>NW_006800085.1:342459-455779 GCF_000485575.1 Poecilia formosa
TATTGTCCAAATAATTATTCTCAGTCACAAAATGTGGAAGAAAAAAGAAAGCCTGTTGTTTTGAAATCCATGCAGTCATCAAAAACCCAAGCAACTTCAATTAAAACTGATAAGGAAGTTAATCTGTGACATAAACGTGTGCATGGCAGCTGGTTCCCATGGTCTGCACAGACACAAATCACCCAGGCTTCTAATGCTGAACCACTGAAAGAAGCCAAGGACCAGAACTGAACTGCATTGTTTTATGTCAAATGGATGAAACAATTCATGTGCATTACTTACCTGGGAAAACATGGCACTGTGGGAAGAAAGCAAGCCAGAGTAGGCAGTGTGATGGTTTAGATAATGTTCTGTGAGAACTCCCATCCATGTGGATGTTGCTTTGAAAATAGTATTCCCTGATGGCTGTTGCCCCTTTCAAAAGGATGCAATGAAATGACACAATATAGTCTCTACAGTGTGTGCTTGAAACCCAAGCTGCTTCCTCAGATAGACCAGAAACTTGAAGTTCTGTGCAGTTGAGAAAAGTGCTGGAGCACCTTTGGGTTGCTGTTTGTCTGATTTCAAGCTAATTAGTATTGGGTCTTTTTTTTTTTCAAAGAAGAGAAATTAGGGCTAATATTTTAACTATTAATATTGTAAAGTATTAATCTAAAACATTTTCATAAAATGGTAGTAGTAAAGGAAACCAGAAGTTTCAAGGTCTGATACGTCAATGCCATTAGAGTCAGATGGTTTAGTCGTTAACATATTCATTCAAATACCACAGTTTGGAGGTATAAAAGCAAAACCCTCACTATTTTAATACCACACACAGTCAGTCAGTCAGTCATTTGATAATAAATGTGATAAATGCCAGGGTGGAACTGCATCGTGTTGCCAGTTTTGCGTTAATTCATTTGTGCAAGCACCAACCGGTGTGAGGTTTAGTTTCAAGAGAGGAAAGAAAGCCTCCTGTTATGGTAAAAGTGTTTTTTATGGTTTGTACCACCTGTGTGATGTTTGCGTCCAAGCATCTATCCAGAAAATGATGGATTACACAGAGGAGTGAATTCAACTGTGGTCTGAGCGCAAATGTGGTGCCATGCGCGCATATGATAGTGGTTTAGAAAAATAGAGCAGATCATTAGTGAAACACTTGTTTGATCACAGTTTCCCCGAGTTAATGATAGGAGTGAGCATGACCTGGTAATGGCACTGTGGTATTTCAACATGTGTGAGCTCTCGTGTAAGTCAGTCTGTGAGGGCAACGTTGAATTATAGGGGCCATAATAATGAATTATTTTGGAAAGTTAGGATATTTTTGCAGGCTATTTCCAATCCTGACCTGGTTAAATTGAGCATTGGATTTTAAGTTACTGCACCGGTCACATTTATAGGTACCTCTGGTAAAGATATGAAAAATAATAAAATAAAAATCATGTTTTGCTGCACTAGTGTAAACTCATACTTTGAAATTTAGAAATATTCAATCAGGGGCATAGTTTAATAATCAAACCTTTTAAAACATTGGTGCATACAGAGAGAGGTCTGTTCTCTTTTGCATAATCTCTGGAGGTCTTTGGAGATTATGACTATTTACGATGAGCTCTTTTATTAGCCCAGCAACAATGTTGGAAATTAGTCATTTTCTAGTGCATAGGTGTGATTTACATAGCTTTACTCTAAACAAAACATTAAAATTCAAACATTAGTGCACATATTTATGTGAAAATATGTTTTACCTTTTACTTCAGAACCTCTATTTTCCATTGTTACAGAGTAGCAATGTCTTATCCATGATGAGTCCATAAAAACTTGCTATGGGTTGGTTTTCTTGCATCCTCTGGTGAGTTTCAATATTGATTGTTTCACATCAAGTCCAGAAGAGTTTGGCAAAGGACACAGTTTCATATTTGTAATGTTAGTATGTTTTTTTTTCTAGGCATGCGGTTTTTCGATGCACAGAACCCACATGCACTCTATGTAACATAAATGAGAATCAGTAACCTGCATTCGCTAAGGGTAAATCAAAGAAGACGGTCATCATTTATAGAAATGGAGCAAAACTTAATGTTTAACTTTTACCACTGATTATGAGATCATATAATGTTCATGAATCTTGAGTCCAAGCTGAGTCTCAAGTCTTTTTTACCCAAAAGAAAGTCTGAAGTCTTTCTTTTGGTGACTTCAGGCTGGACTGCAAAGTTCAGCTACCTTCCCAGTGGCAGGATAAACTTTGTATCCACCCTGGTGGCCCGTATAGGAAATATGGTCATGCCATCTCCATACTCTACTGAAACAGAAAGTCATAAGTTCTTTTAAGTACCAAATGAGCCATTTGTAATTCCGTAACACATTTAATGGACATTTCTAATATTTTCAGAGTGAGAATATTTCCATGAAAAAGTGTCAACTTAAACACATTTTTACACATCTATATCAGAGAGTTCAATACATTTTAAGTTGAGATTTTAACTAATATGAAATAAATAGATAGGTTTAGCTTGATCCTCGGTAAAAAAAAAAAAAAAAAAAAAAATCAATCCATCAAAGCAGGCTGACAAGATGCATCACGAGAAAAAAAGACACAGCGGTGCATGTGAAACATCGATTGTGAAGGCAACGAGCAAGTTAGCAAATTAAAGCACAGCACCTCATGGCCAAGCTAGTTATCAGGAGAAGGTGCCAGTTATTGACCGATTCTATGCAGCAGATGAGAGGCTCTTTATAGACTTGGCTCAGAAACTAAACCACAGAAATACACCGACAGTTTCACGTGAAATCATTTCAGCACACTCATGTGCGCACGCACAGGCAAAAACCGCACTGACATGCCCACACGCATACTCAGCCCTTCCATCGCACATGTTACACACCCGCACCCCTTAAACAGACACACACGCACACATTCCCCCTTGTAATTATGCAGCCGTTTTATTCCTTCTTTTTGCCCTCACAGATAGAGCAATTCTGCCAGCTCTGTCTTCACAGAACTGTTTTATTAGCATACCTCTATAATCACAGCTCTGCGCTTTATAGTGTATATAAATGGCATTGCTGCGTCGTTGTGCTGGCATATGGTTAGTATCTTGCTGACACCACAGTCTTATTTGCTCATTGAATGTCAGCGGAAGAGAAGAGCGTCCCGTTTTCTGCAGGAATGAATTAGGGCAAAACGGTGTCAAGATGAAAATAGCGAGGAATTGTGGGAGAATGGAGAGGTAACTGTTACAGACAGAGGGTGACATCTTAAAGAGATGGGTGAAGAGACAGAGATTAGGAATAGCATATGAGCAGAGGAATTGAGGTATGAGGGGAGGATGAGAGGAGAATCAGCGATTACTCAGTCGTGATGGTAAGGGAAGTGCAGAAGGCTTTCATTCTCAAACGAGAAAACATCTACACAACTAAATAAGACAACATATTGGCTGGCAAGGATTCAAACGGGAGAAGTTTTGCATAAAAACAAAAACAAAAAAAACTTCACCTGCTTTTTTTATGCTCACAGATGGAGCGTTTGATGGCAGAAGAACTAGAACACTTGATTTTCTGTACCACAGAAAGAAAACTTAAAGGTAAAACACATTATCCTCATTCATAAACTCTTGTTTTAATTGTTTTTCTTTACTGATATACTCATTTAAAGCACAAATGCTTGAAAGATGTTAAGTATTCTTAGCTGGGTCACATTTATTTCTAATCCTTTACGAGACAACCATGTTTTTCAAAAACAATTTCCACAATGCATCCTTAACTTTAAGAAATTATGTTGGGAGCTGAATTGATCAACTATAGCAAAGTAATGCATAATTGTGGATCTGAATAAAAACTGATGCATGGTTTTCATAATTCTTTATAAACAAATTCCCGAAAAGGCCATTGAGCATTTATATTAATGAACATTTACTGTGTTGTATCCCTAAAAAAAATCTATTTGAATCAATTGACTTCAGAAGTTACTTAATTAGTTTAACTAAGTCCATCCGTGATGGAGCTCAACATAAATACAACTTTTCTGGGAGAATTTATATAAATATATATAGCAACTATTAGTTGGGCACTCCACTAATTGGGCTTTTATGGAAGACCGGCAAAAAGAAACTTATTGAGTGAAAGTTGGTTACAGCTCGCTACAAGTTTATATAAGCAACTTTTAAAAGAAAGTATACTGAACAGATTAAACCAAAACTGAACGATTTAATCTACATGCAAAATGTCACATGTAAAGGAGAACCCACATTGCTCATCATCACCCTAAACACACCATGCTCAGACTGAAACAAGGTGGTGGCAGAATTATCCTGTGTGGATAATATCAGCATTACATGAAGTGAATGTAGAGGAACCATAAATAATGGGCACAAAAATGCATTCCTGTGGCACGCCACAAATAGCTTGAGAGAAAAGAATACATCCTTATGTAAGGTTAATTTGACTCCTGGATTCAAAGGCCGTTTGAGATAACATCAGATTTCAATTTGACATTCATCCAGAAAATAGAATAATCTTTTTTTCCCCCCTTTTTTTTGCAAGAATGTTGTGATTTCTAAGAGGAAAAGATGCTACTAAATGATCTTCAAGAAACATTTCCCCTCAAAATGGGATGCAAACAAGAACTTTAGTTCTTATAGAGAGATTTTTTGAAATATGTTAATTTGAGTAACACAATCACTTTTCAAGTAACAAAGCCTCTACAACTAAATAAAGTAACCTCTAATTCTTCTGTTTTCTGCTTTAGATAAATGTGTGTTCAGCATAGACTTCCTTCTGCCTGTCTGGAATACATCTTTTCTCAAATTTTGATGGAATTTGTTTAATTTTCTCATGAAGCATAAGAGAATGCATGTGTGTATATTCCTCTAGTGAGCACACTGCATATAAAGATAATGACACTTCCAATATAGTTTAGTCTCCATGTAATTTAGCCCTAAGCGTCTTGACTCCCACTTAAGGAATGCTGTTTGTGTAATTCTTTGTGTTGTGTGGGTGTGGAGAATACCGGTGGCCAAAGATTTTATTGATGTAATAAATTTTTCTCAGGGCTTCTTTTACATCTTAATATTCTCCACACTGGACTTTAAGAACCCCAGGAATAATTGACTTTGAATGTCTTTGTTGTTGTTTTTTTTTTTTTTTTTTTACATTTTCTGCTTCAACTTTCTTGATTGGTCCTTGCAATAACATTTTTTGCATTTTCAGTCCACCGCATTCTTTCATTTGTAGTGTCTGTTATATGTTACAATACAACAATTTATTTAGTAAAAAAATAAAAATGGATTCATGACTTCACTTAAATATTTATCACAAAATATGTACACAGAAACTAGGTGATGCATCATATGTCATAAATAGATGCATCTGTCTCAGCTAAGATAAAACAAAATTATTCAAACACAGCAGATTGCATCAACCCTTTGAGCTTGGTTTGGTTGCAGAGGTGAGCAACTCAGCAGATCAGCAGCTGCTGATAGGAGAGTTTTACAAGCACAAAACTATGCTTGAGCATTAATGCATAATACTAGGACAGATGTACCTTCACAGATAAACAGCTGGAGGAAACAGAGTCTAGGGTGTTGATATTTAGATTGACAACAGGAATGATAGAGATGTCCAGGATTCTGCAGATTTTTTTTGACTGGTTATTCATTGGTCTTGTTTTCAGCTTCCTTCAATAAGGACACAAATTTGTTTGAAGCTGAAGCTTTGGAAGGAGTTTTGATTTGTTGTTTGCCAGTTGTTTTATTTCAGGTAGCTCAGTGTGATTAAACTTGCACCATTTGTAAATCAAACATTGATAGATCAATTCAAATGCCTGTATCCTTCTTCTCAGCCTGCGATAAGGTATTATTGTTTCTCTTCTTTTCTTAAGCAGGGGTTAGCGAAGCTGGCCAGAGTTGATGAGACGACAAAAAGAGCTTAGGACATAACAAAACTGAAAGCTTCAAAAATCTTTACACTATCAATGGTTTTAGAATGCCCCAGTTGCTGATTTTGCAGTGGCACAATGGCATATAATTTTTATTTTGAAACCGAATCACAATTACTACTCTGAGCAAGCATTTTCTATTTTGATACTAAAGGCGTTTGATCTTCCTGTGCTCAGTGGGCACTCTGATGTGCTGTATAGTGAATCGAGGAAAGCCATTTAATTTGAAGTTTGCGTGTTCTGGCCTGAGATCTCTGACGAATCTATAAAAAGGGAAGCATTCAAGAGTCATTTGGGAGTTCAAACCTCTAAATTGTGTGCAGTCTCAAGTTAAAAGCAAAAAAATCCATTAAATTGCCTGAAATTGAAAGACTGGATGCTCTTAAGACTCTTCCTATTTCTACAGTCCTTAAACTACAAAGACTGTCTATAAATATATCTGATAGCTGAGAGAAATAAGTGACTTTATTGGACGACAGAAAACAGTAAAAAAAGAACAGAACTTTACAAACCCAGTAGATAGTAGTACATATGAAACATCTACACATCTTTACTACAACACCACATTTTGCATAAAAAGACTTGACTAAGTCAAAAAATTGTAAAACCTTTTCCCATCTGTAATGCGACATTTAACTTATTGTTTATACACAGCTTGAGTTGGTAGTATGTTACAGTTTGCCATGTAAAAGTTGTCAAAATCCATCAGGCTGCTTCAAGAATTTCTCCCTGTCTTTGGTAGACAAGCCTGAGAGGACTGTGTGCCAGGAAGAGCCTCAAATTTTAAATCAGATTTGGTCCTACTCTACTTTTCTAAAACTTCACTTTTTTCCCTCCCAAGTGACTCCTCATAGTGAGGCTGAAGAATGAAAACTCTCCTCATCTTCAGCTTCCTAGCAGGAACCTCAAGGTTTCTGATCAAAACACGGAGGATTAAATGTTTCAGATTCCATCCTTGTGGTCAAAAGTCAGATCTGTCTGAAGAAAAGCAAACATTCAAGTTTTTTTAGTACTATTATTCTGACAGGTTTTCCACTAGGTTCGAGAAAAGATTAGCCAGATTTTTTCTTCAGGAAAATAGGTTTCTGTCTTTCAATCCTACTCCTTTGTCCAGACATGTGGACAAGATTGCTGTCACATATAGAACACAACAGTACTAACAAGAAATTTCTGCAGCTGTGTTTAGTCTTTCTCCACTGTCATGTTTTCCCGTAGTTTCGGTCTTTTGATCCCCATCATTGTAGTCAGTCACTTGTTTGCCGTAACAAATACTTTGTTTTAACCCAGATATTACCAGATACTCATTTTATTTTACATAATTTGTCCCTGAAGATATTTTGGAAAGCGGGAGCACATGGGCTACCTTTGGAATCAGAACCCTAGTTCCTAATCTCATCTTCAGCTGCCACTTCCTGAACCTGCAGCAGACGTCAGTTTGGCTAGATCGTGCAGCTAGTGTTACCCTGCAACCTTGGATAGCTGAAAATAATATAGAGAATGGTCTTCCCTCAACGTGTGGCACTGTGGTATGAGAAAGACGAGACACACACGTTGAGCTTCCTTCACATTCAAACGGAAGATTTATTATTCTTCTGTCTTATAATACTTCATATACAACATATTTCAGGTATCACAAACTTCAATAGAACCATTAGCTTCATTACATCAGAAATGGCTGTAATATTCCTTTAAACCAAACAACTATACTTTTAACATGCTCCATTTAGCATTATGGATTCCATCAAATGACAAAATTAATTCATAAATAGCTTTTACTTCTCTAAACCAAATAAATTTTGTAGTTAGTGCTTTAAATCCAATACCTTGTCCCCTTTTCTGAGAACTTCTGTATTTAACTGTCAAAAGAAAAAATACAAAGGCTTTTAACTATTCTAATAGCTTTTACTATTTTTAATCAGCACAAATAAAATATTTAACATTTTAGCATCTTAGCTTTGAACAATGTCCATTGTTTCAATAGAACAATAACATTTTACATCTGACATAGCAAAATCTGCTTTTAAAAACTGGAAAAAGGCACAACTCATCTTCATATATGTCCTAAAGATTAGCAGAAAACCGACACATATAATTTATCTGTTTTTTCAACAAACCCATAAAGAAGCATCAAATAAAATTAAAATAAATAAACCAAAATAATGTCCTTTGAGTGAGAACTCTCTCAAAAAGTGCAAAACACAAGTTCAAATGAACTCCGCAGTCCTTCACCTAGCTCCTCAGCTAGCTCACACACGTGTAGAAGTCCGCTAGCATTAGCTCCAATTAGCCTTCAGAACAAGTCCCGTTTTGTACACAATAACAATCACAAAACGAACCATGTGACTCATTAGTTGACGTTCGATTTAAGAACCTTTTTGACTCTTCAAGATAACTAACATAAGTGTATAAAAACATGTCTACTGACCTGTGGTATGAGAAAGACGAGACGCACACGTTGAATTTTCTTTACATTCAACCGGAAGATTTATTCTTCTTGTGTGCTCAATCTTCTCTATGCCTCCAACGCGGCAGCGCCTCTAGCAGTTGTGTGTGGAATTGCACGGACTAACTGAAATAACACTAAAGAACTTATTACAACGAGAAATTAAAGATACAAAAAGAACAATTATGTTGGGGTTTCTATTTTCTTACTTATTGTTTTTATTTACTAATAAGTTGTTTTTCAAACTTCTACATTAGGGTGAAAAAAAATGCAGTTCCTCTCTCTTAGACAAATGGGTTAGGGTTGTTTGAGAAGTCTATAATTAAAAGATTTCTTCTATAGAATAATAAACAAGACAGGAACAAGGCTTATTCCTTCAACTTGAACAGCATGTATACTTTGCATCCAGGGCTTCTTGGAACAAGTAGTCTTTTCTCCTCCAGCAAAGATGGAGGTCTCATGTGCTTATCTGTGTCTCACTACTGCACTGCGGTAAAGAGGACAACTTCCTTCGGCTGACTGCTTTTAACTTATTATTTTCCTGCTAAAATTGAATGTGGATTAATGCAGTGCAAGCTTGTTTCTTATACATACAGAGTAGTATTAAAACATTTACTTTTAAAGTTTTTGTGATTATGACTCTTAGCAAATGAAAACTATAAAATTCTGCTACTCAGGAAGTTTGATTACATTTACTAGAATAAATGATCTTTTTCTTTTTATGTCAGCCCATTGAAAAATAGGTTGACCTCCACAAATAAACAGTCATATTTGCCTGGACAACAACTATTTTTATCTTAAAAAGGTATGACTGCCATCTGCAACATTTTTAGCTGGTAGTCATAAAATAGACAAGCCAACAAGTTACCTAATCAGATTATGCAGCATGTTAGTCAAGCAGTCAAGTATCCAGTCCACCAAAGTCAGACACTAGCCTCATTACATGACTCTCTTCACACCTCATTTCTTTTTTCACTTTCTCACCCTCATTTTTTCTCAAGAGCTGGCAGAAGCGAATCAAAAAGAGGATGGTTTGAGAAAATTAATGTTGTTTTTATTTTTCTGTCATTTCCGCACCCTTGTTCCCTTTAACTATGTAATTGCAAGGTGTTTTGTGGCAACAGCTCTACATCTTTGAAGGCCAAGTTTGAATGTGTGGTACAGCACAGCTCTGAAACAAAAATAACAAGTGTTTACAATCTAAAATCTTATCTTTGCTCATGGTTATACTGTACAGCATTATTAAAAAAATGGAGGCTTGAAAAGTTAATTTATGTCAGTAATTCAGTTCAATAAATGAAAGACATTATATAGATTAATTACATACAGACTTACTTTTAAAAGCCTATATAACTGGGTAATTATGATGGTTTTCCGCTTACAGCTAATAAAAATGTCAGACCAATGAAAAAAAAACAAACATTTTTAATACAGAAATGTGTAATTAATGAAAAGTATGTTTCATAAATGCTTAACAGTGGTTGTTTTTAAAATGTACCTTTACTTTTAACATACAAGCCTTATTGAAACACATTCTAATTTTATTGACTGACTGTTATTACTGTAAAAAATATGCATATTTTCTTAATGGCAGTGAATTGCAGCTCGAAGAATTGATTAAGTCTTAGATCAATGCAGGTTGATTGAAATTCCACATGTACAATAGGATTTTTAAGTAATTCTAACATGTTTTAGTTGGTGTTCCATAACAGCACAGAACTTTGTTAAAATTACTTCCATGGGGTAATGCACGGTGCGGTGGGTGGTGAGTGTGCCTAGATCATTTACTGCCTGTCTAGTCAGTGACAGGGATGTAGTTCCAAAATCAAATATGGTCCATACATGTATTTTGAGACACCAGTTTCTACCAGCTTATTCTGCAGAGCCACATTTGAGCAGTCCGTTCACCTGAATGTTGTCTGAATGGCAGCAGAACGTTGCACACATACTAGCAGAGCAAATTTCAAGTTCTTGTAAATACCAGTGCTCCTTGCAGTCTTTGAGTTGATGACTGCAGGCCTCTGTGTCTCCCATTGGTCTCAAAGCTCCCTCACTTACTTCCAAACGTTTACACTTCAACACCCATAGCAGATTGTACTAACTATTTCACTCTTATACTCAAGCATAGTATTATTTATCACAGCGTTGGTGAAGCATCACATCTGACTTAATTTGTGGCTCACTTCCGAAGCAGTGGAAAGCAGGGAACAATGTTAGAATAAAAAAGGAAAACCTCAAGAGGGATTCCATAAAACTGCACGATCACCTATATTTTTCAGAACGGTTTTGGTTATGCTGACAGATTTATCTCTGCTTTACTCCTACATATTATTTTTTTGTCAGAGACAATGCCAGGTCTTTACCTTGTTATGCATTCTTGAAGAATTTCAAAAAGAATATTAAGTTGATCATGAAAAAATGTGTGTGACACCATTTCTAAATCAACTAGTGCCTTAGATCTTTTAAATGCTGCAGACTGAGAAAACCAGGCTCATTGAAAAATACAAATGATTTATTTTAAAACCATCCTGTATTTTGAAATTATTCCGTGTATTTTTCATGAACATGTACATTACCAATTTATGATCTGTTGCACAAATAGGAACGAGTGGATCTACACAAGATACACAGTATATCTAACTGTGCAGTTGACCTTTTTGTTATTTGTGCAGCAGATTGTCATGTGGGATAGAAATATATATCTTTATTAAGTTAAATTCTTATTAAGAAGTTAACTTATTTCACTAATTCAATAAAAAATGAAACTCATTGTATGGGATCATTACACGCAGACTGATATATTACAGACATTTATATGAGCGTTTTATTATTATGGCTTTCAGTTAATGAAAATCATAAAACATTTCCTTCATTTTTCAAATTCGTATTTGCCAGTTTGTCATTGTTTCTCTGTCTGGCTCTATTTGTTTTTTGTGAGTTTATGGACTTTCCTGATTAAATATCACCTTTACAATCTGCTGATTTTCTATCTGCATTTTGGTTCATCATCTATATGTCCAAATATCCTGCAAATGGAGGACATCGGTTATTGGACAATTTAAGTCACCAGTAATATCTGTTTGTTTAAGTCACATAACATTCCTGTAATGAAAAGCCTTTGCAGTTGGTTTCATGTAATATTATAATTTTATGAAAACTGATATTTACTTTGAGATGTCTTTCTTGCTGTTTCGTCATGAAGTTTGCTTTGTTTCAAACGTGTTCAGATTATTTGTTTTCTCTGTTGTTTTTTTCTATTTCCTGTGACTTTTATGAGTTAAGTGACTTATTTGTTGTTTCTGCACTTGTGTTTTTGTGCTCATTCTGTTACAAAATTCCTGAAGTCTCTTTTAATAAACTAGACTTTGTAATGAATCTACCTCAAACACACAAATACAGCATACAACCAAATAATCCCTGACATAAATATATCATTTTATTCCTCCAAGGATTATGCAGTTTACTTTCCAATCGTAGGTCAACATGTATAAAAGTGCTGCTTCCTTCTGATGATAAGTGACCCAGTCAGAGTTGCTGGGTGTGTTTGAGAGAAAGAAGCAGAAGGGAAAAAGAAAGTCTGGCGACTCTGATGCTGGTGGCAAGATGGAAGCCGAGGGCCAGAGGGATGGAGATAGTGAGCCCTGAGTGACAGCAGCTTAAATGTGTGGATTAGGAGCGTAATAGCAAACTAGAACCACCCAGTAGAAACACTGCAAGCTGCAAAATGAACCATACGAAAGTTCCTAAGAAGAACAAGTTCAAGAAAATTTGGCTGTAAGGCCAACAAGTGATGATTCTGTAATGTGTACGGTATGTTTTTTTGTTCCTAAGTTTTGATTGGAATATTGAAAAGGACCTCGAGGTTGATAGGACAACACAAAAACTCTTGAGAAACATGCAAAACCCATTAGGATTATTAAGAAAGAAACGTACATGCTGTTCTGAAACAGACAAGTACACAGATTGTAGACCACATGTCATTTTATGTGGCCCCCGCAGCATTTTATAGGCCGACATTGACTTACAATAGGTTTTGAGCAAGAATTGACTACAAACTACATCTCCCACAATGCATTCCGATTGTTACCAGCCAACATTACCGCTTCTCGCCACTAGAGAGCAGCAGAGTCACCTCAAGCTGCTTATTGACTTTCCCAGCGAATAAAACTGAGACATCGACAAGCTAACATCAAAACGTCCAAGAAAAGAAAAATCGATTTACATGTAAGACTGTGAATGAAGATGTGTGTGAGTTGGTGTCAGGGCGGCAGGTCGCGCTAGACGTTATCTTGACCGACAACATAAAAAAAAAAAAAAATCGTATCTGTGAAATTACAATCATATTAACATCAACTATTTAGTCGCATTTTATGCAGTTTAATTAATCTTCACCGTGAATCCAGATCCCATCACAAATTAAGCAGATAAATGCATCTACATTTTTCTCGTAGTGACAAAAACCACCCCAATAACTTTTAATAAATTAAATTAAGCGACTTCACTTAAATTAGCACCACTTCACCCCCTGGGGTCTGAACGCACTTCCTCCTGGTTCCCATCTGCAGAAAAATCTGCGCTAATTCATCAGTCAGTTGGATATGTCTGATCCCAACAGACCAACTGAACTCTGAGTGTTTTACCCTGTGTTTTACACCGGACCGGTGTGCGCTTTTACCAGGATTAATTATTTATTTTTGCGTGGTTTTGCTTCTCCGAAACGGACAGATGTTACGTCTACACCTCCTCCAGGGTAACGTGAACCCAGAAGGCTCCATTTGTTAAATCCGCTGGATGAGTTACTCCCAGCGGTTTTTAATTCTTCGCAGTCCGCAGTGGTTGAGCAGCGGACTGCGCATGTTACAGTCTAATTAACTTTTGCATTGTCATTTATTTCCTCCAGATAAACTGCCGGCTCCTCAAATGGATTAACACAACGTTGCATTCTCTTTAGTTTTCTCTGGTCTGTAATGGAGACTTGAATTTAACGCGCATTTCAACCAAAGGTTTGTAATGTGCTTCCTAACCATTTTTTATTTGTAAGTATTGATGTTATTTTTTAGCCAAGTCTCTGTAGAACCATTTGTCTCTGCTAATGACATCTTCAATACATTTTTTGATCCCAGGCTTAGTTTTTGTACTGAACAGACAGAAACAGTTACCATTATACATTTTGAACTGTTGATTGTATTTTTGAACCATTTGTTATTTTAAAGTGTTGATTTTATTTTTGAAACCTTATTTTTTTAATTGTAATTTTGAAACCTTATTTATTGTAAAGTGTTGATTTTATTTTTGAACCAGTTTTTATTTTAAAGTGTTGATTTTATTTTTGCCACCTTATTTTTTTAATTGTAAAGTGTTGATTTTATTTTTGAACCATTATTTATTTTAATTGTAAAGTGTTGATTTTATTTTAGAAACCTTATTTATTTTGAACTGTTGATTTTATTTTTGAACCATTTTTTATTGTGAAGTGTTGATTTTTGAACCATTATTTATTGTAAAGTGTTGACTTTATTTTTGAAACCTTATTTATTTTGAAGTGTTGATTGTCTGAAAGACCTTACACATGAATTGCCCCATATGGGGTTTGAACCGATGACCTCAGCATTACCAGCACGGTGCTCTAACCTGCTGAGCTAACTCACCTACCTTACAAAATGTTGAGTTTCCATGGATTTAAGAAGAACTTACATGATCTCACCACCATGAAGATTTAATACAATTCTTATATTCCAATGTTTTTCAAAACAACATACATAATATTTTATTTTCCAGAGATTTTGTATTTTGAAGTATTATCTTTGAACCATTTTTAATTTTCAAGTGTTGATTGTATTTCAGAGATATTTTTTATTTTAATGTGTTAATTTTATTTTTGAACCATCTTTTATTTGTAAGTATTAATTTTATTTTTTAGCCATTTTGCCAAGTCTCTGTAGAACCATTTGTCTCTGCTAATGACATCTTTAATACAATTTTTTGATCCAGGCTTAGTTTATGGACTGTAATGTGAAATTAATCACAATTGTTTGTCTGACAGTTTGTTCACTAAGTTACTGTGCTCTCTGACAGGATCTGTGGTATAAGTATTTGACATTGTTCCATGCCCATCGTTGACATTAGTCTCTAACAAAATGTGGATCATCTACCAGGAACACTGGAAACAGCATGAGTGTCTGTAGTGTAGTGGTTATCACGTTGGCTTTACACGCAAAAGGTTTCTAGTTCAAAACCAGACAGAAATGGATTTTGCATGTTCTATTCATCACAGGTGTTTACTAAAGGTCAACAAGGGTCTGTGATGTCATGGTCTGTACTCTGAATCCAGGCATCTGAGTGCAAACCTCAGTTGAAATTTTCATGCGTTGCATCTCACATCATCAACTTTGGAACCTCAAACTGAAACAAAGCAGAGAAGTTCAGTTCCTGTAGTGTAGTGGTTATCACATTTGCTTCACATGCAAACAGTTTTTGTAGGTTATGCATCTCTTGGGGTGCAGTGAGACAACAAGAGCCTTCCTCTTTGGTGATGGTTCATTTGCCAATCGACTTCAATGTAAGCTTCTTTGAAATCGAAGCTACTTTACTTCAATTACCAATTGGCAGTTCTATGGCGTAATGCACATGTCAAACTTAAGGCCGGCGGGCCACATGTGGCCCCCCAGCATTTTATAGGCCAATGATTGACTTAAAATAGGTTTTGAGCACCTAACCCATCTTATTATTATTATTTAAACATCTATTGTCACATCTAGAATATATATCAATTTAACTAAATAAATTTCTGGTAAGTCTTTAAAAATGTACTTATGTTGATTCTCTTGATCCTTGGTCAAATACTTAACTTCCTTCTTCATCTTTTCTTCTGCATTGTGTGCCTGTATCTTGTATCAGTCCCATGTCTTATTATATATGGCTGTAATAACCAACAAAGAAGAAATGCAATAAAAAATAATATTTGAAAAAAATGGTCATGGAGGAGGAGAGAACCAGAAAATGAATACAACCGGGAAAACAAAGAAGTCTTTTATCTCTGTGCTCTAGGGAGATACGGACACACAGAGCTGCTCTCTCTCTCACACACATTCTCTATGTGGATCACAACAAAAGTATTTCTCATCATGGAAAATTAACATCTTTTTTCTCAGTCCTCCCTTCATTATCTCTCTGGTGGATTTTTCAATGTTTCTTCCCATTCAGAAATTGACTATAGGGCTGTTTTCTAACATTAATTCGCCAAAAAAGAAAAGAAGTCTCTGTGAAGTCATTTGGACGATATACTGTACAAAGAGAGAATGACATGCTGCTTGAACGTTTTTTCCTATACTTTTTATAAAAAATTTGACAATCAGATTTCAAAATGAACAATGATCTCATGTCATTGTATAATAAAACTAATGGCATTTATCTTGGTAAGATGCCACATATGTCACATTGTTACCCTTGAAGGTTTCTGGCCTCACTTGATACATTTGTGAGGAAAAATGAAAATGACCCTGGGAGAAACTAGACTTTCCATTTTCAATTTGTTTGTTTTTCTGGTGAAAATTGAAAATGGCTAAATTTAACGTCGTCATGTGTCGTGATTCCATGGCGTTTGTGATTTACATTTTTTCTGAGTTCTTGCGTTTTTTTATATTTTGATCTGTTCACTTAGTATTCATTGTTCTTCTAGTCATGCCATGCTTCTGTGCTGCCATAATCTCAGTTTCTAACTTTTGTTCCCCTCTCAGTGCCACTCACTCTGTTGATTGTACTCACCTGGTTTCCGTGGTACAATCATATGTCCAGCATAGAAGCTCCTGGGTTTCTTCCTCCAACTGCTGGATCCTATTTTGTCCCCCTGGTTCATGTGTGTTTCCCTCATGTTTTTATGAGTTTTGAGTTCCATCATTAAATATGATCTCCATCATGCGCCTGAGTCTTCCCTGTTGCCACTTGGGTCCTCCTCAACACACACCACATATGACACATTGAGGTTAACAGAAGACACACACATACAACTCATCATTTTATAGTAAAATCTCAGAGCCATATTTGTAAGAATGCCTCCACTATTATGAAAAATGTTGCATGAGGCGCTTGATTATTTGACTTGTGGATTTGAACTGTTTGTACAGTTATGTTGCTAAAACTGATCCCTGTTACTCTTTCTGCTATAATTGCATCACTTTTGTGTTCCCAAAATGCATTTTATTTTCATAAAACCTCACCCAGAATGTATGTTTACTTGCGTCTCTTTTCTGGACAGAATTTCTGATGAATCCAATCATAGTAGTGGGTTCATCCCCAGTCTCCCTGGTCAGATTTATCTCCTTTTAGCAGATTATGCTACGTTGGAATCACCTCATGGGTGGTACAAGCCAGACCTAGTCGGATGACTGGCAGCAGACTGCTTTTGTTGATTAGCCCGTGGATTTATGTTAATAGCATCTCAACCGCCATTTTCAAAGACCGTAGTTGTTGCTGAGATGAATAATTTCATGGTCAAACCTTGAGGTCTAAACCACTTTATCAATACTGGTGGAAGAATACATACAGCAACAAACAAATATACCAAGAGGTTTCACAGAAACTGACCCACCGCCTTCCCCCAAAAAACTAGAAACAGGGGAGAGCTGAAGAACTAAATTACATTTTCAGGGAGTAATCAGAAATCAACTTATTTGAAGTCCCATTACAGGATATAATATAGTTTTTTATACATATAGTTTTGCATTGTATGATGAAATGAATTTGATTTGACTATAAGAAAAAAAAATGTTTTAATCATATCCAATCATCAACTGGGTTGGAATAAACTAATTTGAATTGAATTGAATTTGGACCATATTAGACATGTTTGTCTTGACATGAGATTTATTGGGACATGAATAAAATAAGTTCACTTGAACTAACCTGTGTATGAAAACTGGTCACACAGTGCCATTGTCATTATATAATAATATTTCTTAGAGGTGTCTGAAACTAGATTATTCACTGTTTGTGAGATGAATGGTTAGCTCTGCAGCTAGATTGTTGTATTATTAGACACAACACCACAGACACCCAAAGATTATTTGAATTTTTGGGAAGCTCAGATCAGTGCAGCATACATCCTCACACAGACGCACAACCTCACACGATAGCAGCAGGGGAGTCCTCATGTAGTATGCCATAAATCAAAGTCTTCCCTTAAGCAACTTCAGGGGTAACTGAAACAACAAAGGATCAGACTATCTGTGCCAAATGAAACACTTGGAGTCACTGGAAGCTAACATAAAACATTAAAACTCACTTTGGTTTGCAGCAGGTTATGTTATACTACAAGGAGAATAAGACTATTTACCATGAAAAGGTGTTTTTCTAAAACAGAAAGTCAATTTTTAATGACAGCAACTCAGGTTTGTTGTAGCGTCAATGCGTCTGAGTCTGACTTGAGAGTTTGAAATCAGAGCTTTTAACATTAGTACATCCATACGTTTAATTTATATTGCTCTTGTGACGTCATTTTGTGTAGAAGAATTACAAATATATTTTTATAGCTTTACCCAACACAATAAAAACTGTTAAGGTCATAACAGATTTTATCAAGCAGATATTTATGTCTTTGCTTCCTTCGATTCGCCCATTTGTGATGCAGCTAATATTTAGAGTAGAGTAAATTGGCTGGATTTAATTTCCAGTCTGAAAATGTTGCTGGTTATGTTGATATCTTCCGTGTTAGAAAGTGATGCAATCAAACAAAGTTAATCCCTGAAAAGGGCATTAAATATTGAGAAAACAACCATGAACAATTAATGGTCTTTCTCAACATTTTACATGAAATGGAGGAAGTTAAATTCTTAACAATTCTTTCAACCTGCTTACTGGTGTTGATTCTTAAGTCTTTCAGTAGCAACAGAGGTGTGAATGAAAATAAAATGCCTTTTTTTAGACTGAATAGCATAATTTCACATAAAATCGGCTAAAATGAGACAACGCTCCATTTCTGCTTAAATTTCGCATAGAAGCCAGTTATGTTCATGTCGTCTTCAGAGGATTTCATGTCTTTTCCTTCAGTAGTTTTTGGTACAGCACCACCACCAAAGGGAGCTGAATAGGGTTTGGTTTGTTTGATACAGTGCAGTGTGACACCAACTGAAAATGTAAAAAATGTTGCAATTTGGTCCCTAATCAAACCAAGTGTGCCGGCCTCTCAGGTGTGAAAACCCCGTAAAAGGCGATAGTAAGATACGTACATGTTCACAAATATTTCTGCGGGAGCTTTTTTGTTTTGATCATTTGGAATAATATTGCTACTTTACCTCAAAAAGAGCAATAGCTATTGCTCTTGTCCATTTCATTACAGCAGAAATATCTTATTTGAAGAAACATTGCAAGCGGTGACATGAAAATGCTGCATTTAAGTCTTTGGCTTGTTAAAACATTAAAGCAAGACATGGCTAAAGCTTCATTCAATGAAACTGACACTGTTTGGTCAAACTTTGAGCAGGTCAAGATCCTAAACACGCCTTAGCTGCAAGCTGTGTTTCTGTTAACGCTAAGTAATGATGGCTGAGCTTCGCTATGTGCTGTCAATTCTTTGTTTCACTTTCTCTTTGCAGCTTTTGCCCCAGACGGTGTACAAGTACAACATCAAAACATAGGACTAAGAACACTTGGAGCTCCAGCTATGCATGTTGGTCACAAGCTAGAATAAATAATGCTCTTGCTGGCAAACCTAAAGGGTTTCAGTCTCAAAGCACCAATGCATAAATTACATGTAATAAATTGTTGCTTGGATTAAATATTGCGGAGGAAATGTGAGTGTCACAGAATTCTTTGATGATGGATTCACCAGCAGCAAGAAGGAAGCAAAATGTACTCAAAACAAAATGTAACAATGATCAATACAGGCTATAAAATAGGTTACCACAACCACATCTTGTAGTCAAGGCGTCTGACCAACATCAATGCAGAAGTTGCAATGAACATGGCTTCTCCCTTTAGCCATAGTTGTCAATTATCCCTGTGAAAATATTTTTGATCAGTTTTTATTTATTTTTTGGCTTCATTTACTTAGACTTTCCCTTGGTAATAAGAACACCCTTTTAAGCAGACACATGGTCAAAAAGACATACTGTTACAAGTTAAAAGCCACAAGTTTGTAATTAGCAGGGAAATAAACAAGTAAAATTAACCCAGTGAGAGTGAATATGATTCAGGGACACTTTCCAGTTTATGATTTGCAGCAGTTGCACTGCTTAGTTACAAAAAATTTTAAAGGAGCTTTAATCCCTCCCAGAGTTACAACCATTTTAGTATTTTAATGGCAAAATACAGCAAAATATGTCTATCAAGTTCAGAAAAACGTTCTTAAAGAGATATCAAATTGAGGACAACCTTTTTGGAAAGTTAGTGTCAAAACTATCAGGGAAACCCTTTTTTTTTCTTCTTCATCAAAATATGACCAGTTTTCAACACACCTTATATTTCTGCTAAATCTAAATAACACAACCAGCTTTGGTCTTTGGAAAAATGATGCTTTGTTCTGGCTGTCGTCTACATTTTTTAACATTACTTAGTCTATCACCCAGTGTTCCCACACTGCCTAACATATACTAATTTACTCCCTGGTTGCCGGTTCTGCTACTCATGAAGCTCTCCTCTTTTCTCCTACTTGTTGCTTGTTTTTCTGTCTCAACATTCCAGCATTTTCTGTTTTCTAGTAATTATCCTGGCTCCTTTAAATCTGACCTTGACGTTTTTTTTTTTATGTTGATTTTTTTTATTTTTTTTATTGTTGTTTACCCTGTCTCTGCAGCTCCATTATTGGATTTGTCTGCTTGAATTTCTGGGGATCAGATCAAGGTGTGGCTGCATGGCCTCTGCTCCTTCTCTCTGGCTAGAGTCTTTTGGATCAGAGATTGTAGATTTAAACAGCTATAGACCTAAGTTCTCAATAAAGGCAACACGTTTATGTTTGCTGTACAGAGCAGTTACCACTTTTTCCCCTCCTTCCAGGTCACCCTCACATCGGTCTCCTCCCCTCAAGAGTGTTTTGAGACATTCTGGACAGAGAAGTAGTTTGTTTGAGAAGCTCAGCTGATTTTGCAGTTCAACCAGATGTTTGCTAATTGCTGCTGCAAGTCTGGAGGAGCCGTGTTGCGAAGAAGTGGGGGAAGGCGCTTTATGAGAGCAAGCGGTTAAACACCTCCAACAGAATCAAAGCAGCACTCCATGTATGTATACATTGTGATGAGATGACATAATAATATGATATAAAGCTCAAAAAACAGTCACTTGTACATAATACCCCCCTTTAAAAACTCGACTCTTAGTTGGGGGATAAAGATTTGAATGTGTCTCTCAAAGACATTCGATGTTCAAAATGCTTTTTGAACGCTGTTGGAGACATGCTGTTTGATTTTGATTGGTGAGGCTATTTCAAGAGCAGATCTGGCTCTGCATCTAATTTCAGGCTGAGAACATGCAGCCCCTGCTTCGGGTGCAAATAGCTTTATGAATTTGAACGTCAGTCTGTTAGTCTTAGTGTGGTCTAGAAATTCTGAAAGACAGTATAAAGAAATGTTGGTGGGAGAGCAGACCGTGTAATAGGAAAATGACAGTGATTTGTGCTATTACTGAAAAAAAAAATTATATTCTACAGAGGAGGCAAGACGGAGAAGAATTATAGTAGAGAGGCAGGTAGCAGAGCTGTAAGACATATAGGTGAATAGCATAAGAAAATTGAAAGTGCAGAACAAGTATGAACATAATGGATAAGGGAGGAGATTGATTTGAAAAGGTGAGAGGAGGTAGGAGACACCGCAACATGATGGAAGATGCTAGCCTCCTCATTCAGCTCCTAAAACTGGGGGTTAAAGTGTTACTGTGTGGATTACAGTGTCTGTGGAAACCAACTAAGCGTGTAATAGCAGATACTTTCAGTCGTATTCTTTATCTTTCTTCCTCCCCTCTGACCAATCATTGTCCCCCTCTTTCTTCTTTTTTTCCTACACAGTGGCCAGCAGATACCCTGCTGAGAAGAGTTTCAGCATCAATAATAACGTGGGAGGGAAAGCGAATGGAAGCAGGGGAGAGGAAGAAATATTGCTTTCCTCCTCGTTCCCTCAGGGAGTTCAGCAGAGTTCGGAACTTCAGGGGCTGTGAGCGAATGCCATACATAAAAAGCCTGATGTGGGCCTATTTAAAAGAGTATGGCAGGTATACTTTATCAATAAAGATAAGTGTTAGGAAGAACCCCAGAATAATAGTAGGAATTTAGTTTGAATAAACAAAGGTGAGGGGGGAAATAAAATAAGTAACATATAGGGGATAATGGTAAAAGCGTAGGTTTTGGTATTGCAGCAAAGGCAGCACAAAATACACACTTTCTTTTGTAGGTACATCGCAGCAAAGACCTCACTAATCAAAGATCCCAGCAATTAAAGGGGTGGTATTGTATATTTTCCAGGCACCTGATGCCATTTTATAGCATAATCAAGTAACTATATTACCTTCAATTGCTATAAAAGTGATGCATAAGAAACAAAACTTAAGAGAAATTTGGCTTTGCAATTTGACTCCTTAAAACTGGCCTCTGTCTCTATGAGAAGCTCCTCCTCTTTTCACCATGTTGCTACAATATCTTTCCATTATGTCATTTACAGCGATTATTGGGAGAGTTTGACCGAGAAGTATGTTGTATGATGAACTCAACAGCCTTGCAGTCACCAGCTGTCTGCTAATTGTGCCTGCAAAGTCTGTGGAGCTAATTGGGAAGGTTTGTGGGAGGGGTTCATCGTCAATGATTTTCTAGACAGAAAATTGTCTCAGAATGTGCACCCACCACCTATTTTCCACTTAAATTTTGAAGGTAAATTTTAACCTTACTTACTTTTGTTATTTCTAGTCAGCTGAACACTGGTTTCCCAATGTTGCACCTTTTAAAATATAGAAGTAATACAGACTAAAACACCAAATCATTCTGTTGTAGAGCTACTGTTTTTCAAAAAAAAAAAAAAAAAAAAAAAAGAAAATCAGGCGATACTGCAGAGATAAGTGCTTTTATTTAGCTAAGGCACAGTGTTGCACCCATAGCATGGGGAGACAGATTTTTAGAACTTATACCTATTTTCCTCTACCAAAATTAAATAACATTGGCAATGAGACTTTTTTCTGCCTAAAGCCACTTTGACCATATAAGAGATTAAACAGAATTTTCCGGGGTCCCTGGTGATGCTGGAGCAAAGGCAGCAGGTGGTTGGAGATGGAAATTGCATTTATTAAAGAGTGGAAGGTGGCTGCAAAAGGAAATTAAAGTTCCCATGCGAGTAACCCTGTAACTACATGGTGTCAATCTTAAATGACTGTTCAGGCCTTTGCCTTGAGCTCTTCTGAGTTGGTGAGATTATTTTAAAATCATTTTGTTTATATTGTTGTGTTTTTGATTCCGTTTCATCATGCACATTTCAAAATAATGTGTGTAGGTGCCATCACTAACACCGAGTTATTTCATATCGGTAGCACCATTGTAATGTGTTAAATACTTGAACCTTAGCTTCTTTTTTTTTTTTTTTTTTTTTTTTTTTTTTTTTTTTTTTTGCTGGTAGTTTGTTTGGCACATTAAAAAAAAAAAACGTGCAGAAAAAAATAAGATCATTTGTTCCAAGGTGAAGCCGCATACAAAGTATTATACATATATAAGTGACCTCATTTGTTAGCATGCTAATTTCATTAAATACCTCAGCAACACATGGGTGTCTTTGAATGTAATAGCAATGCATGCTGAGTGCTCTTGAGCAGTAAAATGGAGCATTTTCTGCTCCTTTTGCTTCTCTGACTTTACAAGCAGAAATAAGCTCCTGTGTTTTAAGTTGGATTTGATTCAGTCTTGTAATTTGCAACTCAGTAGTGTTATTTATTTTCTGGTTGTTTTTGTAAAAATGGGAAAAATGGAAATTTTTGGACAAGCAGCAAATGGACAAGAAGCATGAAAAACAGAAAATGTATGTAAAAGTGTAACTAACAATTATTTTTGATCTCTTTTGCTGTGAAATAAGTACAGTTAGTTGACTTCTGCTTTACCTAATAATTTGCTGCATTTAGTTTCTTAAATAAATAATGTAATACTGGATTTAGGTCATATAAATCTGAACAGATGAATGTTTGCAATTTTGGCTATTGAAGCTTAAATACAAACTTATCTTTACCCCAAGGAGCAGACTGGTGTTTTTAAATTAGACATTAACAATTCCAAGATGAAATGGGAAATAGTAAATAGCTGCCCTGTGGCTTTAATATCACAGTGGCACATTATCCTGTCCAAAATACAGCATGTATCAACATTGCTTCAATCTCAATTCATTATTGTTTGTGTTGAAACCAACACACGGTAGTGCATGTAAAGTGTAAGAAAAGAGATGCATGCTTTTCAATACTTGCTCATCCTTCCTTGCTAAATTGTTCAAAATCATCCAAACTGGGATATCTGTGAAGGAGAATATCTGTGAGATTTTCAAGGATTTCCACAGATTTGAAATCTGATTTAGGTCCAGTCCATCATACCGCAATAACATAATTTAATCTGAACCATTCTGTTGTAGCTCTGGTCATATTTTACTTTTTCCACTAATTCAAGACTTCTCATCAAGGCCGGATTTGTCGCAGAAACAGATTCTGTGAGTTGTGGGTCCCTGCAGCACCAGCAGAGTTATCACTGGCCTGCCGCTTCTGTGATTAATGCTCTCCTTGCCCAGCCAGTCAGCCTAGGTGAATGGCCACGTCTTGGTAGATTTGTACTTGTGTCATACTTTTTGGATTTTCAGATGATAGATTGAAGGAAGCTTTGTGTTATTATAAGCTTGGGAAAATGTTCCATAATATTAACTTTAAAAATCTTTATGAATGTACCCCTGACCTGTTCACTGTGTTCTTTCTTTACAGACTAGTTTTATTTAGACTGTAATTCAACTACTCATCAGTGTATTCTACATAAAAAATCCCAATAAAATCCACTACTGTCTGTGGTAGTTATGTAACAACATATGCATTACAAATGTTTAAGGTTAATCAATATTTTGCGAGGCACCATAAAGTCTTCACAGTTGCTATTTTGTCTCACTTGTATTGGGACATGCATATTTATTTAGCAGTTTTCAATCTCAGGAGCGTCCTACTTTTCAGAGTTTTCATAAATTCCTAATTTGTGTCAGATTTTATCACAATGCATTTAGTTACATTTTTCCCTTTTATAGCAAAGGCTTATAGTAAAATCATGTCTGCTTTTTCTTTATTTTTGATAGACCACTGAGATTGATGATGCAAGTCAGTAATAATATATTCAGATGCATTTTACTGATAGAACATTTTTGCAAACTACCTTTGGGTTTCAAAAGATGTGAGTATTACACGCTACACACCTGTGGGTTCTGTTCCATTTAAGCTTCTCTTACGGTATTTATCACTGACCGAGTTCTTTCCAATAAGTCCATTATTGATTTCTTTAGTACCGTTTCACATAAGTATGAATGCAGAATGGTACTAAAGTCAGTCAATCCCATTTTCTCTACTACACTAGACGTATAACAGTAAGATGCATTCCTTCTTAAATGAACAAAGTTATGCATATTTTCGTTTGATAAACATTTATGCATCATTGAAGGAAAACAGAAATATTATTTAAAACCAGCATAATGCATAGACATATTGGGTATTTATATTGGGTCACAGCAAAAAAAGCAATAATTTGAAAAAAAAAAAAAAAAAATCATAACTTTTCATCAGGATTTCAAAAACTCATGAGGACTGTTGCTCCACAATATCAAATAGTCTCTATTCATCTCATAACCTTTTGGGAGGTAATCATACTTCAAATGAAGCACGGTTACATGTTATCTTCTGTTATTAAAGTTTGGTGGGATTACTTAACTACACTGACCTCTCCACTGTTACATTTTGAGTGTAATTAACTGCTAAGATTAACTTCCTGCTAAAGCAATTTACCACATCAGACAGAAGATTCACCAGTTGTTGTTCAGTGTCCGACTCTGCTGTGACTTTCAGTTGTGTTTGAAATTCATTGAGGACATGTGGGTCAGAATAATTCCACTTGATATTCATATTCATATCTACTCAGTAGCTGCATCTATAACATAAATGTTAGTTTCACTCGGAGGCATTGAGAACATCTGTAGCAGCCTTCGTTTTTTTTGTTTGTCTCTCCCAAGCCTCTCTTTCAGACTGTTAGTGTTAGGATCTGTGGGCGAGATGCTGTGGTTTCTGTGTGCGTGTGTGAGCTCCGCTATTACAGGATCTTTGCTGGAGAGCATGACCTACCTGCCATTTCTGGCACACCTGTGGATTATTCAGCTGATTACTGAGCGTGGCATTTAAGGAATTGGCAGACAACACTGATGCCTGATGATTACTTCTATCCATTCCTGGTAGACTCAAGTCACCTCCTGCTTTTCCCCTAAATAAAGTTTTCCTGGCCTTGCCTGACCTCTTTGCTTTTTCTGCAGTGTAATAAACACTGCAAACAAGCAACAATGTTCCTGTAAAATGCAAGTTAAATGTTGCAGCAGTGACCTGTTAACAGTTATTATTGCAGAATGATTGTAGCAGAAGCAGCGAAATTGGTTTCATAATTATTTGACCACTTGAGAGCGATCAGACTGGAGCACTGAAGTTAAACCAAAGATGGTGAAGCAATAATTAAATAGGGAATATAAAAAAAAGATGAGACATGGTGTTATGACAAAAAGTAACCTAACCTCTGCCCTTTTGTAGTAGCACGTTGCAAACATACGGCATTCATTCCAATAAACATACAAAATAAAAAACGTGGCCATATCATAAGTCACACATATTTTATCTGTGGCTGAACTTGATGTTTGAAACCACGTGTTTTATTTCTTCATGCTTAATATGCAAAACATGCTGAAGGAACTTAAATAAGATCTGAAACTATGCAAAATTAGCTTAAATACATTACTTATTTTGACACAGATGGGTCATTGAATTTGTTTCACCATAGCTTCCCATGGTATTGCAGGATACAGCCCCCTTTTTAGGAGATGATAAAAATGCTACTGATGTAAGTATGAATAGCACTTGCCACACCAATTTGTCATTACTTTAAGTTTACAAGAGCCAAGAAAACTCCTGTTTAACAAAGCTAATCATGGCACCCTCAACATAGAAAACTGCTAAAATTGTTAAACATTGTGGACAACTCTTGCACTTATACATAGTGATTTCCAATTTACAAAGATGAATGAAATGAAATGGTAAAAACAGATTAAACCATGTGAATACACTGACAGAGAGAATGGTATAAGAGTGTTGTGGAGTCATTTAAATTCCTCAGCTATCACTCATGTCTCTCCTGCTCAGCATTAAAGTCTATGCTCTAATGGAATTGTTCTCATCACAGTAAAAACATTTGAGAAAACTAAGAGACTGCAACAGTAAACTAATTTGTTTTTACTTCCAGACTTTTGAATTGAAAGTCTTCCCTTTGCTATATCTATTTTTGTTGCTATCTCAGATGAATGATGTTGGAAAGTTTCAAGGAACTGAAGTGTAACCACAAAACTGAATTAATTTAGAGTCTTCCTTACTTTGATTTGCATCTGTACAACAAACAGTTGTCAAACTTTAGAACAGTTGTTTGCAAACTGAAATTTAGATTTTGTGTGAAAAATACAGACTATTTTGATCATGACTGGCATGAAAGAACTGAGTAATCAGTTATTACTGATTATTCAGTAATAACTGAGTAATCAGTAAACAGGTTCATTAATGGAATTGGATATTTGTTGTTATTGTTCCACGTTATAATGTCAAGGTGGTTTCTGTTCTTCTTCTTCCACAATTAAAAAAGGAAGAAGATGGTGAAGCAATAATTAAATAGGGAATAAAAGAAAAGCTGCATGGTGAATATGCAGCTCTAATATGGATTAGAGCTGCATATTCACCAAAATTCAAATTGCTAGATCATGGTAATACACGCCTATTTTAAATCTGTCTAAAAGACAAGCTGATAATTTGAGATATTGATTTTCAGATCATGGCCAATTTGATCAGTCAGGAGATGATGATTGAAAGATAAAAAACTTGAGCAATTCTGTAACATTATGTTTACATCCCCTGATAGGTTTCAGAATTGGATCTTGGATAGAAACATAAAATCTCACCACTGCACAGTTTTCACATATCTTAAAAGCAATACTGACGTTTATGTTCTTATTTGTTTGACGTTCATCGAATGTTCCTCTGCAAATTCTTCCAAGCCAAAGTGCCCTTCTATTTAAAATCTCAAAATACAATAAATCTTTTAAATCTGTCTGTAAAAGTAACTTTTTGTCTAGTGCATACCCTGCAGATGATGGACTGTTGCAAAGTCCTTAACTTTATTGTAAACTAATATAACCAACTAATGAGATGAGACAGTAAGATAAAACAAACAAACAATAAAATAATATTAGGCTAAAGAGAAAATGAGAGGAAGACTTGAAATTCTTAATTTTATTGCTACAAATAAATTTGTGAAACTCAAATTAAACTGAATGATAGAAATTTGTGAGATTTTTAGATCATAAAATCTTGCAGTATGGCATCTCATTGCAGTTCATTGCACTGTTACAAAGTGTGTTCTACTGATTTTATTGGCTTTTACTGTCATTTCACCCCTATAGATATGAAGGTTTAACAAGTGTTGGTACATTACATTTGACCATCAACCTTGAAGTAGCTATTCCAAAAAGCCCTTTACTGACTATTATCACATGCAGAACACATTTACTTCAAATTCTGTAATGCATGGCACACTTACTCTATTTGTCATAGCATAGCCTTGAGGAAATTTAATAGGCCTTTAAAATATGAAACGACAATGCGTTTTTGGAGGAAAGTTATTTTTTCTCTTGTGAGCTTCCTCTGTTACCAACTTTAGGCAGCACTATGGAGGCCAAACATAATGTTACTCAGTCTATATCTGACTTAGGCTGTCACACGCTGTTTGAAGCCATCAGCAGCACAGCAGGACGCTTTCATGCCAACAGAGCTTGCTGTGGATTATGAGCTTGAAGGATAGTCTTTTGAACAACATCACTGGCTTCCCTGGAATCCTTGAAACAACTGCACAGATTGAAAAGTACTTGTAAGCTGGGTATGTCATTATAATGGATAAGAGTTTAATTGTGGCATAGTTGCATATCATGCTTTTTCTTTCTTTATATATCATCTGAAAAACATTGTTTGTTGCTAGAATTAAAAGAACAGAATAGAAACATCCTTTATTGTCCCACAGTGGGGGAAAGCCACACAGCAGCAAGTGAAGGTAAGAGGGAATATGAAGATTGACACAAAATTAAAACATGTAAAAATAAGAATAAACTATGTAGTTTGAGATGTAACCCCATTACATATTCCAAATTGTTTTATTTATTTATTTATTATTTGCATACTGCTCATTTTACCCCTATACTGCATCTTTATGAACTAAAGCGATACCTGCTTAACAAAATGTGTGTTCACTGAGAATTGTGTATCTTGGTTTCCTGTGACTTATGAGTGTCACATACCACCCATGTGTAATTCAGAAGTAACTATTGGATCTAAAAAATGTTAACGTCTGGTTCCTGAAAAGCTTTTGATCTCCGACGTGCCATTTGAATACATCTACATTCATCTACAGGATTTTAGGTTTAAGTGGCTAGACCTCAAATATATCATGCGTAAATGGTTATGATAGATAAAAAATTTTTGAAGCCATGTTGGGAGTCTGAAGCCATGTTGGCACACTTGGTTATGTGGTTTTTCCAGGGAAAGAAGCAAAATTGAGTTGAAAGACATTTCCGGAGTTCTCTGGTTCTACCTCAATACAATGTGAAGCATCAATATGTGGAAAAAATGCTTAGTTTACAAGAGAAAACACGCATTCATTGTCCTGCTCTGCAATGCCAAATCAACCAGATTACATTTGGGGTAAGCAGTCTGTTGAAGAATATAACCAATGTCTTGTTAAGATTTTTATCTCAGACAAAAATGTATATTGAGCTACAAGATACATCTGGGGGGAATTTCTAAATACATTCAGCATTCAGAAGGTTATATGAGACAAAAATTTTAGCATCCTAACATTCGTAGATTTTATTTTTTTGCCAAGGTTGTGAAAACCGGAAAATTTATCTGGAAATGAGTTGAAATTCATGACCTGGACAAAAAAAAAATTGTCAGAAAAATTGCTTTAGCATAATCTAGAGTAAATTAACCACACTCATGCAAGTTGTTATGCACATACTTTACATGTAGCTGCTTCAATAGTTCATCATATGTGTGAATTCACAAAATATAAATACAAATGCACGACAAAAATAAATGTAAGTGGAAGAAGTGGAGGAAAAATGGCAAAGAAGAAATGTTTAGGGCAAAATATCCATATTTTTAGCCTCCACAGTGCAGTTTCCATCATCAGTCAGACTGACTGAGAGCAGCAGGTCATCTGAATTTCAAACATGTTTTATTGTTCTGGTAAACAGTCTCTCCTGCAACTTCTCTCTGTGTCCAATTTTTTTTTTATTTGTTTGAAAGATGTTTTCTGTACTTTCCTTACATGGCAGCTGATACAGTTTAATTGCATTTGCAAAGAAAAAAATGCATGACACAAACAGCAATGATGTCTAAAAAACATTTAAAAAAATATGAAGTAGTAGTTAAAGGCAATGTTTAAGTTTGCTAATTTAAAAATGCCAGGCATGTGGTGAAAAATGCCAAGTTGGAAGGGGAAATTAATGTTCTTCTAGCTTATTAAAGGGTTTCTAGAGAGCTTAAATGCATACAATATCTCTAATTCTTTCATGCAATGTAAAATACAGGCATACGATGACTAAAAGAGGCAAGTCTGAGCAACAGTTTTGGACACTTTCAATTTTTAATTACTTCAATCTGATCATTTTACCCTTACTGCAAATTTTCCATGGTGTGCACACTGTTCCAGTGCAACTAAGTAGTGGTTTACATCAGGGGCTGACTCTTTTGAACTTATATAATACCAATGATAAGAATTAATGTGTGAAAAAGAAAAAGAAAAAAAAACAAAAACAAACATCACACGTAAAGTGGTTTATTTTCAGGTTTACAATAATATGTAAAGTGAATTCTACATTCAAACAAGCAAGAACATATTTCTCTAAAAAGAATCACAGCTCTTCAAGATCAAATGTGAAACGAGTCTCACCATCTGGTCTAGAAAGTAAAGTCGATGATACAGTTCAAGCCAACTCAAAGAAAATTCTCTTGCCTTTGAAAAACTGTCAAGGTCTTGATTGAATTTTTGAAAAGTAAACCCTTTTTCATCAGCAATTATGTTGTCATTAGCTAAATACCCCCTGATGATATGAGCGCTGGTTGTTGTTGGTAAAATAATTCCATGATAAAAATGGATTTTTGAGAGCTGTAGAGCAGGGGGTACGACTAGACTGACTAGCGTGCCTGGGATGTCGGGGGTGTGACTGACAAGCTGTTCGGGAGTGACAAGCAGGAGGCTGATTTACTTGCAAACTCAAGTCGCACCACTGAGAGCTCCTACTGTTACATGTTATGACAGGGTTGCCCAATTTTCTGGCCAGAGAGAAAATTAGATTCATAGTCCTAAAAAATGAAAAGCATTCAATACAGAGAAAGGAGGCACTGTCATTCTCCTAGGCGGTTACGGTTTTCTGGGTTTGTTTCTCCTCCCCTGCATCCCTCCCTCTTTGGGCTGCTGATTCTACCAGCACTGTACAGCTACATTCTCTCATCGCCGCAGCTTAAGCCCCTGCATGCCCGGCTTTTTTTCGGGTCAAAGTATAGGAAAGGGAAAGGAAGGTAAGGTTTTGGAGTCAAGGTTACAATTAGCATTTGGCACTGGGGCATGACTGCAGCGAATTTATGAGCCATAAAAGGGCTGAGAGCGGAACGCTTTGTGTCATGGTGTGGAAACAATCTCCTTATCTTGAGTGCAAACAAAACTAAAGGGATGTTTGTATATCTCAAGATAAACAGGGTTCGGTCAAACACTATTTGCATCACGGGAGAAGAAGTGGAGGTGTTGGGAGGAGCATGCATACATTGATGTTCACCTGGACAACTTATTTGACTGGTAGGCAAGAGTAAACTCATCTAAAAGTTGGAACAGAGGAGTCTTTTTGAAGATGCTTTGATCCTTCAGTATTTGCAGCAAGATGTTGCATATCTTCTGCAAGCCTGTCATGGAGAGATAAATCTCTTCTTCTATCGTCGTTTGGGGAAGCAGTGTCAGAGCCAGGGACTTAACAAGGCTAAACAGACTGTCGTACAACAACAGTCAGTTTTCTTCTTCAGCTCCATTGTAATGCAAACCCCTACAGGAGATCGACACCAGCCACATGTATCAGCATCTCCAACAACTCTTTGAAGAAAACTGCACAGTACAAGACAACAAAATTGAACTTCCCTCTGGGATTCACAAAGTATTTTTGAATTGAATTGAAACATCAAATACTCCCCAAAATGCTTCTTTTGTGATGAGCTATTTCACATCTTTCTAATAATCAGGAGTCTACAGAATATGAAGACTAACAAGACTCTCTTGCAGCACCAGAATGTCTGACTGTGACAATATGGCCTTCTTGGTTGGATTGTTGCTGTTTTAAAACCTGTACTCACTCCCTGTATTTGTGTGTGTGCAACCTACCTTGAACTTTGAACACACACAAAGCTGGAGGCTAACCCTTACAAACAAATCTGGGAAACTCAACTGTGGCCTCTACAGAAACACGCCGCTGATACTAATCAACCTAGGATCCACAGTCTGTCCTTTTTTATTTGGTTGGTTGATGATTTATAGATTTCTTTGGCACCAGTGACCTTTCTTAAACAGTAGTTTGACAGGAAAGAGAAGAGAAAGACATGCAGCAAATGCTCCAAGATTGGGACTCAACCCCAAAATAAGCGTGTTGAACACTATAGACTCTCCACACGAGGCTCCTCCTCTACAAACACAGCCAGCCAGTTTCTCAAGTTATAACCTTACATATACAAATATATCAAATTTAACAAATTTAATATTTTTAATAAAAGATATTCATACCTTACATTAAGCACATACTTTAATTGTACATATTTTTAAATCCATCTTATTGCAAGAAATATTTAATCTAATCAAAGAATTAAACCTCAGCCTTTACCTGAAGACAAGGTAACCACACCTATTGTTTCTGGCACCACACTGCCATCTTGTGTGCAAAAAATAACAGAATGAAAAATGGAAGGTGTAACCCAACCTGAATCAAGCAAAACACAATGTTACTGCTCTAAATAGAATCAAGCTAAGTTGCTACGACCTCGTCCTATTCTTCTTCTAATCAGTTTCTGGCCAGCTAAAGTAAAAGACATCATCCAAACGGGATTTTGGATGATGTATTTATATCATCCAAAATCCTGGATTTATATAATTTTAGAAGCATTACCTCAAATTTGAAGTCTCATCTTTAGTGTTGCTCAGAGACCAAGGAGCTTAGTTTTTGAATAGGACTCTTATGTTCTGTTTGAATTTTCAATTCACACTTTGCCCAACAACAGCTAATGGCTTCCTTTCATCTACCCAAACCTGAGTTAATTTTACTTCATAAGACAAGTATCTCAAGTTGCATGTTACCAATGGTTAGCTATAACATAACATAACATAACATAACATAACATAACATAACATAACATAACATAACATAACATAACATAACATGACATAACATGGTTTTTGATTACAAAAAAAATTGAAATTCAAAACATATGCAGTATGAACAAATTAACATTAGTGTTTTTCCCATGTTGAGTATCACTAGTGAAAGAAACGAAAGTAAATTAAAAAGTGACTTTATTCTTCATCAGAATCAGAATTGGCTTTATTTATCAAGATTGTACTAAAACAAGAAAAAGAAAAAATATATATATTTCACATCTGAAATCCAAAACAATAGAACAATAGAATAAAAAAAAATGAATAAACAAATAAAATATTTATTTTTTTCCTGATTTGATTACAATGTTATTTTTCTCAGAACTCCTCATTGTGCTTTGAGAAGGCTGCAGGTGATGCTTTTAGTTGTTCCCTGTTTGCTTGTCTTTCCCTGATTAATAGACTTATCTTCAACTCTTTCTGTTTACATTCACATTATTTATGAGGCATCCAGACATCTGAGCTTGGGGCAAACATTTGATGAAATGATTAATGGATTTTTTTTCCTCACTGAGCCTGGCTGTGAGGCTGCTCTGATTTGCTATTGGAAAATTGCTCTTCCAAAGAAAAAACCCAAAAAACTTTTCTTTCACATGTAAAATTTACTCTGTGGTTCTTTTTTTTAAACAACATCATTCCAACCGTCTGACAAAAGCTAGATGTTTGGTAGATTGAAATTGGAAAACAAATAAAAACTGAAAACAGGAAATGTCAATAAAATTTTTATAACAGGGCTTTGATGTAATTAAATTAAATAGAGTGTTGTGTTGAGCTGGAGGATTAAATCATGTGTTGACTTCATCTTGATGGGATGAATGGTGGTGTGCAAAGAAAAGAAGCTAGGAAAAATAAAAGACGTAAAAAGATACATGTATCAAAGTAAAACCAATAAGACAGACAAGCAAAAATCAAAACAGTTGTCAAAAAGAGAAGAATTATGGACATTTTATGAACAAAAAAACAATCTTCCCTCTCTCCCCCAACATTGTTTATGCTTTTTGTCAAAGATGGTTTTATCTATGGGGTTTATAGGTCTACACTAAATAGGAAAATTAACCACCTAATCATTAAATCATGAATTCACTGTGATTTACTTCTTTTTTTTTTGTGAAAACTGAGTTAAATTTCACTTCAGTCTTTCAATTTCACCAAATGTCTAGCTGTGATTAATAATATTGTCAGGGAATGGATCTGCCAGGATCCTGACCCAGTGGCAAGGAGCCAAAGACTGTCACCACTTCCCCAAAGATGTGCTTGTTGTTTCATTTTCAGCTTTAACCAATTTTAAAATGGGGTTGCAAAGTCATTTCTAATTCTTTGAAAGTGTAGCAAACTATAGGAGCATTATACTTGCATGAAGAAAGTATGACCCAGTGTAAACCTTTCCTAGAGAGGTCACCTGACAACTTATCCAGGAGGTCAGAAAAGAACCCAGAAAAACATTTGAAGTCTCCAGAACTCACAAACCTTAGATAAGATCAGGATTCATGATTCAAAATATTAAAGACACCGGGTTATAATTATATTCACGGTGGGAAACCAGTGCCAGTCAAAACCAACATAAAAGCATAACACAAAAGGACATTATGCAAAAAAAAGTTTTCCAGTACCCAGTATGAGCAATGGCAAATCTTTAAATAGATAACAATTAAATAATTTAAAATTTAGATCTGATACTTACCTTAAAAAGAGCATATAAGGACACAATGGATTACATAAAAACCCCCGTTTGAGTAAAACCAAACTCATCCATAATACATTGTCATTTTTAAAGTTCAAGTGACTAAAAATTTAATGTTGTTGAAAGCTGAGATGTAAACAAATGAAAAAAGAGCACAGTGGGGCACTTAAATAATTGCAGTGCTTGTGACAACACAGCTCAAGTTTTAATTTGTTTAAAGTGATGAGCAGTCACCCACGCAGGACATCGATATGCAGGTTTTCTCCTTGCAGCAATCTGTGTTTTAGCTTCCATCAATAATGTTTTCATTCCTGCTTAGACTCGGTCTATATTCCCCTGCACAGGCCCCTAAAACTTGACAGGTGTACTTTGACTCTGAGTCATGTCTGGATCAGTGACAGGCAGCCTATTAGTAAATTTGCCCTCCAGGTAAATGTTCTCCAGCTCAGCAGGGAGACCTTCTCAGATCACAGTTAAAATCCCTCATTCTGTTTCTTTTACAATCTTGGATTCAGTCTGGCGGTGCGATATGGACTTTTGAGAGGACTGGTGAAATTTAATGAGGATAAGTGTAACCGAAACCCTTAATGTTTCAAATTAAACCAAATCCTATAAAAAAGGAGCATATTTGAAAAAAAAAAAAAAAAAGAAAAAAAAATAGAAAACAATCGCATTACTATTTGGGTAACGACATAAACGTGAAAACCAACCACATCTATGTATACTCAGTTGACTGATTTAAAATGCATATTAATGCTTAGCATATAATATTGATTGAAAATTAAGTTGGCTCAGGATCTAAATACAATTTAGAGTAATGTGAATTTTGAATATATGGCCAGATTTGGCTAGAATTACCAGGATTTAATAAACCCTAGCATCCATTCTGGAGGGAACTGGGGCTCCAGTCCCCCTTCACTCACCCCTTTCAGAATAAAGTAAAGTTTGCATTTCATTTGAAGTCAATGTTCCAGAATCTGGAGGAAAACAGAAGAGGCACATAATATAACAACTGGAATAGTTGCTTCAGGTCCAGTGTGAAGTTCCTCTGGTTTTTGATGAATTGGGGTGTTGTGTCTGTTTTCTGAAGTCATCAGCCATCTATTAAGAAATTTCGGGGCATTTCCTGCTTTCTTCAGTTGACAAGCTTTACAGAAAAGCTGATTTTATTTTCCAGTAGGACTGTCCACACCACCAAAGGTACCAAAAGCCACTTCAATAGCTAGTTACTAAATTGGCTGGCCAGCAATTTGACCTGACATAATTCCCATTTGAGTTCTAAGGAACTGGTGCTCACGTTTACAGAGTTAAGTCTCTCTGTTCTGGTGCTGCACCATGATGACTGAAAAGTGTTATGTCTGACTTATGATTAGTTTTTGTGAAGTGAATGAATTGAAAAACCTGACAGAATTTTCTGTGACTTGTCAGGGGGAGATGGTGGGTCAAGAACCCTGAGCAGCTGGGAACCACCGATCTAACTCTGACCTCCTTCAGATAATTGTTTTCAAGCCAGTTCACTTTTCAAATAACAATATGATGCCCAAATATAGTTGTAAAATAAATACTTATTGACTCCTGAGCCTGGTTAGTATGCACGGCTAATTCCAACTCAATATATTGGACATACATCACATGGTAAATGGTCATTTGAACGGTATTTAGCTAAGTGAAATATTTTGTTTAAAGTAAACAAGCAATATTCCACCCAGTGACCAGGGTGGAATATTCTTATGTGATTATTCATTTTCTTTATAATATAGGCATTGCTAAATTAGTTGTCAGTGTGACTTTGTATAAAAGTCAAAGTCACACTTGTTTGATTGGAGTGAAGCAATACAAGCACGACTGAGAATTTACATAAAATATATGAGAATATGGTCTTTACATCTTTTAAAAGGTCTAAATGACTTTATATTACTTTAATACATGAGCTTGCTTATTTGAGACTGGCAATTTAGTGGGATCTGAACTCTGGCTGGAATGACACGATATGCTTTAAGAACCCAAAAGTAAATTCAGTTTGACATCCTTACAACTCATTTGCATATTGAGAGGATCTTGAGTTATTAAAGAACTGATTTAATTTGCACTGTGCAGAATAGCTTCCCCTGCAACATGCACTAGAACAATGCTCTTCATTCACCAAGGCAAGGACGTGTGAAATGTCTCATTTAAAATTTTAATTTTGATATTTTCAACAGGCACCTGAAGATGGCATGGACTTGGTAACTGTTGAGAATTAATTGCGACTCAACCAATCAGGACGGCGCCCGAGCCTCAGTCTGTGAAATGTGAAGGGTAACGAGGTAAATTGGAGAGTTTTATTTGAATCATTGATTTTAGTTTCTAGCACACAAATCACTCAGCCCTTAACGGCTGTAATGCCTGTGGTAGGATCTGTTTTGACTGAGCATCATCAGTTTTAAGTAGACAAAACTGGATGCACATTTTTAGGTAAATTGTCATTTTAAAAGGGTTTAAATATTTTCTAGATGCAAATTAATTAATTTTATGAGGATGATACCCTGAGAGTAAGTGTTTCTTTTACGCTTTGTTTGTGACAATCCATTTCAATATTTTAAAAAGTTGTGATTACATATTATTTGAGACGTTCACTCCTGTTGATATAATGCAGAGTGTTGTTTTGCCCAATAAAATAACATTTTGCATGCTATTCATAAATAAAAGGTACTGTGGTACAGAAACATTATCAAGAGAAAAATACAACTCACACATACGTTACACTCACTGAAGGTACTGTTTCTCTTGTAGATGTGAGGGATGGTCTGTCTTTAATAAGTTGGATTTGATTCTGCAAAAATTTGATTGTTTTTGGATCCTAATGGTCCTCCGTATTTATGAGCTTCGTACATCAAAAGTTTGACAAGCCAAGTTCAGCTTCCAGCAGAAAATTAACAAACGACAAAGTCTAGAGATTCATCCAAAGGAGAATCTGAAGCAGGCTTGAAACTTGATATTCACAGATGTTTCATACAATCTGACTGAACTTTTGCTATGTTGCAAAGAAGAATGGCCAAAAATGTCAGACTTTTGATGTACGAAATTGGTACAGACATACTCCGAAAGACTCGCAGGCTGTTTTTGCAATAATAAGTATTTTTAAGAGCCAGACACATTTGTTTGTGTTTGCGACAGTGAGAGAGAGCATAAGAGAGATAATAATAAAATAAAGAATGTTATTCACAGTTTGAGGACAAGAAGCTAAAAAAAATAGCTCAGGGGCTTTAACCTTTAATAATCCTATCCTGGACTTAGTTTAAACATACTTGGAAAAAAAGTAATGAATATATGATCCATCCATCCACCGTCCTTTGCATAATGTAGCTTAAGTTAAAGTGGCTTTTTAAACTTGTTGTGACTTTAAATAAGACTAAATCCATAACAACTGATTGGTGGATTAAGTTGAAATCCAGGTTCAAAACATACTAAAATCTATGGATTAGTAAAGACTTTGTTGAATTTGATTTGTGATATAAATCTCAGATCAGCAACAATTAATATTTTTTTAAAGACATTTGGAAGCAACATGATATTTAATACAATATAAATACATTTGAAAACAAAATCAAAATTGTTTTTAAAAAATAAGTATCTACATATCACATTTTTAAAAGTTGATGTCAAACTATATTTTAGTGTTTTAACTTTCTAGATACAAGTTTGATTTTTGAGATAAAACTATTTGCATTTGAGATAAAAAAAATCTGTTTTTGGTGATCAAGACGTTCTGTGGTTTTCTCAAAACAAGAAGTTATGAGCGCTTAGATTGTGCAGTCACAGATACAACAATAAACGCTTTTACAAATGTAGGCTTTTTTACACATGGATCTAATATAGAAAGAAATTAAAAACTGACGGCTTACCTAACCATTGGATCTTTCTCTTTCCCACCGTGTGCTCTGGAAATTCTGAGAAAAGTTTCAGCCCCCCCGTCTGGCTAATCAACCTTTTTATTGAATTTCCAATCCAATAAAAAATAATCAAAACAATCGGACAATTACAACCAGGACTCAAGAATCCTCAAAGTTGAAAGCTACAATTTGCATTAAGAACAGACATGCTTGAAATTGTCAAAATTGATATTGTTTTACAGAAACCTTGTGCTTGAATTTCTAAAATTAGATAATATTTTAGGCTCCTACTCTGGAGGGGGAGTTAACAAAAAGAAGATGTCATAATACGAGCAGCTGCAGTTTAATGTAAAAGCTCAAAGATTTTTCAGAAGATGAAGACTATTAAATCACAATCCCTGGTGCATCTGACTAAACATTTTATGTTATTTTCTTGTGTTTTTTTTTTTTTATGAACATATTTTGAAGCTGTCAGATAAAACTTGAAATGTTGACACATTCATCCAATCATCCAATCACAAACATTTGGGCTCTTATTATTTTGGGATTTTTAGTTTTTCCCAAATAATTGCCAGCAATCTGTTAAAACACTGTAAATTAGTTGTCAGGATTTGGTAACTATTTTTTTTTAATAATCTTGACTTATAGAATTGCATCTGATATAAGGTTAATACTTGTATTATTTATAAATAATGCAGGAATTCCAGTGGCAGGCAGTGCAATATCTATTTATCTAAGTCAGTGCTTGGGAAATGAAATAGTTTCAGCATGAATGAACTTTAGACTTAAATTTATTGTAGATGTAAATGTCATCTACAATTTGTGCAAAACAGGTAGTTTATAGAATTAAGGTGAATAAAGAACACAGTTTCTTTATTCAGTTTCTTTTCAGTGACAAAAAGGGGATTGGTAAAAAAAAAAATAAAAAAGGCAAAAACCAAAGCAGAAAATAATTCTGACAAAATATGCAATGAAATACGAACTTAATTTATTAAAAAAATGACTGAGATAAAATTGATCTTCATAGAGCAACTACAATATTTACATACATTGAGCATATTTTAATTGTTTACTCGAACCTTTCAAACCCAATATGGTGGTTAATTGGTTTAAACTGGTCTTCATATGGGTGAATCTGTCAACCTGCCTAAGTTTAAAATGATCAAACCTCTACTTACAGCACCAGAAGGAAGAATGCAGCATTAACTGGTGTGCAACAAAACACACAAGTACATATTCAAGAATAGAACCTGTTTGTAAGTTGAGGAGGATGAATCAGGGATCTTATTTGTATTGGCCCTGGCAGGTAGTGGAGGAATGCACACAATCAAACTGACATGTTTGTGAAAGAGAGAGATACATAGAGGATTTTGGTCTGATACCTGAACACTGTTGTCACTCTTCCCATTATGCAACAGCGGTAAAATATTTGAACTTTCACTCGGATTCGGCACAAGGTCGTGAATGGCCAGAATGAATTAACACAGGTGAGCAGCAGCTCAGAACGAGGTCATCGTTTTTTTATTCTGGTGTGGAAGCATATCTGTGTGAAAAGGAATAAAGAAGCCTGATAAAGATGGAGTTCAAGCAGAATTTGGCCTTGGTCTTTTGAGCTGTTCTTTTTTTTTCTGGGTGTCTTCAAGCAAATTCTCGTTGCTCCTCTTCAAGACTGCATCTGATTAAAACACACACAAGCACGCACAGAGTGAGCTAATCTTTTTCTGATGGATTGTAATATTGAGGTCAGGTCATGTCCGGGTCGTCTCATCAGCTTGTTAAATCTCTCCCTGGAATACATTCAGCATGAAATGCTTTATGATAATTGGGCTTCGTGCAGCAAACAACCAATCCTGAATGCCCTGAATTATTATCATTTTGAACTCTCTTCAGTGAAAACAAGGAGCATATGTCACACTAAATGCGTTCTTTGTTAGGCTCCTCTTAAATAACGGCCAGGTAAAACACGTTTGGAAAAAAAGGAAAACATCGAAAAGGTTAAGACAAGACTACTGAATAAAACAGTATATAAAACAACATATTTTTTTGGTTAAAGAATTAGGTCTTATGATAATTTATTAACTGGCAAAAGATAAACAGGATAGAATAGTCAGTCTGTGCAGACTACTTTAGCATAGCCTGACCAGAGGGTTACAGTGTTGTGGAAGACACCCCACCTTGTTCCATTACCTAAGAAAGCCCACCTTTCAGTCAATACTGTCAATGGACCTGTTGGCTCGACGTTCCCTAGCATAAAGGTTCTAGAAAGACTCCCACTGGCCTACTTGCGTAAGCAAACAAGCACCCTTCGGCGTCCACTGCAGGTTGCAACACTGTGAAGATTATGTTCTTTGAATTCTCCAGTGCATTTAATGCAATTCAGATTGTTTTGCTATGTTAGAAACTCCAGATGACACAGGTCAATTCCCCCAGAATTGTCTGGATTGATGACTGACAAAGAGTCCACAGTTTGTTCAAATGAAAGGTTGTGTTTCTGACCAGGTGATAATACTGTCAAAAATTAAGAGCAGTGAATTGGGACATTTGTGTAGCCTGTCATACGAGAAAAACAAAAATGGGGGTTCATTTCTCAAAGCCATATTCTTATGGGAACATTTATCCTAAAATGACTGTAGATGATTGTAGATTTTGGGAAAAACAAATAAGTCAAACGCAATTTCCAATTTCCTTGGAAAAAGACGTGGTGGTGGAGATGGAGAGTAAATATCTGAATATTTTTTCTGTGTGTGCATCATTAGTTGTCAAGAATGCAGGAGCCTTAATATTAAATGGTCTAAGTGAGACACTTCCTGGTTTCTGCTGGTTAAAATGCAGTTTCTGATCTACAGAGCCAATCAGTTGTTGAGTTTGAAATAGTTATACCAAAACACATATGTGCTCATTTTAACTGAGGGATTTTATACTTGTGGGAAAACACAAGTATGGACTCTCTCAGCCAGCACAGTTATATCCAGTCATATTAATATCAATAAATTAGATAATGTGCTCTGATGAGGCTCATTTGTCAGATTAAATGTACCTTTTGAAAACAACTCTGGTGATTTATGGTTTATAAAGGGGTTTCTCATTGTCCACTAATTACTACAACTGTTTGGTGAAAGAAGGTAATGACTTCTACAGTGAAATGCTTTCACCCTGAAATCTAACATGTGGAAAGTCAAAAGTATCCTGGTTTTGTGGTATAAACATAATTGTGACAAAGAGGCTAATTAGCACAATGAGCTTATTTTAGATGTGTGTTGCAGTGAAAATATTTCAGGTTTATTTATATTAAAATTGCCATAATAATAATAATTGCTTGTGTTTGAATATGTTTAAGGTTCTTGTCTCTGTTTGTCTCTTGTTTATCAAACCTTTACAGTACAATAAAGTAGATTGAAGTTTAGGATCCAAAGCTAATCCCCATACCACAGTATTTGATTTTATAAAATGAGAAAAATACCACAAAACTTTAAATATCTTGGTTAACTTACTAAAAAATAAACTACAGTCAAGACTTGAACTTAGGTAAGTTAAAATCAAATTGTTTAACATTCCTCATGTAAAAATGAATTGTCTAAAAGAAATAATGTGTTGCTTAGTCCTTTCCCAAGAACTATTTATTCCCTGCAAACCCTAGCAATAAGTTCCAAGTTCATTATGCTTTATGACATAATATGCTTTAGTTTGCTTCAGTTTAGCATTGTGTAAGTCAGCAATAATACGTTAAAGCTATTGCAAAGCTGTTTAATTTCAGCCTGTACATTTTGTCTTGTTTGTGTGCATTTACATGGATGATTTGTGTTCATCCCCCTCATGCTCGGCATTATGATGTTTTAACGATTCTGGCAGATGTTGTTGTTGTTGGGGAATGAGCTCACTTAGGTGTGACGTGGTGATCTGGTGAGATTACCTACCATTCACTTCAAGGGCAAATTTTAATGTGGCTGTAAATCGTGCATGGGCTCATTTTCCAGAAATGATGCTGTCATCTTCCTGCTGATGGAGACAAAGCTGTCATGTTAAGCAGGTAGTGCATTTATAGTTATTATATGTTATGAAGAGAGTGGAGAGTAGGGTTAGGGTTTTTTATTTATTTATTTTAAGTTAAGCTACTGGTGATTGCGGCGCTATGTGTGTAGCACATGTAACCACAATGTAACTGCAAATAGAAATAATAGAAATAAATCCCTCCAGGTAGATGTCTTGTTTTTATGTTTTTTTTACTTAAAGTATTCATGCATATATTGTATTCTTACCACTTAAGACTTTACAAATTACAAACTTCCAAATCAAAGAATTGCATAGGAGTGAAATGAAAGAAATAGCTATTTAAGCTTTTTTTTTTTTTTTTTAATAATAGAAAACCGAAAAGTATGATAGGCATTTGGCTTAAGCTCTCTTTACTCTCATTTCCCTAAACATAGTTCAGTTCAGCCTCCTTATCTGTAAACAGAATATACCCGTGTGTAATTTAATCTATAGATGTAACTAGTCTTTGAATACCTGAGATAAAAGCTAGAAAACATTAATAAACATGCTCTGAGCAATGGACAGGGAACCGTTCAAGTCATCCAAAAGTGGAAGGAGTAAACCCCAAGTGCAAACCTACATGATTATCCACCTTAACTGACAAGTGAAGGCAGCATTTATCAAAGAAGCAGCTATGAGGCAATTCTAGAAGTTGCTGAAAGGACGACATGCACTGTTCTGATTTCACTTTTATGAAAGAAAGGTTTGGGGTTTCTTCCATAAAGTACAATGTTATGTGTGGAGGGAAAATAACGCTACACACGAACATACTCTCCTACCCACCATGGTGTTTCAGATTAATGTAGCTTAACACAGAGCATTTTATTGTAGTCAAATCTACAGCAGAATGGTTTAGACCCGAGATGATGCAGCTTTGGGCAGTAGGTGGAAACTTACCTCAAAAGACCAAGAGACATTATTGCAGTGAAAGGTATTTTTTATAAACTGTTCTGAGTCACTGGATCTAAATGGACAACACATTTTTCAGGTTTTTATTATCCATATTAAAATGAAACACTCCCTGTGTTTGTAACATTAAATTCTGATGTATCTTAATGTGGTTTTAACACATAAAAAATATTAGAAGAATAGAAAGATTTAAATGCTTTTGGCTGGCAATAAAGGCATGAGATAAATGATATGTTTTGTTGATCTTTTCCTTTTTTCATTAATAAAATATAAAGTATGCAAGAGAAATCTAAATGCAGTTATTATTATTATTTATTTTTTTCATTTCTTTTTTGGAGAGTTTGCCAATGTTTATTCAGCTTAATGGTCAAACTGCCTTTTTTGGACTGGTTTTAGCTCAAATACAGCAAATGCACCATTTGGAAAAGTGCAGGCAGTGTCTTCATCAGGCTTATGAGCCTCACCTGTGAGGTTTGAATGTGGCATGTGGAAACTAGGACTAAGAATAGAGAGAAATACCATAGAAAAGACACAATGTTTTGATGAAAACCACTTCAGCCAAACCACTAAGAGTTTATTTTGGAGTAATACTCACCTTTTAATGATATTGAACATTTTTATTTTATTTTTTTACCCATTGTTGTGCACTTTGGTCACAAGTGAAAATAAATATTACTTTTAGGATTAGGCTAGACTTGCTGATCTGTGGGTCATTGAGTGGAGCTCTATGGACAACAAGCTGCTGCCATGAAAACAAACAATCAGGTGAGTTAGCCTTACTATTACTTTTTCTTTTCTGCCCATTGTTTCCAGTCAGTAGAGTTAATCACCCATAATAAAACATTAATACAGAGTTTGAAAGCTGCCTAACTCTGTTTGTCCAAGCCCCTTAAGATCATCAGTTTTATTTGTGGCATCAAGCTGTCACCCAGAGCTCAGTTGGAGATTTAAAGCTGGTTGAGACTTTTTCCATAGTCATGCGAACTTGGTCTATAAAATATCCCTGCCTCTACAAGCAGTAAATTTCAAAGCAGGCGGATGTTTTTCAGAAGGCGTGGCAGTTTTTTTCTTTTTTTTTTTGATGCATAAAGTTAAAACACAATGCTAAGTTGTAGATGAGGCAGTAAGTAAAATAAAATGACAGATTACGAGCACATTGCATTCTTTCCATGAAAATATTGAAATTGTGTTGATCTGCCATTAGACAAGAGTTAACAGATACTTGGAAAGACCCAGGTACACTCATCTGCTGCCCAGAACAGAGATGCATGTCTGTGACATGAAGACATCTATGTCTATGTCCCCATTCCTATGGAAACCCAGAAGTGCACGCACTTCAGCTATGCACAAAAATATAAAAACTGGGATTCAGCAAGTGCTGACAGATGCTTTGAAGTGATGCATCATAATATGAAACATTTGGCTCCAGCAGAAGGCTCTTCAAAAAAAAAAATAATTTCCCACATATTTCCAGAGAAGCTTTTATCTTCTGCTTGTGAATGTCAACAGCATTTTGTTTTGGTTCACTTTCTTTTCTCAAGGCTCAAAGTACTTCCATGTAGTTGCAAAGTTGCCACCTTCCAGTGATATATTTTCAATATAGCGAGCTAAATAAACGAACACCTAATTATAGAAACTGTTGAATGGGAGAACTCATACCTACAATATCTCATGGCTATATGTACAAAGTAGCAATTGCAAAAAAAAAAAAAAAAATAACAAACAAAAAAAAAAAATACACCTACAAAGAAGCAAAAAAAAAAAAAAGTAAAATTTGAAGTAATTAAATGATCAGGGTGTAGAAAATTCACAACAGTACTGTTTTCATTCAGTCTACTTGAATTCATTGCTGCAACCCCTCAAACAGCAGGAGCTATCCCACATCTGGTGGCGTGGCACCGGATTCCTACATTATTGAAGAACAAAGCAAATTGGCTTGGTAGGGGTTACAACTCATTGGTATTCATTGAGGCTTAGAATTTTCTCTGCAACAAAAGTTTTTACTGTTAATAAATAGGTTAGCTTTGGCTTTGTCATGGATAAATGCAGCTTTCCTTAAACTTTAGCACTGGACTGTATTCACAACGAAGGACTTGAAATACTGCTGAAATCACTAAACTGCTGATTTGATTATTTTCTCTTACCTGTAATCCAAAGTCTGGAAGACGGTATTGGAAATAAGTAAAATGATGAACTACAGTTGAATGGGTTTTGTAAAAAGATTTCCATCATACAGCTAGTTTCAAAGAGGGTTATCCTCCCAAGCTGAATACAGATCAGGCCCCCAGGTTGTTTGTCATGTCTCTATGTTGGAAAAGGTCCAGGCTGTGTGGATATTCGATTCCTCCCTCAGTAAGGCATTGACGTGCAGATGGGATGGGGTGCAGTTGGATTTTCTCCACCTGGTGGGAAGATGATGAAAAGATCCATCTCTTCCAGATGGCAGGGATTCTCCGAGTCAGATGGCACGGAGGGGGCAGGCAGGGGACAAAAACGATGGAAGTGACTGTTGCATCGGGATGAGATGCAAATACAGTGCAGCCATTACAGGTTAAGCAGGGATTCTGTGTTGGCAAGCATTCAGCGCAGAGATGACACACCTGGGTGCTCTACCATTATTCAGTTTAACAGAAAACCGTCGATGTTCTTCTAATCACGGGCCAATGCCAAATCCAGGAGCATCAGACATGATGACAGAGTCACGTTGATATTGCAGGTTTTACAAACAGAAACTTCTACATATGTTGTGATAGACCAGAGGGACGTACAAATGCAAAGTGTAAGAAAGAAAGTTCTAAAAATGTTTTGATAAATAGAAACCTATTTGACAATCAATACTTTGCAAGACCACTTTTCACTGCAATCAAAGCTGATTTTACTGTGGAGTGTCTTTCTACCAGCTTTCCAGATAATACCACTAATGTGTTTTACAGAGGAGATGGGTTTTTGTCATTGGAATTTGCAGTGCTAGTTTTTCTAAACACATTTTTGTATGCATGACAAAAAGTTCAGTTTAGGTATTGTCCACCCAGAGAAACTTTTTCCACGTGTTCATTCTGGTGCCCATGTGGCTGACGGTGAGATGTAAATGCTCACATCGAATAGTTGTTGTCAACATATTCTTCCACTTGAGCAGGGGAGCTCTGCAGCTCCTTCAGACCCTCTTGAATGTCTTTGTAATCGACTCCTTGCCAATCGATGCATAGAAATATCTTGAGTATTTCTGCCCATCTTTTTGGATTTTCTCTCTGCACAGTTGCTGGTAACAGAGATACTTTGTCATTTTATTTAGACTTTCCTTAAATGGAGTACTTTCTTTCATTTATACCTAAAAGGTAAAAAGAAAAGTCTTTAGGCATTGCTAAAATCTTGCAAAAACAAGGAGCTGTTCTGTACTTTAGAGCAGTGATCCTCGCATCCAGGCCTTTATGGCCTTAATAACCTGCAGGCTGCAGAGGTTTCTCTGCTTTAACACACCTAGTCAAATAATGAGGTCATTAACAGGATTCTGAGATCATGGCTGCACACTGAGGAGGTAATTCATCATTTAATTGAGGCGTGTTGAACCAGAGATGCATCTAAAAGTGGAAGGACACACCGGCCCTGGAGGCCTGGATTTTGAGGACTCCTGCTATAGACGATGTTCTTGAGCCTGATATGATATAGGTGAGGAAATCATCCATCATACCTGAAGTAAATGTTTCAAAGTTGCTATCATGGGCTTTAATAAAAAAACTAAAATGTAATTCTTCCAATTCCTCTGCAGGTTATTAAGTCATAAGTTGAAATTGTTTCAATTTTAGTCTACTCATTGCTAATTTTAATTTTGCTTATGAAGCTTAATACTCAGCATATCTTAATGTGCTCTCATTGAACTGATGGAATAACTGCAAGCCCCTCATAATGATGATTTGCTGTCTGAGCTCAAATAATTTAGAAAGAAATGGAGAAATAATAATAATAATTGATTGATTTTTAAAATGCACTGATATACACTTTGTGCAGCCAAAATAATACAAATTATTTCTCTAGAAAGAGCTTAATTGCCTTGTAGGTAAAGAGGATCAGAGGGATGCTCTTTCATACAATCTGTGCTGCCTCAGAATTGAACTTTAATTATCCGTTGGGTTTGATTGAACTTTGTTTGTCACAGACCTCCTTGTTGTTCGCCAAATGGACACTGCTAATGAGAAAGCTCAATGAACTAATGTTGGTCATTCACTCTCCTGATCAGCATTACTGTACATACACCCTCTCTGCTCACTCACTCTCTCACACACACACACACACACACGCACACACTGTATATATTTCATTCACAAGGACTTTGCATAGACTTCCATTCATTTTTCAACCTAAACTCAATTAATATCTTGATCCTACACTTGACCCCTAACCTAAAAAAAAAAAAAAAAAAAAAAAAACTCTTCTTCTTATGTGAATTGGGCTTTAGGCCCCATTAAGAGCAGTTGGTCCCCACAATGTAGTACTTGTTAGAAAATGGCCTTAAATACAAGGCCACAAACACACGTGCAAATAAATATGCATCACTGTAGCCATAGGAATGTATTAAAACCTGTGAGTAATTATGAGCTGATCCTTTGTGAGTTTTAATTATGCAGTGAAGATAACAGAGAGAACACAAAAGAGGGATGAGGATAAAGACCATGGTGATGAGAAGATGAAATGGCCTGAGTCCAACAATCCAATCAGATAATATTATGCACTATATCAAATGTAATTGGTCATCTTGTGACTATAAAATATTAAACAAACAAACAAAAAAAAATCAAAATTGCTGAAACATTTACCGTTCACATTAGAACAAATGGTTAATGATGTCAAAATTGTTGTTGACAAATTACCTCAGGCTTAAATGCAGTCAAACTTAAATCAATATACTTTTTAAAGGCAGGTAATTATGAATTTTCCAGGCACATCGTGTAATTTTAAAGCACAATCAATTAACTGTTACTTTCATTTTCTGTGAGAGTATTGTGTATATATTTATGTTAAAATCAACTTTAAAAGAATCTGATTTCACATCAAATAGTCAAACCTGATGCCTTAAAATTGGCCTCAGTCTTTTTCAGAGTCGCTATAAGAAGGAAAAAAAAAAAAAAAAATCTATGATTCTGCATGCATGAGTCCAGAGTGCAATGAAATGTTGAAAGTCTTTGGTCCTGGAGACCAAAGTCGGCTACCAGCATGAACTTATGGAAAATGAAATGCAGCTCTTTTTAACGCTGCCATGTTCCCTACTTGTTTATTTCAAAACATCTTTGTAAAGTAGGCTAACTGTCTCTAATGTATTAAATCTAAATCCAAATTCTGTTGCCGCTGTAAAAAGCTTTCTCATAAATCTTCAAGTGATCTGACACTCAAGATGTATTGAGTCACAAATAAAAAAATATGTACTTATATGGTAGCCAGCAGAGGAACTTATTTATTGAATAAACTCCTGTTCAGCCTCTCCACCCCCAAGAAATGGGTGGAAAATACATTACAGAATCTGGGAAAGTGACATTTGGTTCTTTGTTGATAAAATGCTGAATAAACTGCAATAAATGCAGAATCTATGGCCGCTGATGACAGGGAAGGACCTTTTTAGCTGTGCATCAACGAGCATGCGGGAATGCACCAAGACACCTACAAATTGTGGAAGTAGACAGGTATGCTAAAAAGGGAATCTTGCGAGTTCAGTAGCTACTCAGATTGATGTTTTTTTCTTTTTTTTCTTTCTGCTTTTTAAGTTTGATGTTTTCTTTAAAGTTCTCAGTAAATTGGCATTGCATCACACTTTTCAGAACACATCTACACAAGATGAAAATTGCTCAACTTTCCCCTGTCTCATAATTTGCCTTTTGAGAGGCAGCTGCTCTATAGCTTGCGGGTACTTGTGAAATCAAATCTAAAGCCTTCACATTAATAAGACACTTTACAAGCAGGTAAGACTTGGGGTGATAAATTGCATTTTTATTTATCAACGTCACTGTATTGGACCGAGGTTAAAAAGGACCTGAATATTATAAAGATGACAGACAAAGTACAGAGATGTGTGAATGTATTACTGGAGACAGTAAAGGATCAGGAGACAGATGGGGCGGGCAGAAAAGAGCAGAGGAGGAAAATGAAAGAGAGGCTTTACAGATCAAGCTGGAGCCTTGAATATGTAATAGACTTATGATGGATGGATGGTCCATAAGCACATCAACTGTTTCTTATATGTGCTATGAAGTCAGCGCATATAAAAAAAAGTCAAACTGCATAGCAAAGCATAAACATTCTTTGATGGACAGTTTAAGTAGCTGGGCAAGAAGACGGCCACATGAATAAGCTCCTGAAGAGCACAGAGAATGAGGCGGGTAGAAAAAATAAAAATCAAATTAATACATTATTTCAGCTGGACAAATAAACAGTTTTCAAATGGGAAAAATGGAATCCAGACACTGAACAGGAAAACGCAGAGGCAGCATTTTCACAAGTCGCTCTTTCTCCATTGCTGAGGATAATTAAGGTAGGCTAGTAGTTATTTTCTTTAAAGAATAATAATCTTCATCTGCATTTACTTACCAGTTGGTGAAACGGCACCATCTGCAGAGGACACAAAAATTTTTTTTGGCAATGCTGACTAAATTAGGACCATGAGAGTTATTTTATTTTATTTTTTTGCTATGAAAAGCATGTTTTGTTTAAAGATCCATGCAGTTAGTGTGTCATATTATTCTGGAGAATTGCAGTGTTTGGGTTTTCTAGGAATTTTTCGACAAACACACACACACACACACACACACACACACACACACTCAAAAATGGAAAGAAACATCACAGTAGATGTGTTAACACACTCATATATTTTTTGATTAATAGTAGGAATGATTGTGACAAAAAAAAAGCTATCATTTACAGCTTTGCTCTGGAGCAAACTGATTTACTGCTGAGATTCGATTGATAATTCAACAGTGCATGTCAGATGGCTTTATAGAAAACTGCCATCACAGTCGGCACTACAGAGACCTACTGTGATTCTGCAAAAAGTCAGGCTTGCGCTGCCAGACAGATAACATAATAAAGATGAGGGATCAAGTAGCCAGGTAAAAACATGGGCTACATGAAAAAGGTACAAACTGAACAAGTATTGTATTGCTGGTGTGTGGCCCAGCTTGGAAGGGTTTTTGTTTCAAGCAGTTTGTATGGTCCTCCAGTGCATGTATATGCTCAAAAGACTGCTGGGCCAAAAACATGACTGCAGTTGTTCTGGTAACCCAGTTCTGGGTGGACGTTTCCCATTTTTTTGGAACTCTCGTATCTCCTCAATAACCCTGACTTTTCATAAAACTAACCTGATTAGCAGCTCTGCAATAATGGGATATTTGCTACAAAAATAGCGAGGGGAGAGGCTGTTTAAGACTGCCAAAGGAGTAGCTTTGACCTCATAAAATTATTACAAAATGCTGCTCATGGCTTTCCTGTTATTTGGTTAGATAATCAGGACATCATGCATACTGACAGGACCCATAAACAACAAACTAACCAAAAACTTCTTAGCTTATCAATTGTTACTAAATAATATGCATTTTCTTCAAACCAGCAAACTGATAGCTCGTTAAAACTATTTAACTTCTATATAAAGAACATGAACCAGCAACTTATTTACAGAATGTCATAAAAAATACTTAATTTTCCTTCTAACTACATTTTTATTAGTTAGCCAGATGCACAAGAAAGTTAATATTATCAACCTCGTCTTGTGCCAGTCTTCAGATATAGAAGTCTCCACATTAAGTCATCTCACTTCGAAAACGTTTCTTTCTATGGATACTCTGGTTTAAACGTACACTAGCATGGTGTGTGTGGGATTTAATAAATGCTACTTGCCTTCAAAGATACAATTTTAATAAGTTTGTTGCTGATACTGACCTTGTGATAACATGGTATATCTTAAGCTGTTTGAGTTTTATCATGATAAAAATGGTTAAAAGTGGGTGGATGTAAATTCTTGAGATCTTAATTTTTTCCAACAATGATCTGCATTTTCAGCTTTTATTTACAAAAGAATGTAAGTTTTACACAAGCAGAAACTAAAACGGCATTTTGAAAAAGAGGTTTCTAACTCCATCATCCAGATATTTTATTGAAGGGAAGTGTGTGCTGCAGTTATTTTTCACCCCGGGGGCCATCAGTTTTGCTTGGCAACATAAGCAGTGCAATACTTTGCAGCATTGACCTGGTGACAAAGCAGCTATTCATCATCAGAACAGCGCATTGACATAAGCAGCTAATGAGGTCTTTGGTAAAGCTGAGCAATGGAAACTTTTAATAAGGAAAAGAGATGAATACAGGTGGAAAGAAGTATTGGATGACAAATTGTGCTTAGGGAGCATTTTATTAAAAACTGGACTTGAGTGGAAAGGTGTCCTGTAACTCTTTATTCTCTTTATTCAGTTTATAAGTGATTGATGATAGAAGGTTGTTGCCTTTTTTGTTAGAAATTGAGAAAACATTTTTATGTCCAGAAGCAGGTTAATTATCTGCTGTTTGCAACTTATTGGGAATGTTCTATTCTCTTAAGATCAATACACTGTGCGTTTTTTAGGATCTTCCCCATAAGGGAGATGATGTAGTTGTTCTAGAAGGTCACTTGGATTTTGCATCTTAAGCCAGTGGTTCCCAAACTTTTTCTCCTGGGCCTCCCCAGTGGTTTCCAAACTATTTCTTAGAGACTCCCTGTTATACTCAGACCCGGCTCCAGACCAACAAGGGGCCGGGGAATCAACTTTTTTGGGGGCAAAATTAATTGTAGCTGAAAATAGACAACAACAGCCTACAAGCTACTTGTTAACAAGCTTAAGGTGCTGTATTGATATTAGCTAGTCATCTTTTAGCTAACTTTACCTGCATCCAACAGCTTTACTCAACTCAGTCGGTTAGTTTGGGGGAAAAACTGTGAAAAGTTCTTTGCGTTTTGCTGGTTTGCTGCCATGATTCTAACACAAACCTACGTAGCTCCGCACAGCAGCAGCAGGTCTCCTTCACTGCCGCACAGGTGTAAACCCAGCGCGAGCGGTAGCGCTCATGTTGCGTTTAAAGGCGGCTCGGAAAAACAGGTTACGACATGTTAACAACGGATTAAACAGTTTTAACTGCTGATAAAAGTGACGGAGAACACAGATATGGGAAGTGTGGAAGCCCCTACTGTATCAAATTGACAGAGGAATAACAGAGAGTTGGCCATTCTAAGGTAAAAACCCAGCGCATACAGCGTTCATGTTTTATTTTTTATTTTTTTATCCTGATGGTTTCCCTTCCCCCCCCCGCCCTACAATGGCCACAGTTTGGGAACCTTTGTCTTAAGCTATAAACTATTTCTCTTCCCACCTTTCAGATAAGTTTCCCTTCATCGTTTTACTCTTTGGTAATTATCAAGCACACCGGTAGCAAAATATAAAAATTACAGGTTTTCTGATCTCATCCCAAATATCACCTTTCTGATCCACTTTGTTACAAATGATCAGACCTGAGAAAGCTAAATTCCCAATACCCATCTCTGCTGTACTGCTACTGATTTTTCAAAAACTTTGCAGCCAAATCGTGAAACTGTGATACAAGTTTATTGAAAACTGTAGCTGTACATGTTGTCTAATATTTGTGGAAACAAAATATGAAACATTGCACACTTAGAAGACGTGTTGTCAGAACGACATAGCTTTCTCGACCCAGTTAACCTCATCTAGGAGCAACATATTCATCTTCAAAAACTATGGCCAGTACAAGTTTTTTACTGCTATCAAGGAACACAGATAGAAGAAACTCAATCACCCTGAACATCATTGTTGTTCTTAAAAGCAAACCTTATAATACAGATGACTTCTTTTACATTTCAATAAACACGTTTGGAAACTCTAACATCTAATGTGACCAGGATTCCCAACAGAATACGTACAGGTTTTAGATTTTCACACCCCATTAAAAAAAAGTAGCTCCAGTGCAGTAGCTTCTTGCTACTGCACAAACTGTAAAATGTTTAAAGCTATGGGTTGACATCTCTTCATGACAGAAAACATTGCTTTGCTTTGGAATGGAGTTGAGAGCCTTGAAAACAGAAGCTCCTGTCAGCAGCTGAAGGGGGCAGTGATAAGATAAGAGAGCTGGTGAAAACTGGGTGGTGAAAAGCTGACAAACAGACACATATTTACAGCAAATAATGTCCTTAGGAGGAAAAAAAGGGGGGAGAGTGAGTTGAGCAAATGGTGAAGAGAACAGAAAAGGGGACAAAAATGGGAAGAATGAGCAAAGGACAGACACACAGTTTCAGATTTGACGGGACCCCCTACCAAGGCCCACAGGGGAGTGCAGTTATTTCAGGAATAGATCAGTGGAGAAGAAAAACAATGACAAACATCCATACTGGATGGGCAGCACGTACAAGAGAGAATAAAAAGGAATAAAGAGAATTTAAGATTAGATCAAAGCCAGAATCTACTTTCACAGAATTACGCTGTAATTTGTGGGGCTTTCAAAATACTTGTGGATTTCTGAAATTCAATCTCCTTCCACGCTTGGCCTGCTGTTGGCATCCTGTCGGCACCTACTCCCATTCCTTTCTACTTTAAAGTAAAACCAATACAGTTCAGAAGATGAGAAACGGGCTGGAACTCTCTACACTGGTTTTCAAGCGAGTGTTTTTATTGACAGGTTAGTTTCAGCCAAATTGAGTTAGTAAACTTGTGTGTAAACCGTATGTACTAAGGCGGCACCTTTTAAACTAATGAGGTTAGATGCCAACGGATTACAGTAATTCTTATTCACGCTCTTGGCAAACAGTATTGTAACTGGGTTATGTGAGCACACAAGTAGACAAACAAAACCAAAATGGTGTCAGTTTGCTTTGTGCACATCCCAACTGCTGAATGGAGCTGAAACGAAAATAGAAACATGAGTCATGTAAGTTTAATTCAAAGGGAACTGAACCCAATAATGGGTCTTCCTCTTGTCTCTCTTACTCAAAGGGCAAAACTGTGTAGTTGTTGACTTATGTTTGTCCTGTCAACAGATTTTTCCCTCCTGGGCTTTGGATCTCTGTAGCTTCTCCAGAGTTACCATGGGCAGTGTGGTCCCTTTTCCAGTTAATGTGCTCCTTGCCCAGTTGGTTCAGCTAGTAGGTATTTGTACATATACACAGATTAATTGATTTTAATACATCTTCTCAACTTTTATTAAAGTTACAATTTTGCAGATTCAGAAGACCAAATTCATCACTTTGTTCTGATATTTGGCTAACATTTAAATTTGGAGTCCATGTAGGTATGGAATGGATAAATGAATCTGGGTTGTATTTAGTCAAGTCAAGTGGGTTCCACACAATGGGAAAATATGAAAAAAATAACCAATCAGTGCATATCCAGACTGTGTTTGCCAAAGAGAGTTGACAGTTTGTACTTTTATTATCACTGTTTATGCTTATTTTCTTGTTACACTACCATGTCCTGATAAAGGAAAGCACATTTTGTGGAAGAGAATATCCATCAATACAAGGGAAACTTTACTTCCCAACATGTGAAAAATAGTATAATAATAGAAGTATGGTTTTATCTATAAAAGTCTGGCAAGCAGGTATGTTGGCACAGCTACTCATGGCTCCGTTTGAAAGGACTTAGAATTCAAGTTGTTCTACTCCAGCCCCAGAGACAGATGAAAGAAAATCAAACACACTCACCTCCAAAAATTGATTAGAAATAAATTATACTTTAGAGCTGCAATAAGGAGGTTTACAGAGTAGAGGGCAAATATACTTACTGACCACTTAGTGCTTGTTAACAGAAACACCTAATCAACTGATCACCTTGCAGCGGCACAGAGCATTTAGTTATTTCAAAGTTTTGAAGACAACTTGGTAAAGCTCAACCTGAGCATTTCAGTGAGGAAAAAAGGAAATTTAAGGCAATTTGAACATGACAGTTACTGATACCAGACAGGCACGTGTGAGCATTTCAGGATTTTCACACACAACCATCTCTGACTGTAAAAGAAAGAAAAAAGAAATCAGTAAGCCAAAGTTGGGAGACAAATATCTTGTTTTTGTTGGAGGTCGGAGTATATTGGTAAGACTGGTTTGATATGATAGAAAGGAAGCAGTAGTTCAAATAGCTACTTATTCCAGTCCAGGTATATGACATTCTGTCTTTGAAAGCAGGTTGAATCTTGAAGCAGATTGACTCTCGTGGCAAAACACCACACCAGGTGCTACTCCTGTCGGATGACAACAGGACACTGAGGCTATAATTCACACAGCCTAACAAAAATTGAAAGATGGCAGACTGGAAAAAGATGTTACATCGTCTGAAGAGTCTCAATTTCAGCTGCAGCGTTCACATAATCAAGTCAGAATTTCAAGAAAGCATGAATCCATCCGGGATTGTATCCACCGTTCATGCTGGTGGTAGTGATGAAATGGTGTGGTAGATATTTTCCTGGCACACTTGAGGCTCCTTGGACTCAGAATTGCATATTGTTGCTGACTACATCCATCCGTTTTATAACATAAGTGTACTCGTCCTCTGATTGGCTTCAGCAACTAGGGTATTGCTCCAATACAAAGCTTAAATAATCTAACACCAGCTTTTTGAACACATCAATAATTTCAGTGTATTCAACGGCCTCTATGTCACCATATATTAGTCCAACAGAGCACATATTAGGATATGGTAGAATAGCAGAGTTGCATCATTCATGTGTAAGGATGAACTAAATCTGAAGACTGATCAAACTATGCAGATATGAATGTAGTTTGCTCTGAAAATAAAATGTGGTCCAACCCAATACCAGCAATGTACACGTAATCAAGTAGCCTGTGAATGGACTGGTGATAAAAGAACATGATAGAACCTGCATTTTCTGGTTTTGAATATTATTACATAAATGTCAAAGTTATGTAGTAACAAGTAATTTTTGGTCATTTCATAAATGTCAAAAATATGCAGGAACTTGTGTTTGTTGTTGTTGTTTTTCTCCAGAGCATGAGTGAAGTAGAGCCTCCCTTCAGACGTAGAACTTTCCAAAGACATCATTGTGACTCCATTATCAGCAATGCCTGCTGCTAGCTGTATTCAATCTACATGATAGCCAAAAGCTACACTAGTTAATGCTCCGTCGCAGCCCTCATAACACGAAACCAATAAACAAAAATAAAGCTTCATATTTAAGCAAAACTGTAAGTAATCTATCAGGTTATGTTAGGAAAGAACACTAGAAGGAAAAAGCAGTAATCAACATAATTTGTGCAGATTGGCTCTGGTGCCCTGACTCCATTTCCATGAAGGCCTACATCTTATTCCTGTCTTGGTCATGTTCCTGGCTCCTCAGCAGATTGCTGTGCATATCGTCTTCCTTGATGAATCATCTGATATTTTGCAAATTTAACAGGATATTTGTCTACCATTATGAAAAACTTTAAGCATATTGGAGTCTAAAGTAAAAGCAAATGCTGGAGTCACAAGTTTTAATGCGTTTTTATTTATTCATGTCTTATAATACCAGAGTGAAGATGTCTTCCAGTCCCTACTGAAGAAAGGCAACGTCACAGCTTGATGCCACCACCTCTTGGTACCGGCTGGGTTTCTGACAATCCAGTAGGCAACACACACAAATGTAGACAATATTATCAACTACAGTATATTGCTGTAAACCCCCAGCTGCTCTGTCAGCTTAGTCACATTTTAAATGGTGTGAGCTTCTCACTTACTTGAAATAATGAGTTTTTCACAGCTCGCAAAGTTGTCATCCAGAGAGATACTTATTGAGACGCAATTAATGAGTGTATTTTTGTACAAATGATTTTTTTTTTCAAACCAAGTGGAGTTTAACCTTTGTGACTTGTGTAAAAACATCAGAATAGCAAAACATATTTAATATTGCTAAAGAACAGATCAAAAGAGGGGAAAATGGTAAACCACATCCATGAGAGGGCAGATATTTTCAAAACTGCAAAGGCATTGTACAGCATAGACTAAAGTTGAAATTACTTTAGTACTAAAAAATACCTCCAATTAAGATATTTACTAAAGTCGGGTGTTTAACTTGACCTTTTAGTCTGCATATCTTTCATTATGGTGAGATGAAGTATTTGAAATGTAACTTAGGATCTTTAACTATCCGTCACAGATGTGCGCAATTCATTATTGCAAGCACCCTGTATTTAATTTACTTCCAGCAGTGCGGCGTATGCTGGGGGTTCGGTTTAATTCCTGATCTCAACAAAAGCCCCTCGCAGGATCTCGGCAAGCACAGAACATGAACCAAAAGTTCCCCTCAGAGAGTCTGCAGGTGTGGCCTGCTGCAGATGAAGCAGCAATTAGCAACAATTAGCAGCTAGTGTTTACAGGCGACGCAGTGACTCACAGCCTGACTGAAAGGGATATTTTAATTGTTATTTCAATAAAAGGTAAGAGTAGAAATCACTAAAAGCGAACACAACTTGGAAACTTTATCTAACCTTTTATTTGGAAATCACCAATTGAACAATTGCCTATTAAACACTCTGACTTCAAGTCAAACTTCTTTAAAATTTACTGGACATCTGTGCCTTTCATCCTAATTTGACTGATATAAAATAAGTCAGGTTTGTGAACTGATTTGCTCGCACACGCCTGTTTGGATCATTTCACAAATTGTCTATGGGCCTGCGATGAGGAGTTTGTGATGGTCACTCCAAAACATCGAATCATTTCCATGAGCCATTAGACTTGTGGGTTTGATTTTGCAAAGATAAAGTAATATAAGAAGTATTCTAACTTTAAAGTAAAATTTATTGTGTTTACACACACATGCTCTTCATGCTTTTTTTTAAATATATTTTATATCCTCCAAAGTGCATATATTTACAGTTAATATAACACTGTGAGCATGCAAAGCCAGTCAAATTTGTGCACAGAAACTTGGCCAATAAATCTTATTCTGAATCTAAAGTTAGTTCAAAGTAATGAAGTCATCCTTTAACACAAATTCTTACATTTCAAATGTGTTTAATGAAACTGTGCACCTTCATAAATGATTCAAACATTGTTGGTCGGACTGTAATGATATGCACTGTCATCACAAACTTGTATGTACTCGGCGATATGGGGAAATCACCTTGTTTTGGGCGAGGGTGTTGAGTCAGTTTTGTGTGCGATGTTAACTGAGAGCACAGACCGCAGTGTTGACAAACCAGCTAATTAACTGTTCAGCTAATGAGCCTAAAAGGAAATTGAGGCCTAATATAAGGTAATGATCTGTCAGGTTCAAATGAAGCAGAGATTGTTAGATTTGAACCCAAGTCTGTGCATGTGAAGTACAAGAGCTGTAACTTGGGAGAAAAAAAATGCAACTCATAATTTTATATTCTAGGGAAAAAAATTAGTTTAATGTAATTTCTCACATAATTAATTGAAATAGCCTTTTGTCTGTTCCGTTTCCTGCCATGAGGTTAAGGATACATTGTACTTGTTATGAAAACTTCTACTGACTAGGTTTGAAAAAAAAAATGCATTTTTTAAATGGAAGCAAAGATTTATGAAATCTTGAACTCAATTTGAACTGTGCTGCCCTAACGGCACCAAAAACAGTTTTCTTTAAGGAAAAATATCTGTTGTTTTTCCTTGCAAAATATTAGACAAGTTGACAAAAAATTAATTATTAAATTGAAAAATCAGCTTAGAAAGAACATGTAAAAAAGCAGCATCAGTTGTGTATAGAAAAAGAGTCATAAGACATTTTCATACTGGTTGTTTAAGTCTGAATTGATGTTAGAAGAAGAGAACGCTTGGTCAAAGCTGACTTTCCTGTGTGAAGCTAACGGTAGCATCCCAAGCTGAATCAAAATATGTTTGGAAGACTTGGAGAAGCACAGATATTTTTGTTTGACATCTTACATCAAAGGAAAATTATCCCGAGTTTGATGAAAACATTTTTGAACTGGAAACATTTAAAGCAAAACATGGAAAATGTTCATATTTGACAGTCAACGAAAATATTTTCCCTGGAAAAAAAAAAAAACTTTTTCATATTAATGCAAAGCTTTTATTTGCAACACATTTCCATGCAGTGGTTTGCTAAACACCATTTCATATTAAAACGGTGGACCAAGAATATTATATTTTGTGTCTTCTAGACATGGGGCACACAGTCCCCCAATGTCAAATGTGTAGCAATGATTCTGCACATTTTAGCATCAATAGTACTTTCAATTTCTTAGTCCCTCTACTACTACAAAAGTATTTATAGATTTTATTATTACCAATATGCTGAGATTAGTGCTCCAATTATTTCTAACGAGCTGCAAAAATATTTACATACTGTATTTTGTGTTTTTGGTTATCTGATTACTGTGTTTTTGGTTTGATATTGCATATTCCATTTGTTTGATTGGGACATAGTGGATATTATTGTTTTTCAACTTTGCATTTCTCACTTCCAAATGGCATATATGTGCAATAACGGAATTTGGGGCTCAGAAAATATATATTATAATAGTCTACATATGATAGGAAAATCCCAAAAATAACAGGTCAACATCATAAAATAATTATTCATCTGAAGAGTTTAAAGAAAAAAAAAAGCAGGTCAAAAAAACATGGGAAATGTTACAATAATACCATCATGAACACCATTGCAATTTAATTGGTCCAAACAAATATGCTATTCATGAAAACAATACTGGGGGGAGAGTATGACTTTAGGTTAAATAGCTTAAAAAGCCTGAAGAACACAATATTTAGAGGAAAATTATAGTCTTTCATTCCAGAGTGATTCTTTGATTCGTAGTTTCCACAACTACTCTATGTTTAGTGGAAACTAATAATGTGGAAATTGCTTCCCTCCACTGTGAATAGCCAATGTGATTATAGCTTGATTTGGATGAGCCATTTTCATCTTTGTGAAGTGTAAAGGTGAGTTAACGGTTAATTACAGTCCACATTATCATGCTGTAGAAAATATTCCAATTTCTTTCCCATTGTACTCAGCAGGATATGCCTTTTTCTGCAAAAATAGGTCCATTAAATGAGAGATTGTGAGGCTACTCCCCTTTGTGTGTGTCTGAATGCACCAAACATCCCATATTTCAGTTTTTTTAAGGAGTGTGAAAGAAATACTAAAGACATTAGTTCGCAGAGTTCAGCTCATATCTGTGCAAAAGCTTTCTATGTGCCGCAGCCATATGAGTTTTTGTCCCAGGAGCTGCCCTTAGTCAAGAAGGTGCGTGATGCCCTGAAAAGCTCTGACACGTGTGTACAAACAGATTCTCTTTCAAAACACACGCCGGTTGCATCCTGCTACTTCTGTTTCTTTGTACGAGATTTTTGACTGGATCTCATTTATCGCTGCCTGGGCCTTTCGAGACTACCAACTCCTCATCCATTTCCCCTCACGCCTTATCGGTTTCTTTTTCACACTTTTATCTGTGCAAGTATCCTTTTTATGTTTACTACTTTACTTTATTGTTGTTTTCACCTTTGCCTCTCATTTAAATAGATCCTTTCTGTAAACACATTCTCATTTTATTCAAAAGCAGTGTCTTGAAATGTTACTGAGCGGTAATGAAATTCATCAGACCTCGCCTAACTCATTTCAGATTGCTATGTGGAGGGACTCTATATGTATTTATCACTTTATTTCCAGAGTTAGATTGTCTAGAAAGCAATCTCATGAATGAACTCATGTGCATAAGGCTCATGTGTCTTTAGCATGACAATGAATTTGAAATGCATGTCCAACCCGTGCTGTAGATGCAGCTACTTTAAGTAGACCAAGCCATAATAATGTCATAGATCATCACGGTTCAAACTGAGACTCGATGTCCACAACGCCATCTGAAAAACACATGAACAATAAGCAATTCAAAATTATTTAACTGCGGAAATAAAATCATATAAGCCTGGTTAACTAGAAACATGCCAGTGATGGGGAGGGGGAATTGATGACTTCCAATTTTCTTCTGTTTACATGTTTTTATTTAAGGATGATGTTAGCCTAAATTTATTCATTTTAATTTTGTTTGGAAATGTGTGGGAATCACTATCATTCCCTAGTTCAGGATTTTTTGGAGAAATTGGGTGAGGGGAACAATGTGGAGTAAAAACACTAGCCCTCAGCATAAGAAATCCTTGCACTTTGTAGCCTTGGGCAGTATTACACTGAAGGTCCCACTAACCCCCCCCCTCATTTCCTAGAGGCTTCAAACTAGGAATGATGATTGCTTGGACTTCTCCTGGCACAGTGCAGCTCCTTGTTTTTCTTTCCATTCTGCCCTCCGTCCTGCACCTCGTCTGTTGGCTCCTGTAATGACTCAATTTCCCTGGTAGCATTCCTTGCCCTCCGGGATCAATAAAGTTAATCTCATGTTGCCTTACCTTATCTCGACTTGGATCCCAGCCTCATTAAGACGAGCTGAAACTTTTGCCACATGGTGGCTGGATAAATGTTGGCCTAGAACTGATAAATGAGGACAGAGCCTTAAATTTGGTGGTGGCAGTTCTGTTTTTATATACAACTCTTGATTTGGAAATCATGCCAGATGCACCAATAACTTGTAAGGACATTTTTCCGAAGCCATTAGTTTTCCCAGTGCATGCTGCAAAATGGGGCATCTCCTCGATTGACTGGTAGCAGGCAGCAATCAGTGATGAGGGGGAAAAAATGTATTCGCTCTGACAGTGTGTGTTTCGTTGTCACAAGTCTATTCCTGTTTAAGTACAAGAAAAAGAAAGATGCCAAGCTTTTTCTGTTTCTATGCAAATTATGCTTTCAAAAAAAGAGGACAAAGCACCGCTGCTCAAACCTTGAGTTTTATTTTAAGGTCAAAACTATCTTTTCCTCATCCAAAATGTGCACATTGCCATCTTCAAAGCCGTGCTCCTTGTCCTTGAGATGTGAATGAACTATTGATTCTTGACCTGAAAAGTTTGCTCTTCTTTGTTGGGGCAGCAGCTCCGTTTGTGTAGCTGCTGTTAAGTTGCTCCAGTGTTGAGGTCTTAACATTCCTGGCTGCAATGGACTGCATTCACAACACGGCTTGTTTTCCGGTGTTTTTCTCCCTGGGAAAACTGTTCTCTGCCTGAGTGTTGTCAGGTTTAAAAAGCACTAATAATATGCTTGGAGAAAAATATTTCTTATAGTTTCTCAGATGTCACAAGTAGATATGAAAGGACAATTTTCTTCCACTTCTTTTCGTCTTTAGTGAACCTAGTCAAGTATTTTTATTTTTATTTTGAAAACCTTGATGCTGTAGCATAGGCCCTAGTAGTGTATCCAAAAGCATAAAGTGCTTCTTGTGACATTTGTGTTCCTTGCCTTTCACTTCCTTTCAGGTTGGGCAATAACACTGTGCTTAAGGTTAGGTCATGTGATTTTCTCTTATTCCTCACTCTACTTCTGTTCTGGTCAGTTCCCGTTTGGATTACTGTAACTCACTTATGTTTGGCTTTCCACATAAAACACGTCATAAATTACAACTGGTGTAAAATTCAGCTGCCCTTTAATCCGTCATATCACGGCAATTCCACAGCAGCTCAATTGGCTTCCCATTACATATCACATCACACCAGCTATATAATACCCCTCCTCACCTTCAAAACCGAACCCTTCCAGACCCCTCGCATTGCTACACTCGCCCGCACACTCAGATCCTCTTATTCTGTTCATCTCACTGTCCCCCCGGACCACCTTGTTACCAAAAGGAGCAGAGCAGTGAGCCGCTCTGCTCCCCAGCCCTGGAATTCACTCCCACCTGATCTCCTGTAACACACACTCACACACTGCCACATTTCAGATCCAAACTCATCAGTTTTAACTAGCTTACACCCCCTGACCACAGCTGCGCTGTCTTATTTAAATGCTACTTTTGTATTTCTTTTATTTTGTCTTATATTATTGATCCTGTTTTTATGCTTAATGATGCAAGGGGACCTTGAGGGTCAAGAATCACTTCTGACAAATATGTAAAATATGTGCATTGCTTATTATGTACCCTATTTTGTACAGGCTGTATATAAGTCTATTGCTACAAGCATTCTTTAGAACAAGACCGGTCAACCTTCATTAGCACAGACAAAGAATCTGCATAGCATAACATGATATTAGGTTACATTATCATTGAGTCAGTGCTGCGTAATTTGAGTAACATCAACTGGGTTCAGTCACAAATACACAATTCTTAAAGTATCAAGCAGTTTAGTGTGTAAAAGTGACATAATTTTACAATGTAGATATATATATATATTTTTTTTTTTTCCAGTGACATTTGTGGAATGGGAGGTGCATGGCTCCACTAAAACCTGCTAGAGAAACATGCAATGAGATTCTCATTTTAAAACCTGCTTTGATATTCCTGTGTTTACAGCTTGCAAAGATGCTTTTTAAAGGCTTGGAGATAAAGTATATTTGCTCATCTCCAATTCTACCTTGCATGATCAGTGTCTCTTTTTTTGTGTTTGACCTTGTCTCTTTTTGGCTCATTCCCACCATCACAGCAATAAGTCAAGGAGGCTAATTAACCTCCCACCTACACACACAGACATACACACACAAACAGTCATGCATCTCATCAGCATGATTGCTGTCTTTTGAGTGCAAATGCTGCACAGCGCTTCTCGGGTCAAACAAACCTTGCCCTCTTGTCTTGGTGCACAGTCAAGCAGCCTAATCTCCCACCTCCAGCTTCCCATGCAAAGTCAACACTGGCTGCCTTCTTCATTTACCTTGTTAGCTACCTGACAGTAGGTTGACTGGCCCGCAGCTGAACAGCTTTAATGAGCAGAGGGCCTCGTTAGCACCATGCGGATGGCTGGAGACAAATGAGCTTGTTAAGTCCAGGCCATGCATATTCTTAATTAGCCTTTTGTAGTGTGCTTGATGGTACAGCCGTTCGTTCGGAAGGTGTATATGGGAGAAAGGGTGCTTCATGGAACATATTCTTGAATAATATCCCAGAGGTTGGTGGGCTGGATTTAGCTTTTAATCTTTATTTATGCAGGGTTATTTAACTAAGAGGCAACCTGTGTTTTACAGGAACGCCCTAATCATGATCACACCACTAATCACATATGAAAACTATCCAGTCTGAAAACACAGTTGGAGACAATCCAGCTCTCGTCCTGGTTGTAAGGTAGAGAACTACAATTGTTCCCACCTCCTGAGCTTTTTCGTGTTTTGTCAAGTTATAATTGCAAACCTCTTTAGAACTTTATGCGACGGGTTCACACAAAGTAAACACCAGCCGCGAAGCAGGAGAAAACGATTCTTGGTTTGCAATATGTTGTGCCAAAAAACTCTGAATATCGGCATTTAATTAGATCAATTGACTCTGAAAATATGATCCAGTACAACTAATTGTCTTCTGGGGTCACCAAGTTAGTTAATGGGGTACATGTAATGTTTTGTGCAAAAGGATATATTTCAGGATTACTTTTTGTAGAAAAGTTTAAACCACATATATTTTTGTCTTTACTTCACCATGACTTGCAGCATTTTGTTGGTTCATCAGATAACATTTGTTAAAGCCTATGGTTGTAATGTGACAAAAGGAGTGTGAACACGTTTGAAAGGTGCAGTCTGCGTTTTGTTCTGACTTTACTTCCAACTCCTGTTATCTAGAGGATTGAACACAATAAATGAGAATTCTGTTGACCTCCTCATAGACGGACAGTTAGTTGGATGGACGACTTTATTGATCCCAAGAGGTAAAGTTTTAGGAACAAATTGAACCCTGGAAGAAACATAGAAAGAATGTAGTTGTAAAAAAGTAAATGTTCTATATCTGGGTCTTTAAATGGACTGCATAGTAGAAATTTAACATTTCTGTGCACATGAAATTGTGAATGAAGCTCAGCTCTATCTGTATTTAAAAAAAAAAGAATACATCTGCAGCAGATTATCTCTTTTGTTTGGAGCCATGTCTTGGGGCAGAGACATCAGAGCCAAAGATTCACAGACAAGATGATGGGAACACATTTCAGTCTTTTGCCTTTAGTTTGATTTTTATCCAGTATTTGTATTGCTGAATTATGCGTTGTTTTGCCAAAGTTATCAGAATCCTTACCATTATCGTAAATGTTTTTTGTAAAACAGATGTCCTCGGAGAAAAAGACTTAATGTAATTACTGGTGTAGATAAAATAATAACAAATGAAAAGAGTAAGCTCTGTATTATAGTATTTTGTGGAGCTCTAAGAGAAAATGGGAATGTTGAATAATAATGAAGAATACAGGATGGGCTCTCAGCAATGTAGCGATTAGATATTGGGGTATAATCAGCTATTGACCCCTTTATCTCTTCTTATCCTTCCCTGCGGTGGCTTCATTAAATGACTCACCAAATTACTTTGTAATAGACACATTTTTATATATTTAAACTCACACTTACAGCCATAGAGTCATATTTCAAAACTATGCTTTCCAAACTTACCAGGCTGTAGTTGCTAAATGATGTCAGAGTCCAGTTAAACATTTAACTTTTACTGAATGCTTTGGTCATTTATATTGACTAATCTAACTTGTAAAGTAACAAGGAATATTAAAAGAAACAAACAAAATAACTCAATGACAGTAAAAACCAATTCATTTTTCAAATTATATTGTTCAGTTTTGTTTTGAGTAGCCTGATTGTGACTCAAAATTAATTCAGAAGCCTGATGTGCCCCTTTTATGTATTACCACACTGCTGTGCCAGGGAAGCTGATATAAAAAGACTGAAATTCATGGGTTTTTGATAGTGTGGTACATCAACCTCATTAACATGGTTGACATCATTTTGGAGAGATAGTGATAAATCACAGCAGAGGAAAAGCCAGTAATTGGCTCCCTATGGTAATTAAAGAGTGGACCTTTGAAGCAAATAATCATATAAATCCCTAATACTTTGCCAAGATAACACTGGAAAACAATCTGTTCCCCCTACTCCATCTCAAATGTGGGCAAATTGATGGTTTATTTCTCTTTGCTGAACAAATAGAGAGATTTTTTTTCCCCACACAGGGGACGGCCTAGATGAGGCCAAAGCTCAAGAGGCAGGAAGTAAAGAAAGTGGGGAGGGGGGGACAGTCTTAACCAGAGACTGCAAAATATTATGTCCAATATCAAATTGTGACCCCATGTGCTGTGCATGAAAAGAGCAAAGACAAAACTTATTCACAACATTCTTAGACTCCAAACACGAGGGAGTCTAAGACAAAGCTGGTTAAACCGAAATGTTTTTATCTATTTAAGAGTCGGCTAACAAAAGTTTTAATAGCAAAATGTTCCAAAGCCTTCATGCCACAGGCTGAAAGGTGATGTCTGCCCTAGACTTTTATCTTTTTTTCAGAAAATATGTAAATTCTTCATGCAGACTACGACTGAAGACTAAACATAAGTGTTTTTGTTTAGAATATGGTATAAATATTATGGAACTTGGTTGTTCAGAGCTCTGCAGTTGAGTAAAAGACACCTAAAAGTGATACTATACATGGGAACTATAGTACAGAGCAGAAAATAGGAAATAGGATACTTACAAGACTTTATCAGAGGGGTGATAGTATTTTGAATAGATGATTTATTAAATCGGGTATAGAAGGAATTGTGAAAATTCTAGCATGATGTCAGAAATGCAAAAATAACTCAATTTTAATAAGAGATGATATATAATGATTGTGAAATATTAGCAAAGTTAAAGCATTCATAAGATGAACTAAAACACACTGAACCATCAGATATTCCGCAATTAGAAAACTAGAGTTAGCTGCAGCCCAAAAAGGAGTAATAAGGGGCCGACTGATTCTTCAATGCAATTTGGGCAGAGGTATAATCATGGTCTCAGTCTTGTTGGCATTTAAGACAAGATCGTTGTTGGAGCTAGTTCACGGTAAACAATGGCACACACTAAATAATCTATTCTACAGGCACGACTGAAAACACCGAGTTTCCTTTACATGGAATCCAATAGAAAGAGCAGAAAACCTCAGTCGAGTCTGACAGAAAAATGTATAAATAAAATGTCATGTCTCAAGGAAAGTAGCCACATGTTTTAGAGCAAGTGTTATTTTACCCATTCACATAAAGCAAAAATAAAACTTCCCAATAGAGAGAGTTGGGCAGTAAATCAATGAAAGATGGAGGGAATGATACTTGACCATTTTTCTTATAAGGACAAGTAAAAAAAAAAAAAAACTCTGTGGCCCTCCAGTATTTACTGGGGCCTCAGTAAGAACTACCCAGGCAGACTTTTGTAATTTTAAACATTTTGGTAAGCCAGAGCCAAAAATATTGAGTTAAATATCTGAATCTTATTGAAACCAGTGATTTTTTTTTAAAAGATGTTCTCATTTCATTAGTAACTTACAGTGTTAAATTAATAAGTTGTATATTATACTAAATAATTGATAATGAGACTCCGTTGCAATTTTCATGGCTAATTGATAAAGCAATTAGCCATCTGTTGATGAAACTGATTGCTAAACACATGCTGACTGCTGTAAACTGAAGACACACACCGAAAAAGCTCAGAGGACACAGACTCACAGCTGTCACCACAAGTTTTATTTTACACTGAGTGCTTGTGTATGTATTTGTCTACATAATCACCTCAAAATGAGAATTTGCCATGCTTTTTTTTTTGTTGTTGTTTTTTTATAGGCGACCCAGCAAGATGTGAGCTTTTGGAAGAGTTTAGAATAACTGTTTATGTGTGTATCAAGTGTTGCCATCTGGTCTTCCTGTTTTAGGGCAGCATGTGTGTTATGTAAATGAGTTTCAGTCAACAGGGCAGTTCAGTCACCTGTGACGAAACCATCTGATCACCCTACTTAACACTTACAAGAGTAAATATTATTGATTAACTTCAACCTGGAACACTGTGGAACATTTACGGAGAATTAAAGGAGTCTAATGGGAAGCAAAAGTGGCATAGATATAATTTAAAAGTTATGGAATCCAGTATACATGTGCATATGGTGTACCTTCCTCCTGTCCCCACAAAAATTGAAATAATCAACCTCCAACTGATCTAGCCAAGCTGCACCAAAGTTTTTCAAATCAAACCAGAACCCACACTGATGCACAAATTTGTCGTCTTTGAAACAGTTGGATTAAGGTTTTTCCTGCTGAGTGATTTTCTTTCATTCAGAAATCAACAAAGCGGGCATACAAAAAGTGTCTCCAAACTATTAGTCAGCATTCAAACTGGAGTTAAAGAGAAGCCTTAGATAATCAGTGACACCTAGCAGTTTCAACCAGGAAAGAAGGATGCCTGTCACTTTGCTTGCTGTATGTCTCATGGGTGGTAGTGTGAGATATAAAGACAGGTTAGAGGAAACATTCCATAAGAAGCCAAATGAACATCAAAGTCAACTGAGCAAAAGCATTAATGTCACGTTTGACATGCAAATCCTAGCCTGAAGGTAACAACAGAAAAGATGAGCCAAGCTGGGTGTGATGTATGGAATTCAGAAAAGTTTTCCTCAGACACTTGACATTTTTCCAGGCTTTAGTTTCCACATTTCAAATGGCACGTCTCAACCAACAGAAATATGCAACAGAAGGCATCAGAGTGGTCATCTGTCAAGTTATCCGGTTCTGGTCTTTCGGTTGAGTGATGCTATGGTCATGTTCTGAACTGAGATTCAGTTAGGCAAGTCTTTTTCAGTCGTAGCCTCCTGGCAACCCTTTCCTGTAGGAACACCTGTATGAGCTTTCAATGATGTCTCAGTCTGATATTGATAAGTTGGTTTTCTGAGATCTCTTCTCTCCACCTATTGAGCACCATTAAATATACATGTTTCTATTCAGTTTATTCACAGAATGATAGATTTTAATAGTGTATGTATAAATATTTCGAGAGCCTGTGGTCCGTCAGTGGTGAATTATTTTGAAAATATGGATATTGTGCTCGTTCCTTTTTCTGTTGATGCATTGTGGTTTTTGTAGATTGACTCCTTGTTGTTGCCTTCCAACCCAATTCTGCTTGATTCCAATTTCCCTTCAATGCTCCATCTCTACTTTCTCCCATTGACATGAATTTCTCTGGAAGAATTGAAACCAGACTCGATGTATTGAGCAAAGCGTAGAACAAGTTTTATTTTTATTTTTATTTTATCAGGCTACACATGTTCTGGTGTTTGGCAAAACTATGATTGGTTCTAATTTGGAGGCCACCCTCCATCCAGGTAGGAAGAATGAAGCATATTCTGTCTTCAGCACTGAAGAAGTTATGTGTCAAGTTTTGCAAAGTCTACTCCAATGAAAATTTAATTGTAAAATAATGTGACTATTTTCCAAACATGTGTTTGAAAATTTATTTAGACCTGTCTTAGCAGTGGAAGCTTTTAAAGTAATTGTAAGTGCAACTTATTTAGATATCAACTCTTGTCGCAGTGAGAAGCGGCGGGCTAATGAATGACTCGAATGTTATCATTTCCTAATCCATCTTTAATGATCTACTTGACATTTTGCTATGAATTTTCCATCATATTCCTTGGAGTCACCCAGAAACTGCCATCTCTGCGTGCCTCTTACAACTTTCATCAGGTTTCTTTTGTTCCCACTCCCCAACTTGGTTTAGTCTGTAGTTTCTCCTTTTCCTTTATCTTTTATTACCTCTGAGTCGGTAATGTCCGCTTTCAGTTATTTTCAGTTTCGTAGATCCTCTTTTCAATTTGTTTTGCCGTTTTATTCCCACTTGTTCTCTGTCATTTCTCTGATCAGCTCTCACTCAGCACCTCTCTCTTACCCCTCCAGGCAGCCAATTAATTTTGTTTAGTGCTAATTCCTCATGAGCACCATGTAGTGGCAGCTCAGTGGGAGGATCCATACGGATTTAATGTGTTTATTAAAAGTTTCACTGCAGGTCGATTTGAGAATTCTCCCCCTCGGTGCTTCATTTCTATCTCTGTCAGCGGGACAATGCTCGGCATGTGTTTGTTTGTGAAGTCTCAGTGTCTGAATTCCTTGGGGCAGCTGCTTGGTAAATGATTTTCAGTGACTGTGACATGTTTGGTGGTTTGAAGCGAAATAGGCAGTCACAGGTGGTTGGGAAACAAAGGATTTAGCCTCTGAAAAATATCCACAAATAATGATTTAGTGTAACCCTTGCGTAATTCAATTTATTGTTATTTAACTATGTACAGCTGTCTGACGAGCATCAAGGAGAAACGTTCATTCAGTCTGCAGGGAGCGTTTCTTTATCACCTTCTACCTAAGATACAAACCACTTAATCAGTGTTTTTTTACGTTTTGAACCAAGTAATTTTTGTATTATTTTGCATTGTTGTATGCAATATTTTTTCCACAATGGAAGGTTAACTACTCACACTTTTTGGTGAGTATTACTTTTAGATTAGGTTTAAGTATCTCTAAAGAACATCCAACTCCTTCCCTCACTCTTCCACATATACGAGATCAGCTCACAAGGATAATGGGTGAAGGACTGACACCCAGACATTCTGTGACACATTGAACCGTAGAGCAAATATGGGCGATATCAGCAGGTACCACGTCCGGTAATAAGGAGAGTAAATGGAGGCCAGCAGGTTCGCTAAACCCAAACAATAACAGATTGGAAAAATGTTCCCTGGCTGGATGAGTTATTGTTTCTGCTGCAACATTCAGGTAGTAGGGAGATAATTTGATGTGGTAAATATGAAAAATATTGATCCATCTCGCTGTCTGTCAGTGGTTCACTCTGCTGATGATGGTATACAACGCTTTTGGGCCCTTTAGTAGCAACTGAGCATAACTGAAACACTACAGTCCACATGAGTTTAGCTGCTGACAATAAAGTAGGCAGCATGAGGAATGTTTGCAACACCATTTTGTATCTGTCAACCCAGTTCTAGCCAGTTGAAAGTCTGGTGAGCTCATTGTACCGCCGAGTTCTTGTTCTTCTTCAAATTAAATGTTACTCAAATGTAAATAAAAACATATAAGACACAAACTAAATATTACTAGTCGCTTGGAAATATTTAGTTATAGACCACCAGCCACATTTCTTTGAAGTCCTTTTAAAAATGTGTAACAATTTAATCTTTGAATGTATTCCCTCAGTTATTTACTTTTGTTGCCCTATAGGGGTAAAAATATAATGCCACTCTTCAAAATGGGGGGAAGAAAGAGCATTATTCACAGTGGAAGTTGATTGTTGATCTGATGCATCAGGAAATGAAAACGGCTTAAAAATAGCCATTGATCTAAACCTGCCCATATCTACAGTGACATCTATAAGTGCAAAACATTTAGAACTGTAACAAACAAGGTTGGGTGAGGACCCGAGTTACCGTCAAAGTTCACTGTTAAAGGAGTGCAGCCTAAGTTTCTGTATCCAATTACGCTCTGCAATAAATTATTTAGTCAATACTTTATGCACATCTTTACCAGACGTAGCAGTAATTGATGTTGTAGTATTGCGAATACATAATGCAACATGTACTTGTGGACATATAGATAATGAATGTGAAGAAGAGGTTCCAGCTCAGAGAGGGAACTGGCTGCATCCAGTCCACAACTTGTTCTTTAAAGAGCCCCTGCTCAGCGGATAATATGAAAATCAGCGAGGACACTGGATATGAGCTCTTCAGGACAAATGTTTGAAATGCCAAGAGAAGTGTTTAAATACCTTCCAGTTGGTACATATGCTCATGTGCACCTTGGTGCCCAGTAAAATACAAATCTTAATTTACCCACCCACACTTCATCAACGCGTAAAGTGGATATCAAGATGTTTGCAGAATAAATTCTACTTTAGCTGCTGCGAGAACGGCTGTCTGCTCCACGGCTGCCTCACAGAAGAGCCCCTGGATTTAAGATCTGTGGAATTAAATTACGCCTTTCCTTTTAATAATGTCTGTCCTGAGTTCTTAATCCCTTATTGAGGTTGTGCTCTGACATCCTGTCTCACTTTATTTCAGTGCTGTAACAATGCCAGTGCAAAAGCTGGCAGAAAAGATGAATGAAAATGGAAAACAAAATCTTGGCCTGGTTTCATTTGTTTCATTCACTTGGCAGCACAGTTTGGGGTTGTTGATGTACGTAATTTTTAGCAGAAGAACATCCAGATAAGAAAGCAATTTGTTAAAGAAAAGGCTAAGCAAAGAAAGAAATTGTTTATGCGATAACTACAATTGCCTCTAAATCTTAATACATAAAAAGATCCTAAAAATATTTACATTACAGCGGTGTGTTAATTAGCATTGGTCGCTTCAGATCTCTTTGTTAGAGGTCTGCCCACGAAACGACGAGAAACAAAGACATTCATTGAAGTGCTTCCTTGAAGGCCTTGTCTTGGCATTATGCAGCTTCTTTCAGCGTTTTATATGAAAGGATAAATAGTTTCACACAAAGTCGATAGTGAAATGGTTTTAAAAAATAGGGAGTAAAAAACAGAATAGCTGAACAATCTCCTGAGGTCACTGATCTACTGACTACGATCCACACTAGTATCTTGTCATTTGTAGTAATTTTGTTTAATTTGTCAGACAAGATTAGCATTTTCTATGAGTTGTTTTGAGAAGTCAATGTTGTTCTGATAATTTTAAATCTTTTCAATCTAATCCTCGATTCGTAGTTACAGTCATTAATTCGTAGACACAGATTCCTCTTATTCTTCTCTTCCAAAAAGTTTTTTCTTTTTTTTTAAGAAAACAATCGGTTCTATATGTACTAGAGATTGTTTTAAAATGATTATTTTCCTTTATATATATGTAATTGCAAATATTTTTTAATTTTATTATTTTAGTTGGAGTTTTGTTGTCTGTTGCACATATTTCCAATGTAAGTACAATGCCTTTCAGATAGGCACGTATATTTAATGTAAAGAAAAAAAAAACACACTGATCACAATGTCTTTTGCCAAGCAAGTTGTTCTGTCATTTGAGTTTTGCTTTAGATTTATATGATTCGAGAAACTTCCCCGGTTGTATAATTAGCTTTGTTTTATGAGAAAGCCTGTGTCGGGTGGGGCAGCAACAAACACATTAAATAGACTTCCTGAGGAAATACAGATGCTTGGTTGCATTACATCACAAATCACAAAAATATCTGTTTCCATAACCCTGGTACATGTGTGCATGAATTTGAATTTGTTGTCAGGAGATGCAGAATAGTTAGAATAGTAAGGAGGCTGCGAGGCAAAGACCACCGAGGTTCACAGCTACCCTGGGGACATCCACAGGAAAGCAATAGGACTGAGTAAACAAGAAACCCACCACAAGTCAAAATAGACCAAGCTTCTGTTCAGACAATATCACCACAGAGAAGAGAAGATTGGTTGGAGACGATGAGAAGCAAAGTGGTAAAGGGACACAGTGAGGTACTTCTTCACACATGCTGCTGCAACTGTCACCCGACCCCCAAAAACTTTTTGCTATGAGGCTCAGTGAGATATACACAAATTCTTGCTCTTGTTTTTTTTTTTTTACTAGCAAACATTCTCACCATAGAAACATAATGCAATTTAAAAATAAGCATAATAAATTACACCATACTTATTTATTTTTTTATACCTTGAACAAAAAGTGGCACGTGGGATCTATTTGAGTTTAGCTTCTGTGAGACCGATATGCAGCCAGAGTGAAGGGGAGACTGGGTCCTTCAAGGATATTGATGGATCGTCACAAACCCAATTTGTGGTCAAATCCACTTAATCTCTGTCCTTTCCTGTTCATTTTGATGTCTGTTATACACATAAATTCAATGTTCTTGGAGGCTTGCACTAAAGGGCACAATTAGACTTTGGTTAGCATTAAATTTGATCTTATTTAACAAACTGTTATATTTTGGTAAAAACGACATGGACTGCATAAATAATGAAATCCTATACTATTTTAAAGTCCACCTTAAAAACCCATGGGGAGTTTGAATTCATAATGATAAAACTGACTTGATTTTCACAATGAGGCTGGTGGAGTGATCAGCATTAAAGTTACAATAGTGTAGTGGAAAGAGTGCAGTTACTATTTGATAGTTGTAGCTGAGCTAGTTTATTTATTTTTATTTTTTGTGCTGTTCTGAATACACAGTATACTCTAGACGAACTACCTCTTTGCCACTTTTCAGTTCTCCTGTAGATGAATCACAGAATGACCTTTCAAGCACAGATATGTGAAAGAGGAATGTTATGTACAATATTTTATCTTGAGACTGCAGAAAAATTTACCCTATGGCAATTTGGAGTTGACAGTAAAATCTCACATTTTTGCTAGGGGCCAATCTGTCAAACTCTTGGCAGCAAGCTAGAAGAAGATAACTTCTGGACAGTCTGAGATACCAGAGAGACCCACAGCCAAGATGAAAGAATGGAGCTGGCGGTTGAAAACAGTGAAGTGAAGATGAGGTTTGTTATGGATAGGTGATGGACAGGCAGAAAGATAGAGGGCCTCCAGGGTTGAGCTACAGACGATGTTTGACGTTTCTTTTACATGTCACAATCAGCAGTGATGTGCATGCATGAAAAGACAAAACCAGAAAAACTACAATGGCTTGAACAATATTTAATATGTCTATGAAGTTTTTACATGTCGTGATGTTACAACCCTAAAATGTCCATTTATTCCTCTAAGAGTCTTTGATAGACTAACTCAACGCAGCAAAGAGAAGGGGAAGATTATATTGTTTTCAATATTTTCTAATTATTATGCAACATTTACTCTGACACTGCTAAATAAAATTCAATAAACCTAATAACCTTCTGAAGTCATCTGACAGAATCCACCAGAGTGTGACTTATTCTCCTTACAAATACAACAGCTATATTAGGGATGGTGGTTCACCTTCCAGCAGGTAAATGGCCGGAGACATACAGAAGTAATGCACTACTTTGTGGTTATCTGCCATATTGAAAAATGATAGAGTACATTTAGGTTTGATTGTAAAGGGAAAAAATGTGGTAAAAGATTAAGACATACCTCACAACATATTTCCTTAGTTTAATGATTCTTGTATGCTAAATATGTGTTAGCTCTAAAGTGTATTTAAGCAGCAACAATACTGCAGCTATCTGCTTGTACCCTTACTGTTAATATTGGGTTTGGAGTTATAACTGTGATTTAGAATTTGTCTTCAAACTTTCTTACATTTTGGATAAGCTTTAGGAGTTTTTTAAACTACCACTCATTATTCAAAATAGATGGAACACAAAAAGCCTGCAGCCTTGATAAAGTGCAGCCTGACAAGAGAAAGTACTGTGGAGGGATTCTGCTGTGAATGTAGCTGGCAATATCTTAAATCCTCCAACACTTTCATTCAAAGTGAATAGATGGTGATTTAAAAAATTATCAATAATAAGTGTTCAACAAAAGGTAACACAGCTAGACAGAGTTGTTAAACAGCAGGTTAGTTGAAAGGTAAGGTAATTTTATTTATATAGCACATTTTCAGCAACAAGGCAATTCAAAGTTTAATGTCATTTACGGATATCGAGTTGGTTACATGACGTTCAGCTTTATGGTTCCCAGTCTTACATGCTGCTGTTTGTAATCAGGCGTTCATTGTATCTGTGCTTCCCCAAATCTGGGCATTTCCTAATCGCCAAATTACCCACACAGGTGTTTAGACTGAAAATCACCTTGATTTAAGCCTCCTTTCGTTATTTTAGAGAATACAGACTTCACCTAAAAATGACAAAAATAATGTTGAAAGATATTAAAAGAGAAACATTCAAAGGTCTTAAAAGTAGGTAAATGTAGCATCAGACAAATCAAAAAAGCTTTTTTAATGCCATTAATTATTACACAACTGAAATGCTGAAGCAATGTAAAACGAATAATTGGATTCTTTCTGCTCCAATGTAGAAATTGAAAGAGAAGTGCTCTATTTTTTTATTGTGCCAAGGTCATTACAATATTTTCTGTTGTGAAATGTGCTTTCATCTATTATATTTACTCACTGTTAACATAACATAGACGGCAAAGAAAATTTATTCCATGTAACCTGACTCAATAAAACCCCAAACGCCACAAATAATGGATGCAATGGCAGCAGTTAGGACATCTTGTTTTTAACTCCAGGTCAGTTTGCCTGTTCAACAACATTCAACCAACATAGAACAGTTACATTTTCTTCATAATTAATTATTTTATTTTATAATTAATGGAGATAAGGCAGAAAAATGTCAGTTGCTCAATGTGAGAGGACTGAGATGAAGATGGAAACTTGGTAGACTTTCCATCTTCCATCTAGGGGGACTGTGAATGTTTGACCAAAAGGTACAATATTATTGACTATTGGAAGAAAAGCAGAATAGCATTTTTTTTTCAACTTGTACTGATCAGGTCTAATAAGACAAGTTTGAAATGTAGCCAGAGAAATAATTGGATCACATGTCAAAGAAGCTTTATCTCAGTTTTTTTTATTACATTTAGAAGTAAACACATTTCTTGCCAGATGTCATTTATTGTCTTTTACCAAAAACAGACAGACTCACTCCAATAGTGCACAAAGACAAACTATCTAAGAACATAACTTTTAAACTTTCAAAAACCACTCTGAGGCATCTTATGAAAATCAACACGCACACGCACGCACACACTGCAGTTACACAAGTTGATGCACTCATCAATTTTTAAATTGCATTACTTAAATATACACTTTCCCTACTGCAACATCACCCAACAGAAATTGGTCACTCAGGGTAAATAGTGTGCTGATCCAGTGAATACAAGCAGAAGTTTTATTTCTCTTCTCCCCTCTGCTCTCTCTGTTTGCCTTTCTCTTTTGCAATTTCCCTCTTGACATTTTGTTCCTCATACTATCCCCCTCTTTTTTATTTTGTTTATCTGAACCTCCTACAGTCCCATGTCTGTTTATTAAGAGCAACTATGGATGGCCATGAGCTCCCTTTTCTGAGGAGCTATTGCTCAATAGCTGCATTTTTTTCTAATTTAAGAAACTGTTCTTATTTTTTTTTCCTTTTGGAGGGTCTGTTTTGCCTCGTTTCAAAATGACCCACACACTGCCAAAAATGCATGCGAGTTTAATTGACTGTTTTTCATTAAATTATTTATTTTTATTTTTTTTCTGATTGAATCATCCTTTGTATATTTTTTGAGCTTGGGGTTTTATTTGTGGTAACAGAATAAACGTATATGAACTGCTCACAAGATAAATCAAGAGTTACAGCACTTATTCTAACATCTCAATCTTTTTTTGTTATCTTATCGCCTTGTTTTGATCCAGCTTAACGGAAGAAGTTTGCTACAAAAATCTTCAGAGTTATCCAAACAGTCCAGAGCTACGTGGATTGAAGCAAACCAAAAGCTGACATCTTCGAGAAGCTTGCATTTAATATGCATGTGAGGGACTTTGTTGAAGTAGTAACAGCAGATTGCTTCCTCTATCACGATGGTTTCAATGTGCAGTCCATGAAGGCCAAAGTCCTGCAAATTTAGATATGTCCCTTGTCCTACACACTTGAATTAAATGGTGAAAATGCCTCACTAGCATGCAGACAAGCTCTACAGAGCTCTGCTAATGAGCTGCTATTGGAGGTGTGCTGAAGCAGAGACATCTAAAAGTTGCAGGACACTGAACATCGAGGAAAGCAGTTTGAGACCACTGCCACCATTTATGCTTATTTTATTATTATTATTTTTTTTTTACATGAAACTGCTTCTGCCAACATTTTACACTGAAAATAAAAGAAGTGGTTTCTTATAGAAAGAAGAAAAGGTCTTTTTTTAACTCAGCAGCTGGGTGTTTTGCTTTTTGGAAAGAAGTTGGGTAGGTTTAACCATCTCTTAGGAGATGCTACTGTTAATGGGTTGAGCTTTAATTTAACAAGATGTTGAAATCCATCCATAGTTTATTCCTACTTGTATGAGAAAGAAGTCATCTCCAGTAGACATTGGGCAAGATGTGGAGTCCACAAAGGAGGGATCACTAGTCCATCACAGTGTCGGTATACTCCTGACATGATGGCATCACAGCATTAAAGCAGATCTGTCAGCTGCACATCCCAGATGTAAAGATATCACTCCTCAACATCTCACGGGTGCAATATTGGCCTTATTGAAATCTGGTGAGTGTGTAGTCCCCTACTTACATTGAGCTTATTTTCATATTCAAAAGTCCAGTTTAGAAACATCTGAGCTTTACGGCGTTGCGCGTAATGATTCTACCATCTGAACGTCACAGCTGAATTTGGGTCTCGTTTATTTATTGTTTTTTTTTCTAATCTGTTCTTGTCCAATCTTTGGGAGCCTGTGTGAATTATATCCTCTGTTTTCAGTTTCTGCTTTGTCTGCTGCTGCCCACCAACTGTCTAGCTTGCCAGTATAAACATTTGATCTGACATCACTGCATGGGCTGCAATAGCAGTGGTTGCTGAAAATTACAAATAATTTTCTAAGGAATACAAATTAATTTCTGGAATTCAGTCTTAAATCCTCTGAAACTGCATAATAGGCATATCATTCAGAATTTTAATAGGGCCAAATAGTTTTTCAGATTTGTGTAAACAAGTCCATTCTTTGCATACATATATTTATTTATTTTTATTATTTTTTTTAAATTGATGTGATCTGATTTTATCAAAACCATAAATATGATGTTTCCAGTCCCAAGAGTTTTGTCAGAAAATAAGTGAGATTGCTAACAGCATCTATGTCGGTAAATAAATGCATTTGGGCTTTTGGATGATGCAGAGATGCTGCTTTTTTTTCTGTTTGGTGAAAAGTTGTTAATAGGGTGAATGCACAATAAGTGGATTAAAAGCATTTATCTAATTATGCAGATAAGGAGCAATTTAAGTGAGGAATAAAGGACAAATGTTCAAGAAGAGTTAGATCCTTCAATCATTTAAAACAACCTTTCTTTTGGCTTTCATTTCGCTTGTAAAAGGCTGATTCCAATTTTCCGCCCCCCGCCCACAGTCCCACTAAAAGCTCCCCAAGTACCGCAGTTTGAGAACCTTGACTCTACACAAATTAGGAAAGGGAATTTTAGTTTCCCTAAAAGCAAAATCAAGGCAAGAAGATAATACTGGATTTTATTTTAAGATCCTGAAAACTTTAAACAAATGTCTAAAAGAATTTTGATAAAAAAAATAATAATAATAAAAAAAAAAAGGTCTGTGCCTCTCTGAGATTTTTACCAGCCATCTGATTACAAGCAGAGAAAACTATGCTTCCTGTTATACGTGACAGGTTTGGTGTAATTATAGAAGTAATGAAAGTTTTCAAATGAAACCTCACATTTTGTCAGATCTTAGAAGATGCCTGGCTTAACCTGAATGCCAAGGAAAGGACTCAAACCCTTGGATGCAGACAGAAAGCAGGATTTTTAGTACTGGTGAGCTTTGACAGGTAGCATTACCCCGACTTTGCTCTCTGTCAGTATTACCAATACGACTGGAGTGTATCTGTGATCTGTGAATATGTTCCAGTGGACCTGTCTTGTTATAAATCTCAAATAAAGAACATAAGCACTCGGGAACCAAGGGTTCATGCACTTGGAGCAAACATGAAAAAAGAGACATCTACTGCCAACACTGATGTTCAGCTGCCTCAGGCGATCGTAAAATGCTGGCTGGATGTTTCAGTTCCGCATGATGTAATGGATATCATCAAAAGTCAACAGTTTGTTGTTTGGGTTTATGATTTATTTTCATATCATATCATCACATATTTTTGTATCATAAAACAAACACTACTTGTTGTGTATGGTAAAATAAATTTAAACAGACATCTAATTAAATGTCAATATAGTTTTCCTGTTGTAAAGCATCTTCATTTGTGATATTTATGACCACTTTTAATATCTATAATTCCATAGGGAAAAGGAAAACATTGAGACCTAAAGAAACATGGTGAAGGTTGAGATTTATTTATTTATTTATTTATTTTTTTTTAAAGAAGGACTTTTTAAAGCCGTACTGCTCTTGGAAGTGAAGATCAAAAGAAAGATGGTGTCCATTTTATATAATATGTTCAAATACCAGTTCCATGGATGTAGCAGTATTTCACTGTTTCCTGTTAGCAAACGAAGAACAATATTGTTTAATTTATGGTCATGTTTAGCACTAATTTCCCATTATGTTTAAGAGGATAAGCTGAATGTAGCGAATAAAATGAACCTGCTATTTTTTCTGACACAAATATGCATTTTTTATTCTTCTTCTTCAATCTGTAGTCTTATAACTATTACCATAAACCTATAGACTGATGAGGCATAACATTTTGAGCATTTGCATGTAATAACACTGATTATCTCTTCACTGTGACATCTAGTGATTGGGCCATTTAAGGCGGCAATAAATATTTCGTCCACAAAGTTGATGTGTTAAAAGAAGGAAAATGGGCTCAAGGATTTGAGCTCTTATGTCAAGGGGCCAATATGTTACTGCTAAGCAACTGTCAGAGTAAGCTGTACTAAGGGTATACAAGGTCTGCAGTGGTCAGAATGTATTAAAAGTGCTTGAAAGCATGAACAGTGATGCATATTGGGAGCAAAGTCTGGCCCAGGTGGTCCGATTTAACAGATGCGCTTCTGTAGCTAAATTGCTTAAGACGTTTATGCTGCTTCTGATATAAAAAGGTGTCAGAATCCATAGTGCATTTAGTGCATTGTTGCTTATGGGCCTGCATACTTGGAAATTAGCTTAGGTACTTTTTCTGAGCCGTGTTGGCAGATAAAACCACCTACAGAAAGTGTTAGAAGTGGAATCAGTGGATAAAGGTGACCTTCTAATGCATCAGATTTTCTTTTTCATGAAGGAAAAAGCCAGGCAAGGAAAACACATGGCGCTAGGAAGTACTTTAGGAAAACGACAAGCTAGCAGAAGCAGGATGTTTTTGACAATGTTCTTCTGGGAAACCATGGGTCCTTCCCTCCTTGTGAAAGTCGCTTTGACACATACCACCCACCTAATCACTGTTGCAGCAGAGCATGTACACCCTTTAATTGATTGTGTTTCTTGATGGCCTTTTTCTGTAAGTAATGCATGATTTAGGAATGGTTTAAAAAGCAGAATTTTGCAGCTTCAGCTTCTTCGTCTCGTACTTGGTGAGGTCTTTCTTGTTGCAACCATAAAAGGATTGATCCATGATCGCCTCCTGGCTGTCAGACTGGCAACTGGCTGACACTTGGTTGGCTGCTACAGTGACTGGTCACTGGCTGCCGGCTGGCCAGATGGCCCCTAACTGGCTGATGGCTGTTTGGCTGAGTGGCAGTCAAATGCTGGGTAGCTTTTACTCCACTGGTCTGTAAAGCTGTGTGTTGCTTGACACTGTAGGCAATTCCTTGGCTGGGCAAAATTAAATCAGTCTGTGACTCTCAAAAACATGTCATGGCTGACATTGAAAGCTTTTCTGCAGTGTTTATTTTGCCAGGAGAGATGGAAATGAAGACCTACTTTTTACTCATCAAACTGCCACATAGTAAGCAGCAATAAGATTGTAGAGTTCGACAATAAAATTTACTTAGAATATTATGGATAACTCTTTTACTGACATTTCTCTCATTTAATTAACAAAGGCTATGATTCAATTATTCACTCATAAATAGGGGATTTCTAGTATTCACGGGGGCTGGGGATCAAGTTGAGTCACTTGTAAACACGCTGATAACTGCCTACTTTGGTAGTTCAAACACCACCACCATCCCTTAATATGCACACAGTGGAAGCTGTCTTGGCGGAGCCAACATCCAAAGTCTTACTTATAATCTTTCTTAGGAGTAGAGCCAATCAGCATCAATAAATCAATAAATGTCACTCCTGGATTGGTTGCTTTCCACTTGTCAGCCAATAGCTTCTCAGGTAGCACTGCACACATTTTAACATTAAAAGGTCAATTTCTTTTCAAAGAGATTAGATATGTTGTTAAAAATATGCAAATCTGCAGATTTTATGTACTGTAAATAACTCAGTTATATCCTCCAACACTGATGTAAGATACTGTTTCCTCTCCCCTTTGTGTCTTAGGCACTTGATCAACACTATATCCCAAGTACTAAAAATGCGTAAAGTAAAAATATAAAAAAAACAAAAAGTTTTTTTTTTTTCTTTTTTTTTCCATTACACATTTTTACTCACATTAGGTGGATACATTCAAGTTTGTTTATTTATTTATTTTTTGGCAAGTCTTTTATACACAAGTCCAAATCCTTCCAAACAAACCAAACCATTTTTGAAAACAGGTGACAGAATCAGATCCTTGCACAGCATGACACTATGGTTCCTTGGGTACTGTGATTTAAATAATAATAATAATAAAAAAAACAGATTCAACAGCTTGTCTACTTTTGCTTACTATTCCATTTTTTAACATCTCTTTATAACATTAGTTTTTCTGTAGATTAGCAGTTTGTGCACACACTTTGGACATCTATCTAAATTCAATTCATATGTCATGTTTGACATATTTCTGGAGCCCTTTGTTATTCATCCCCATTAATCACAGGTGTTGCCAACCCATCTATCTCGAGATGTGGTGTTTAAGAAACAATTACTCCCTGTCTTTTTCTGTCAATACCTCTGTGTGTGGTTGGCCTCCCTCTGTCAGCCGTTCAATTGATTCAACAGATATTCGTTTACCATTATTAATCAACACTCTGACAAAGTGCTAACTATGTCCTTGTGAAGGAGAGTAGTAAACAAAAAAAAAAAAAAGCATTCTTGTTTTTTCTGCGATAAGGAGAATGTGACACCAGGAAGTGGGGGAAAAAAAAAAAAAAACAAGCCAGGAATAATGATGCGCTCATGCAGAGACTGTACACAGACATGGGCAGGGAGATAAGAAAAACAAACAAGACAGAGAAATGTGACAGAGAGATGTGGCATAACCCTGCTTCACCAGCTGCAGCATCCATAGCAACATGAGCACCAGCCTGGATGAATCGCTGGAAACTCCAGCGTTGGTGTGTGCGGCTGCTAACCTTGTCTCCTGCCAAGGGAAATCACTGTGTGACTGAGGACAACCTGCACACTCAAAGTAATCTTAATTGTAAGGCAGGTACAGAGTCTAGCAGACCCTCGACAGTCAGTGATGTAGTCTGCAGTTGACATTTGCTTAAGTGAGGATGGTTCAGAGTGAGAACGAGCGAGAAGAAAGGTTATTTGGCTTTAAAATGGCAAGCAAAAGGTTCCCATTTATAAGTAACACTCATGTCTTAGAAAAACAATCATTAGTCCCATGATCTTTCTACTCTTGTTAAAATGAATATTTATCAACATTAACATTATGACCAGATGGCAAGATGAATTCCATTGTTTATTTGTTGAATTCCTCTTGGGTATATTTTCTCTTATCTCATTCCTCTGTAGTTTTGTTCTTATGTTTATGGTTGTCACTTTGCAATTTTCACCCTGGTGCCCTTATATGATAATATAAAGCCTGTGGCACTCTTTTGTTGTCTGTGCTTCTTTGCCTTTGGTACAGTCTGTGCTTCTTTTCTTTCTTCTGTTCTTAAAAAAAAAAAAAGCCTCAGTGTGATGTTTCGCTTGGCATCTAGGAAGAGCATCATTTCTTTTATGCAAGTCTAGACAGACTTGTGAAACCCCTTGTGAAACTTAGACATTTCATGTTTGATTAAGCTAATTACTGTTCTAGCAGTTATTAAAAAATATATATACAAAAATAGCTTTGATAATACATTTTATTTTCTTTTTGTCTTTTCCATCTGAAGTGTGTGCTTCTAGTCCCTTAATGTCATCTACAAATGCTGCCTGGATATTTGCTAAAAAGTGTAAAGATATATTTCTCTGTTCCTATTGTTGTTGGTCATCATGAATTTTTAAAAACATTCTACCCACTCCACAACTAAAAAGAAGAAGTTCTGCTATAAAGCTGTCTCCATCTTTTTTCAAACTTCTCACAGCATGTAGAGCATTTGTATAATTTTATAAGGGGCTGACATAGCATCACTATTTTTGCTATTGTAAAAGGGGACAGAAACAGTTGTTTTCATAAATAGCAAGTATTACTATGTGTCTCTGTAACTCTAGTGTGGTTTTGTACACTAGTACATACAGTACTTTCTAAAAGCATCAATTTGCCTTTTTCACATGTCACATTATAGCTTCCAGTGATAATGCATTTCAATCTATTTTATGTAATTCAAGAAAAAAACAACTTTTATTCGCAAAATTAATTTAATGTGAAGTAAAGGAAAAATCAAAGCTGTTTATTTAAAGAATAAGTATTACAGTGTGTATGCCATCACATGAAGTAGTCAGTTTGGCACCTTCTACACAAGACAGCAGGTCAAAGTGTTTGACCTGCTGTCTTTCCATGAAAAAACAAACAAAAAAAAATTACACTTGGGAATCACACCGGGTCACCAGTAAAACTGGATTTAATCTACTTGCTTTGGTGATAAAATAAATAAGACAAGATAATAAACAGAACAATAAACAACACAGAGCAGTCTCGGTGATAGCATCCACACACCAGCTCCACAGATAAAGACTGTTAAACAGTGCGATGACAAACATAATAAAATGTCTGTTTTTTTTTATTTCTTTCTGCTCAGTGAGGCTGATACAACTAGTGATTATTTAGTGTTCAGTCCCTCTTATCTTGAGTTTACCAGAGCTGAGGTTATCTTCCACAGTCTCTCCATGTGTGTGCGTGTGTGTGTGTGTGTGTGTGTGTTTCATTATCTAAAGCAGTGGAATTTTGCAATCTTTATTTTGAATGTTAGATAATTGGGAAAAAAAAAACAGCTTTCACTTGGATTTGAAACAACGGTCTTCCCTTTTCAATGCAACTGTGTGATCTTTTTTTTTTTTGCGATTTACAGCAGCTGCAGAAAATCCACACATTACCGCAAGATAATGAAATCTAACATTTCACTGCAGTTCTTTGACATGGAGTTAAGGGAGTTTCAGCTCGGTTATGGCAGTTAATGTTTATTTCCTGAAATCCATCTGCTTGGCGGTTCTCATGAAAGCTTCGAAACTCTGATGCATTTCATCGATTGTATCCATTTCTCTTGTCATTGTGAAAAAGAAAAGGAAAAAAAAAGAGGCATAACCTCGAACAGCTGCTTAGTCAGCTTTCATGCAGATTAATTACCCCTAAGGGTGAGGGAGGAGATGATGCAGGAGAGAATTGGGAAGAACAGACAGACGGAAAAACTGGAACACAAGGACGAACTTATAGTTGGTAAAGTACCTACCTGTAAAAATGGTTACCACAGGCGAAGTAAAGCTGCTCGGTAGCTTATTTTGCATGTGTTAGGAAAAATGTGATACATTGTAACACCTCCAGTTCTCATCTTTAACAGAAACATTATAGAATATTTAGCACAGCTATGCGTCTGCTGGTTTATTAAATGTTATAATTGGTTAACAAAAGTGGAGATGAGTAGTTGAGGGTCTGCTGCTCAATCTGGAACTAGAATGTGATGAAAACATTTCCTGGGTCTGGAAGAGCACAAGAAAATAAAGCGAAGCAGAAAATCAAGCTATTCGTCATACATCCATCCAAGTTCTGCATATAAGACGGATATAGATAGTGGTAGACATCGCTGTTGAATGTCTACTCTACCCGTCTTCTTTTGATATGCAAAACTACTGAGAAACTCGGTTTCTGTCTGTATTTTGTCAAGTCAGCTAAACCTCAGCAACATTTTACTATGTCATTCTGCTTACAGCGGACAGTGCAAACAGGACAGCTCGATTTTGTTTATTGCACTGCTACTGCCCGACTTACTGCGGGTCTAGAGACAAACTGTCTTCAGCTGCTCATATAATGAGCCAATTTAGAGTATACGCTGAGCAGTGCACACACTGACCAAATCATCATAACAGCTAGTTATTGGGCTGGCAGCATTCAAATCAGGCACACCAATTAACCTATTTGTCTTCTTAGACTGGAGGGAAGAGAAGTTAAGCAGAGAGGGGCAGAACTGGAAGACTCACAAGAGCTACAGCTAGCCAGCAGGATTAAACCTCCCAGCTGTGAGGTGAAAGCGCTAACCGCTGCTTCACTGTGCTGCCCCTTAATCCACAATCCACAATTTATTCAAAACTCAATGTTTGACGCACGCTTAAAGATTTTCAGTTAAGAAAACAAAAAATATTACACAAAACCAAAACTACAGAATCATCTTAATAGCTTAAAGACAATGAGAATTTTGTTGATAAAGAAAGACACTTGGTACATGAGCTGAATCCTATAACAAAATATCACAAACTGTGCCACAAGCACTTCATGTTATCCACAATGGATGTTCTCTGCTCTAGATTCAGATATGCTAATGTGTAACGGTAAGGGAGTTTATACATTACGAACACAATACTTTTCATTTTCACTGTCATATAATAGATACAACATGGTATTTGCAGCATCGTAGTGATATCTACAGTAGGGACAGAAAAGCTGGAAGTTAGTCAGTCGGTGAGACGGTGGATAGAAATCAAAACAGGACATACCTGCAAGACGCCGCAAATGCAGTGGTTACATGTTCATGTGTTTGAATGAGCCAAAGTACAGACATGAACACAACTGCTTGTTTGTGACAGAAGTTGAAGTTTGATGTATAATTGTGTCTGACAGCATTTGATTTGGGAGGAATGGGCAGATAGTTCAGTCTCTGGATATGCAAAGTTGATGGATACGTATCCAAAGGATTTGCAGCTTTAACTGCAATGAAAGGTGGTTGAACAAAGCAATGATCCATCAGGGCTGGAAAACAGCCCAGGCCATGAAATTTAGATTTTTTTTACATGTAAACATTTCTTTAAAACCATGAATTTTCCTCAAAATTCACAATGTGCTACTCCATATTAGTCTGATACTAATATAAACTCCTAATATAAATTGTGGATGCAAAGTGAGAACTGATGATTTTTTTTTTCTGGAGAGGGACCAGGGGGTATAAACACTTTTTGAAAGAAAGAAAAAATCAGAGAAATGGTTCGAGATTAAGTTTACATTAATATTGAATTTCATCTGTCTAGTACCTCATTGCTGTGGTTTGTAAGTCTCCTACTGCCCTCTATTGTTCATTTACATTCTGAGCAGACACCAGCACACAAAGCAGATCCACCATTTTTAATGTCATTTGCTCCGTCTATGAGCCAGCTCTCACTGGTGTGCATCGTGTTTTCAAAGTTTTTGGGGAGTTTTTCACCACTTTTGTAACCACAGTCTCCACATGCAATGAAACCCATCATTCCTTCTCTATTGTCATTACACAGCTCTACATGGTTCCAGGAACCAACTGTGAAAGTTTTCAGTTTTATTTTGAAGTCTGCTGCTGCTGCTTTCTGTCAGTGTGAAGCTCTAAGCAAAGCGAGATCAGGAATGGCTAAAAAAAAAAAAAGAAAGAAAGAAAAAAGAAATGACTACCTAAATAAATAAAAAAAATATATCAAATTTTACTGCCAAATGAAACTAGCAGAACCTTTTATTCTCCCTAAAACTTTCCATGTTATGTTCCAATCACAAAATTCATTGCATTCCAATGGGATTTTATGTGAGTACAAAGTAGTATGATACATAAGTGTAAGGATTTCATACAAATATCCCAAAAGTGTGGAGTGCATTTGTATTAAACCCCACTGGTAACATGTTTAGTAGAAGCACTGCATTTGCAGCTGCAAGATTGATGGGGTACAGCTCTTCAAATGATGCATATTAACAAATCGTTCAAGCTCAGTCTGATTTGCTGTGGAGCTATGAATACATTTCCAAATGTTGTCACCAAATCTAATTTGGATTTATGCCCAGTCTAATAACATGTGGAGGTAATTTGATCTAAGCAAGTCCAACCCTAAGCATATATAATAGGACATAAAACCCAAAGGCAATATTTTGCTGCCTTTTTTTCTTATTGCATTGTACTTAGCATCATCTTCCAATAACCTCTGACTGTCTTTTTATATTCCAACACCTGGAGGCTCCCATCACACAGTTTCACCAGTCACTCTTCCATGAAGCTCATATCAGTCGAGTCCAAAACAAATATTTGTCCTGCTGACAGATTCCCCAACCTGAGCTCTGGATGTCTGCCACTCTTCCAGAAGTGCCACGAGCCTCTTGGGTGCTTCTGATTAACGCTGTCCTTCACCAACTCCAAAATGCCAAACTCTCTTTTGTCCTCTCTATTTGTTTGATTATAGCAAAAAACGGAATATATTCCTTGCTAGCCAAATTTAATCAACTTTACAGTATCCCGGTCATAAAGGAAACAGCTTTGAAACATTGCAGTTTGAAACCATTATTAAAAAGGAAGTGAACAATATTAATCCCTCTTAAATATCATAACTTATTACTGACAGTAACGCAAGCAGAAGTGAACCTACAACTGAATCACCAGTTTTAGGTTCAAGTGTATTAGTAGTACATTAAAAAAAGGTGTAAAAATTTGAAATCCCCCACTATATGAAATCATTTAAAAAGATTTAAAATATTTTCTTTTCTGAATCCACTAGTATTCCATGACATGATGCTGCAACGGAGACATACAGATGATACTAATTAGGCTTCATAAGGCCAATTTGGCTTCTTAAGCAGGACTGGGAATACAATTCATCACCAGAGCTGAATGAAAAAGACAAGCCAAAGGCATCTGGCACAGAATTTCCAAACTCTGCTCATTCTTCTGCCAGAACAGAGACAAAAATAAGTTACACACAGAGAGAAGCTCGTGTGTTCCCTGCTGTGAGGGAATAGAGGCATATATCTGCAACACAGAGACATGCGTTCACAGGACAGTCCCTGAAGAGTGATGAAATAGATGAAAAGGGGATCCACGGTGAGCCTGAAGGACTGGATAAATATTGACCTGAAAGAATGAAGTCTGTCATAGTACATAAAAAAGGAGTTACACCCCCCCACACACACACACACGGTAACATCCATGCCCTCCAAGAACCCCTCAGCCTGTAAACCTCACCCACACCCTCTGCTGCTCAACTGCACATTATAACAAAACCAGGAATCAATATTTTAACGAAAAACCTGAGACTTTGCTCCAAGGAAAGGAGTATGAATAATGAAGGCGGTGAGTGTGTGTTTTACTGATTTGTGTCATTGTCTATATAAGAGTGCAAGTGTGGTTATGGCAACTTCTTTCATTAGGTGCACAGCTGAATTTCAACACCCTCCTAGACAAAATCCCAAAAGGATAAAGTATTGCACTTCTTTCCAGCTGGCCTGGAGGAAAGTAGTTGGTGTATCATTAAATCGGAAATGGGAAAAAGCTGATAAGATCCCTTTTCCTGACGGTTGCAGAACAAAAATGTTTCAGTGCAAGTGGAATAAGGTTTCCAGAAACAGTTAGAGTGTTCCCCCTTTATGTCAAGCCAGGATGGCTGTGCTCTGGTAGGCAGCTGAGACCACTGTCTTTTTAAACTGCAGAAGATACAAGTTCAAGGATGTTCACTCGTCTGCCACTGTCTTTCGTACACTTGTTTATTTTTTTGTTACAATTGGCAAATCTCCCATTTAGGTAGCAATGGTTTTAATAATGATTAAATGGTTTCAGTTGCCACATTCTTAGCATAAACGACACAAAAACATGGATTCTCCATCTAAAAGGAGCTTCCAGAAGGTAAATAAACCATGTCAAAAAGCTTTGGTTACTAACTAGTTTAACATAAGACCAGTGTTACCAATGGTCTCCCCAGCCACCAAAACTCAAAAGAACCGTTTGGGATGGGTGTTGGAATGGGAGGCTCTCCGTTGACATTTCTGGTCAATATTAGAATAAGAAGATTTTCACATTTTGAGTTTTAGTCCTTTTTGTCCTTTCGTTTCTAATTGCTTTTTTCTCGCAGCACAAGAAACTCAGATTCCAGTGGATTTGCAGCAGAAGTCGGAGTTTCTTATGTTGAGAGAGATCATCCGTTTTGTCTGCCAGGGAGCGAACGTTCGCCAGGTGCATTGACTTGGGTGAAGCATGAAGTCTTTGCTGGCGTAACTTTCCGACCGTACTTGCCTATTTTTCCCCTTCCATGTCTTTGGCAAATCCCACAGAGAGCAGCTGTGCTTCCAACCTAGATCTCGGTAAAACTTTTTTTGTTCAGTGAAGGCTGGAGGGAAAATGCTCAGTGAGAATTGCAGATGCATAGATGTCACTCTCTGGTAAAAGCAAATTAATAATACCAGCAGCAAAGTACACATTAACCATTTTGTCAAGGCCTGAATCAATTGAAATGCCATCTTTTTCTAATTTCTTTTGCATATATATTCTTATTTGTTAAATAAATGTTTTGGTTTTACTTGAATTAAAATGAATTCTGTTGCTAAACAGGCGCTTGTTGCCACGGGTTTCGCCATAAAACATTTTACAGAATAGATGAGAGAAAAGTAGAGCATTTTCTCATTTTACATTACAAGCACAAAGTGTGGGTTTCAAGTTACATTTTATTTAAAATCAATAATCGCAGCAAGAACAAAAAAACATAAAAAAAAAAAAAATCCAATTAAAATTCTTTCCCCAACAGTATGTAAAGCACACAGAAGAGCAAAAAATATTTATGAAACCTGTAGTGGAATTTAAATGCATACTAGACAGAGTCTGCAGATGCTGCCTTTCCCTTTGGCAACTTCAACTTCACAGACAAGTTGAAGTTGCCTTCAACAGCATTAAGTTAGAAAGAAAACCGAATCCCATTACACTCTGTTTACGTTGACTTTGGTCTTTGCCAAAAACTTACCTCTCCACACCATCCTTCAGCAACAAGATGTATCAATTGATTTATCGTGAAAGTTGTTCTGTGGTGAGGAAACTCAGATTTGAACTGATTAAAGTCTTTTCCAGTTCTTACATGCATTTGGTGTCATTGTTTATGTCTAGACTCGCATTTAAAACAGTCAGGGATGTAATTTGTCGCGGAATACACCATCAGTTGCTCCGTATGTTTTCATAAAGGCGTATTTCAGTAGGTAGGCCTCCAAACGGAGCTCTTCCAAGAATTGATGGGATTGTTTCATTTCCTTTGTGCTTCCTTATCACGGTTCTCTCTTGTTTTATAGTGCTCCTCTGGAAGATTCCTTAGCTTCTCAGCAGCCTGAGATGGAAAGAAAAGCAAAGGTGGATTTTAAAATTATAACAAATGAAGAAAGAAACGGCTTATTTTTTGTATGCCATGTACTAGAACTGTTAAACCTGGAAATTTTAACAGCAAAAATGGAAAAACTCCTTCCATTTTGGGACAAGTTTAGGACATTATTTCAAAATCTAATCTTAAAATTTCTCTAGAATGTAATTTCTAATCTATCCACTGCGTTTCTTTGCCCACTTAATGAAGTTTGTTCACTGTTATGTGACAGTTCTCTCACGGTATGACATGAGTGTCTTTATTCTGAGATTAGATTATAAACGTGAGAGCTCTCCAGTAATGCGGCAAAATGTGGACATGTTCAAGAAGTACGGATACTTTTGCAAAGCACAGAAGTACATCCTTATGCGTCCTGTATTGCAGAACACAAAGTACGAGCAGATTGCTGTACAATGCAAAGTGTGTTACCTGTTCTGGCGTTAGATCCCTTTGCTCCTGGGCGAGCATCTCGTACCCCACCATGAACTTTTTCACTGTGGCTGAACGTAGCAGAGGGGGGTAGTAATGAGCATGGAGCTGCCAGTGGGAGTTGTCTTCTTTTAAATGAGGGCCAGTTGGGGCTCCTGAAGAATAAACATAACAGAGGGGAAAGAAAGGTAACGTAAGACTGGAGACCGGCCCTTATGTTGATTAAAAGGTTTTGTTCATACCAACTGCTGACTGTTCAGCTTATTAAAATGGACTGAGGTTACCATAAGACACTCCAATTTCCAAAAGCATCTGTAATTGCTCATCAAATCTTTTCATGCAGACATGAAGGTTTGTTTTCTGCATGAAGACAGCTCCTCAAATCCCAAACCACCTACAGTCAGGTTTGGACTACATAGTAGAAATGTCATGTTATAAATGCCAACTGTTGCTCAGTTACGTCACATTAAGAAAGCAGCTAACATATTCCTTTTTAAAAGAAAAAAAAATAATAATAAGAAGAAATTGGAGGTTAAGCCAAAGCGGCAGTTTTATACAGTAACTTTGAAAATAAAACTCTGGAACAGTTTGTGATTTTCAAAAAAATTCTTAGCAAAACAGAAGATTTGAAGGAGATTTGTAGAAGATTTGTGGCATGAGACGTATTGGCTCATGCTTCTGCCTTTATCAGTGTGTCTGATCTGACAGGAAAACGTCAATGACCTCAATCTTTTCAGACCTTTCACTGCGACATCCTTTTGTGATAAGAAGTCATCTGATTAAACACAGGGTGGCTGTTCAACAATTGTGTTAAGATCACTTTTCATCACTAAAATTACACTAAATACCCATTTCAGAGGGTTATGAAACAAGATACATGTTCACTAATGTGCAACGATAGCATTTAAGTATCCTTTTTATTTTACCCTATACAAACTTAATGAAAATAATCAGTAGAGTAGAAACAGGAGTACAGCTCTCTTAAAACACAATGGAAGTAAAAGAAAATCCCCGGAGAGATTGAAGAAAGTGTTTTCTCTTGAGTCCATTTACTGACAATGGGGACTAATCAAACACAGATAAAGGAGGCAGAGGAGCAATATAAAGGAAACTAATTGATAAAGAAAGAAGGAACAAAGACGAGCCTGAAGCAGACAGATAAAGAATGAACACAGATGGGCACTCCTATTAGAAGACAATTACCCAGTTTTAAATGGTCTCCAGGTTTATTTGTAGATGCAATGCTTATTAATGTATGAGCGTGTTTCCCTAGACAGTAGGCCATCAATTACAGCGGCAACCAGTGTGACAGGAACAAACTCCCTGCATGCAAACAGTGTCAGGAAACAGCTTTCCATCTGAACAAAAGTCCAGTTTCTGAAATTAACATTCTGAGGGAGAACCTGCTCTTTTGAATAATAAAGTTTACTGCCTCAAAGGCCAAATGTCATTGATGGGACATTTAACTCGGCATTGTTTAAAAAGTTCAAAAGATTATGTAAGGCTTATCTGTCCAAAAGTTTAAGATGAATTGGGTGTTGACCTTTTAGGAAAGATGATGATTCAAAACACAAAAGGATATTATTTTTATGGTTCTACTACTAAATAAGGGAGGTTTTCAGAATCCCTGGTCTTAAAAATCCCCAAAGATTTCAGGAAACTATTCCCAGAAACCAGTAAGCGATTGGTCAGAGCGCACACAGAAGGAATTTCAACAATCCCCTCATCAATGATATACTTTTAGAGGAGAAAGAATATGGCAGGTTTAGTGTGTGAACAAGCTGCAGTTTCTTTTTAAAATATCTCAGCACTGTTTGAAAAATAATTATCTTACCCTATCTGAGTCCTTGGTTATGGTGCAACAATAAGATAAGAATACATTGTCCATTTTATTATAATTTCATTAAGTTATAATCAGTCTAAACTTTTCTCATTTGCTTTCTTAGTTGATCATTTGTCCCAATTTCAGCCTTTTCACACACTAATTCCTCTAAGTACAAGAAAAAAGAGGGTGCTAATGAACCAAACTGACATACCACATATGCGTAGGTGTTGTCTCACCTCCAAAGAAAAAGTGTTGAAACAAAAATGTGTGATATGAAATACCCTATTACTTCATAAAGTGTTCAGACCTCTGTTGAAAGGCCAGATTTTATGCAATTAGAATTGGATAAATTCTTATAAAATCTTTTCCACACATAATGTGACATATATCATCTACCTTTCAAGTGGAAAACAAACTAGTAGTGGAAATCATGTAAATATGGAGGTACAATAACTTTGCTGTGTAAGTGCACTAATGCTTCGTTGAAGCACCTTTTCATTCAGTCGTGGCATTTAGCCTTCTTGAATTAACACCTGCTATCAATTGTAGAGAAGCTGGTTAACTTGAGATAAAGTTCAGCTTATGGAGAAGTATTCTTAATACAATTAATACATTTTATCCTATGATTTTCACAGTGATTACTGGGTCATTGACGTTTTTGACGGTCAGGTGTAGCTTCTGAACCAAACAGCTGGCAAGGCTACTGCTAATCATTAAAACAAACTGCTAATCATAAAAAAAGACTGTGTGGTGCAGCTGATTCAAACGTAGTTTTGGTATGAGCTGCACATGGAAAAGCAAACCAAGCTTGCGACCTAGTAATGCCATAATGACTGCAGCCGTTATGTGTGGAGGTGGGATAAGATCCAACCACGATAAGCATGACTCCAGTCCTCTAACCCATAACTTTCAGCAAATCACTGTAATCCCTCTGACATGAATTGTACCTTTGAGCCTTGAGCAGCAAAACAGAATATGAGATTAAAGCCAAAACGTATCCAAAGACCACCTGAGGCAAGTTTAAACTAAGATTTTCTGTAAATATTTGATATATGATTGAAAAAAAAAAAAAAGGGAATAAAGTGGAGCTAGGCTTGTCCTCTCATGCCCTCTGCCCTCTCAGCCAAACCACATACTGTATCATCTTTCTCTTTACCAACTACCTTTTATTTCGGCTAGTTTGCAGAGAGCAACTTTCTTTTTTTTAAAAAAGAGAACAAATACGAAAGAAGATTTTAAAAACTGTATAAAATCCACCCAGGTGTTGAGATTTAAAAGAAGGTATGGCTTTATTTTCTTAAACTGATATAGAGTAGATCACAGCTTTAAAAGAATACCTCCATGAGTGAATTTAAATTTGTGTGAGTTAATGCTAGTCTGTGAGCCCGTTCACTAAATCAAGCAGGATTCTTTCCAATCTTACGGGTTATTTTAGTTGCATAATTGGCCACGCACGATTTCTGACCAGCCTGTTACTGAAAGTTAAAAGGAAATAATTCAGAAATGGAGGGGTAAAATAACAAATCGGAAAGAATCTGCGCATCAACAAGTGATACATGTAGAGAGCTAATCTTAGGTCATCTTTATTTATGCCTTTTAACTTATAGTAAATAAAAACAAATTTAGGTTTTTCTGAAAATTACAATATTACATTCAACAGTTCCACGACAGCATATAGTCGAACCCGTGACTTCCTGTGTGATAATGTTCTATTCTATTCTATTCATTAAGAATCCTATAAAGAAAATCTTAATCAGATGGTCAGACGCTAAAGAAAACTGCAAATTAAACTGGTCAGTGAAAGGCTGACTGATGCATCACGTAACTTTGTTCTATGAAATCAAACAACAAACAATGAATCTTGGCTAATGAAACTTCAGCACTTATTCAAGTAGATGGGTAATTTCGATGGTAATGTGCTTCCTAACATAAAACAGAAAAAGGTCAAAGCAGCTCTCCAATTTTTGGACACTTTATCATTAAAATATGCAAAAGAACATGTAGCAGTTTCAGTCTCTGCACTGTTGCTTGATCTGCTTTAAAAGTCTGGAATTACACCACAAGTGAGTGCCCTTTACGTGCGAGACCTCCTGCTTTACATAAGAGAGAGCTTTCTTAATGCATTAAATATTCCAGCGTGTCTGTCTGGGTGTGCATTGAAGTGGTAATACGGCGAGTATGAGGGTGACATCAAAGATGAGAGGGTTCTCATATAATTTATTAGGGTGGCAGTGATTGAAATGCAACAATGGTTATCTAACCTCTGATAGATGTACACTGCACCCCAACTCGTATCTTTCCATGACATCTGACGGGTAAATACATATTCATATGTGATGCTTGTGTTGCATGATGGCTGCTTTCGCAAAATCAGTTTTGAGTGAAGACTGATGAAACATGGAGATGTAGAGAGAAATACCATGTAAAATTATATTGATCTGACTTTGTTTGTGCAAATCTTTAGATAAGTGAAGAGAGAAGGAGAAGAGAGGACAGTGGAGCTAATGGACATAAAATAACAAAAACAGAAAGGATGGAAAATAATAATAAAAAGCAAGGAGATGGAAAAACAGGACTAAGGAGGTTGTAAATAAGTCATTTCTGGTGATTTTGTATGAAGAGTGTAAAGAAGTGGAGCTGGAGAGGATTTGAAGCTGAAAACCTGCAGGGTGTGACTGCCACAATCCTAAAGCACCTTTGATCCTCTTACTGCTGGTTAATTTGATGTGGCAATGGAAGTACATTACAGTTGTAACTGCAAAAACTCCTCCTCATCACACTATTGATTACAGTCACAGATGAACATCCTCTCTAAGGATTCTTAGGTGAATTTACCTTTTAAGTTTCAATTAAAAGTAAGAGTCCTTAAAGCCAGTCTTTGTTGCTACAAATCTCTATTCAGATCCACTAATCCATCCAAAATGCAAAAAAGAACCCATTCAATTTGTAACACAAGGGATTATGTTTAAAACCACCAAAAAGCTTTTGTCTAATTGTCTTACCGTGCCAGCCCATCGAGTACGGAAACGAAACTTCAAACAGGTTATCGTACTTGGTCAGCAGTTGCTTCATGATAGCTGCCAGACCTGATAAAACAACCATACAAGTACAGGAAAAAAGAAAAAGAGCAATAAGGAATTTGATTTGAATGGGAACATACTAAAGCACAAAGTAACATGGAATAAACTTTTGTGTTATCATATATGTGTAACTATGGAAGTAAAATTCTAAGAATGGACAAAAATATCACTTTGTGCTGTAAATTTGACAAAATGTCACCATCTCATGTTAATAATGTGTGTTATAAAACCTCGTACTTATTTGACGGCTTTTAAAGTTTCTATTTCTTTGTGATGAAGATAATAATCTTAACACAGTAAATCTGCAGCTAACGCAAAGACAGTGTCTTACAAAAACTGCTTTTCTCTTGGTCACTTTTAAATTTCATTGTCTTCACAGCCTCTTAATCCATGCGGACCACACCGGGAAAACGCCAAGATATAACTTTATTTTATATCAAAGTGCAATGAAATCAAGAGAAAATGCTTGTCAATTCGTGTTACATCCTTTAAGAACTTAATATTATCTAAGTGATTTAGAAATTCAGCGAGCTTGGAAATACTCCTCAACTATCGGTAAGATATTGATTGATGAATCACATGTTGAAACCCTTGAGCAGAAAAACGGTTCCAGATATTAGATAGATTTTTACACATTGTTTTTGTAAAAATTTTACACTTTTATTTACGGACAGATGGATGAAAGGCAGGGAGGAAGGCAAAGCGGACACAAAGTAGAAAAAAACAGCCACAAAAAGACCAGTATAAAAGGTCAGAAGGAGGGAAAGAAATAAGAAAGTCAAGTAGCAAGGACACAAGGAAGAAAAGAAGGAATGAGGGAAAGAGGCAGTCAAGACAACATTTACATGGAATGAGTGAATTTGAAATCCTCTACGTTTCTCCGAGATTTTGCTTCTTGAGCTAATACCAGATAGTGGAACTCTAAGAGTCGTAATCATTTGATTAGATTACATTTTTAATAATCCGAGGCAATATTTTAAATGTTTTATTCCAAAATCATAAAACTTCCCCTTTTATCTTTAATTAATTTGTTGAAAACCAGTGGCGGTATGCTTGTTTCTGTTTTTCTGTTTATTTTTACTTAATTGAATCACCAGAAAATATTTTTAATTGAAGATAAATTAAAACACTGATTGCATAAACCTCTGTCTCTTTACTGAAAGTGTAATTATCTTTGATTAATTAATACTAAATAAATGCTAATCTAAAAAATTATACAGACTCTTCTTTAGATCTGTGAATTTGTTCAATAGGAGATAATCAGTTTTTAACATATTTCTCATATTTTGAAACTGTTTTAATTATGCATATTAATAAAGCTAATCAATTCTACATGTTTGCACAGTGTATATTTCAGCACCTCTATTTTCTTTGGACAATTCACAAGAGACTGATGACAAATATATTGAACTATGTTAGAAACGAGATTAAATAGAGATGCACAGATTTCATCCGTTGACTGGAATCTGACACGTTTCCATTTAATCCTCCCCAAATGCAGAGTAGTTTGTAGGAACTGAAACATCTGATGTTTTCCCGATCAGTAAACGCACCACGCCTAAGCACTACCAAGTGGTGCTGACATTAGCACCCTTTTATGTGGACGCTGTTACCGACTAGAAAAAAACTGAAAGGCAGTGATTTTCAGTATCAGCAGGTCTTTAAAAGAAAAGTCAAAAGATGGACAAGGGTGTTAGAGGCTCTTTAAAAAGGGGAATCATATTTTTTATTATGCTATTTCAAAGCATGTTGCAGTTTATTCATGCTCTGAAAAAGTGAAACTTTCAGCAAATAGATAAAGGTTACCCAATCTTAAAATCAACGCCTAGACACTTAGTGACATTATCAGGCAGATATGAGGATCAAATAGTTATAAAATCACTACAGTCTGTTTTAAATTACAATAACATCAAAATTATCCTTTCAATTTGTTTTGATTTAAGTAAAGCTTTTCCATTAAAAACAACTTTTCATGAGGTTAAGTCGCCATGTAAAAAAAAGTTACAAATTACATTTTGGTTTCTGAGAAGCTTGAATATGACATGAATGACCATCAGTAAAACCTGCAGGTTCTTCACTGAGTCACTCAGTCACCTTAGACAGATCTTAATCACCTCCCTGCTCTCTCTGTCACTCGCTGTGTCAGTACTTTCACACACAAACACACACACTTACTGTCACGCTCCTCTACTGTCAGTTCATTGATCCTGAGGATGTGTCGTCGTGGTAACAGCAACGTCTGGTAGGGCCACGTTGCCCAATATGGGACCACCACCAGCCAATCAGAATTCTCCACCACCACACGCTCCTAAGAGAACAACAGATTTTTACGCAAGTTATCTACATTTTAAGAACAAAGAGCAAAGTGTTCTCTAAAATAGATACTTAAATGCCAAATGTAAAAACAGCATAATTCATTCTTAAAATCAGTAAAGTAATGACACTTCAACATTGCTTTTGACTTTTAGAAGAACATTTTAAAGTAGATTAGATTTTCTATTAAAATTCATAAAGTGAAAAGTTTTGTCCCTTACAAACATGCCCATAACTCCATCCTTCCATACTTAGTCTTTAAAACGCCAATGAACCGTTTAGTTTATTGGTGACACAATAAACTAAATTACATCGCTGTGGATTATGTTTGTCGGTGAACATCAACTTTTAAAGTCTTGCCAGATATTCTTTGATTTAGGTCTGATGGTTTACTGGGCCGTTCTTACAGATTAATAGGTTTAAAACATTTCTATTGTTATGAAGTTACCGTGCCAATCATGCAGGAAAATTAACCTGTGACCCAACTTTCTTCCAGGATAGCCCTGTATTCAGCTCATTCCATCTTACAATAAACTTTAATCAACTTTCTAGTCTCTGTCGGGGGGGAAAAAAATGTCCCACAGCATGATACTGTCACCACCGTGACTCACTATGGGATAAGTGTTAATGGAAACATTAAGGTTTAACATTTTTGCAGCTCTGTCAAGCTGATGCATGTTGAGAGCTCTCTTGGTTGCTTCTCTGATTATGTCTCTCTCTTCAGTTGGACTGCGAGGTCTGGATAGGTTTGAAATTGTCATTCAACAGGATTTTGAACAGGATTTTGTAAGATATACAGAGCTAAGGATATTGTTTTACAACCCAAACCCTGCCACAACTTCACCTGTGACATGTCTGTTGATCTGTTTGTTCAGTGATGTTCTCGAATAAATCTCTGAGAGCTTCCCTTGGCAGCTGCATTTACAGTAAGATTTATTCAGACGACTTCTGAGAACAAGTATTGGTCAATTGAATCTACTAATCCAATTCTTTGCCTACTTGGGATGCATCGCAGCATATTCAGAAACAGTGTGATACTACAGGGGGTGTATTAGGACTGTTTTAATGCTTAAAGCCTTAGAACCCATAATACATGAATGCAGGAGTCTAAAGTTTTACCACCCAACGTCACTTTTTTTCTTTATCTGGCTCATTCAACGGTGGTGCAATCTTGTTAATTTTAATCATATTTGTATTGTTTTCTTCCATACTGCTGTTTTTGCATTTACTGACAGCATCCATATTAATCATATGGAGGAGCTCAGATACTTAAGTCTTTATTGTTTTGTATTACATCTATTAAAAAAAAGGGAATAATAAGTACAAACTACCACTTGGTGTAATTAAAAAAACAAAACAACAGAAAAGTGAATTTGAAATGATAATCAAACTGGTCAGTAGGGAAAACAGTGTAATTACCATAAAATGTTGAATGCAGAACGTGTCCAAGGCTAAATGTAACCAGATGATGAGTAAGCACAAACACAACCTGACCTTGTTCTCAGAATCCATCAGACAGCCTGCTGTTTGTGTGTGTGTGTGTGTGTGTGTGTGTGTGTGTGTGTGTGTGTGGTGATGCAAGAGAGGCAGAGAGAGAGAGAGAGAAAGAGATACTGCTCTATGGTACCTCTGTTATTGTAATATTGCTTATCAGATCTTAACAACTTTTTTCCAGACTGGCCAAATGGTGGTGTGCTAGTTGGGCCAGACTTTAGAAAGGGCTTGCAGTCCCATTTTTTTTTTAATCTTATTTTCTTTGGGGGAGTGGGTGCAAAGATTTTTACTTAATGAATGCACTTTTTTAGAAACATTAAACTCTATACAAAACCAAATCATTCGAGTTGTATTATTGCAGGATTTTTAATTAATATAAACAAGTATTTGAAAATGAATAGTAGTAAATCTGAATTGGTAAAAAGATTTTTCCTTTAGGTGGGGCACCAAAACTGACATCCTTGTAAATTTGGTCCTGTGAGTTAACAGAAAGCAGGATGTACAGCATTAATGGTTACTGTTTTTTTTTTTATTTGTTTTTTTTTTTTTATTTCAAACACATGCATGTTTCACAGGAGTCAATTAGTTTTGACTTTATTACTTTCACTTTCACACGGTTTTAATCCAACTAACCCATCGTTATCTCCTTCCATCTATCCTTCCATCAATCTTTCCACTTTTCTATTAATCAGTTATTCACCATTCATCCCCCAATTCACTCTGGCTAACCGTGGATTTTCTTTCATCTGCTTCTCTCCACAGTCCAAAATATACATGTGGAGTTGGATTTCAACTAAGACAAAATTCAAGGCTTTTTCGAGCTGTTCCATCCAAAATCGCTCTGCTCTTTGGTTGTGAGGAGATAGCACACAACTGATTATGGTTATTTGTGCAAAAGAGCATCCTGATGTTGAAGAAAACACCAGCTCCAAGTCTATTAAGACTAAGCTGTCAAGCAAATGCAAGAGAAAACAAAAAATAATGAGCTACCACTGGCTGAAAAGAACTGCAGCAGTCCAGATATTTCCATGTGTCAGTCACTGTGAGGAGTTGCCTTATTCAAATACAACACATGGGGTTGTAGGATGTTTGATTTCATCCGCTATTTACCATCAGTGTTGTGAGGAGCTGAAATGGAACAAAAAAAGATTTGACAAGTATATATACTTCAGTGCCGCAAGCAAGAGATGACGTATTATCGTTTATAAAGATTTGAGAGCAGGACGAAAAATATCAAAGTTAGTTGTGATGTTAATAGTGAATTCATTACTTATTTTGTCATTTGGTGATAGATTATTTTTGTGTCTTATTTCCTGTTTAAACTTGTTCCAACATTGTAAATTGATGATTTCCTTAGTTTATATATTTTTTTATTAGAAATTAGAATCAGGATGTGTTCACACTGCAGCCTGAAGTGACCCAATTCCGATTTTTTTGACGTAATGCGACCTGTATCCGATCTTTTCATGGCAGTGTGAACAGCATAGGTCGGATTCTTTTTCGAATGTGACCCATATCCAATACGTATCAGATTCAAATGCGACCTAACGTCCAGGTCGCCTTCATCCAAACTGAACGTCACTGATTCTCAACAAATCTCACTATACTGCATCCTGATACACGCAAGTGGAAAGAAAAACAACAACCATGACGGACTATATGAGGATTAAGTTGTTAATATGCTGCTCCGGCCAGACAACAACTTCAAATATGTAAGCTAAGCTCCACCGTTAGCCTCCATGCTTACTTCCACAAACACTGAGCACTTCTTCTTTTCATGGCGGTTGGCAGAACACTGAGAACGCTGACGCTACTGCGCCCCTACTTTGCATGCAGGACACTTTCAGGTCATTTGCCCCTTCACACTGCAGAACGCATACAGGTCGCATTTACTGGCAGTGTGACCAAAAAATTGGAATTGGGTCACTTCAGGCTGCAGTGTGAACGCACCCTCAGATTTATTGACAAAGACTGAGCACGCAAATGAGGAATTTGACAGCAGCTTCACACGCTCGCTCACGGTATGCAAACATTAAGTATTAATTTATAGCATAAACTATAAAAACAGTGTGTACACACATGGATACCTGCTTGTGCAGCCAACTGGCAGGTTGTGGTAGTGCGAATAAGCTTATTTTGTTTCAAAGTGGAGTAGCTGACTAGAGCTACTCCACAGACTGAAAAAATGGCTGTGAAGATGATGATCAACAGTTCCTTTGAAAGGTTTTACTCCTTGAGTCGCTGTTGGAAGTAGGGTCTCTGCTGGGCCTTCTCCCAAACAGTGCAGGATGACGTAAAGTCCCATACTGACTGCGTCATCTGCAAACCTGCTTGCCGCTGCAGGGGGTCATGCAGACGGCCTATGATGACCTTCAGATGCTTCAACAGCAGTCACTGTATTTCATGATCGCAGACGAAAGAGCCTGCAGTCACTTAACCTTAACCGTTTCTTGTGGACCGGCATGATGGTGGAACGTTTAAAGCAAATGTCAAAAATAATTTGAAATCAACCTTTTCACAGCAAGGGGTTGTAAATAATTAATGGATTCAGAGAGAAAACAGGAGTGTTATAATAACTGTAGAGGAAGCAGTAATTTAACAGAACCACAAATTGCTTGGCTTTTTAATGGAAGTGAACAATTACTGGACTCTACTTAGTGAATAATAATAAAAAAAAAACTGTTATTAGTACTTTGCTGTCAAGATTTTAAACTGTATTGTATTTTATCAAGATTTAGGTTGGGTAGAATGAGAGTAGGGAAGCAAAAAAAAAATTAACTTTGTATATTTAAAGTGAATTTTTTGTGTCTTCTTATTTTAACTTAACTGCTCTACACTGCTTTTGTCTTTTATTTATCTGCTCAACACTGATTCATTAAAATATTCCAAAGATGGAACATTTTAATGAAATACACAAAATATTCAGCTTCATGTAGAAAACAGATCATACCAAAAACATCAGAAAATATCTTGCATAATTGTAATTAATGATGAGACTTGACAAATGTCATATTTACTTACTTCATAATTGGTTATCGTGTTACATTTTTATCACGTAAAGCATTTGAAATGCCTGTTTGCTGTAATGTGTTATGCAAATAATCTTGACTTAACATTGTTATAAGACAGTCCTACAGTTTAAGATATTTTTTGGGTTGATTTCTTCTCTTTTTTTTAATTTTTTTTTAGTCTTAGCAACAAAGACGGGACTTGGTTTTCCTTTACACATAGCCTTTTGTGGGTAAACTAAAAAGTTTCAATTGACCAGAGCTCCTTCATGCACATGTTTGCTGTTTACCTTAGTTGGCTTGAAGCAAACTGCCTCAATGGTGCTACACAGTGTTGGTCTGTCACATAAAATCCTTATGGAATTCATGGTTGTAATATTAGATTTACTTTTTACTTTTATCATCTCATTTGATTTTCTTTTCTGGCCAATATTTCATTTTTTTTTTCTCTCCTGCTCATCTTCTTGACCTTAGTTGCACTTGCCTGTCTTCACTGCTTCCCTGCTATCCTTTTAGCAAGATTATAAAGGGGCAAGCTCAAGACGGAAGAACTGAGGACAAGGAGAGGAAGCAGAGGATGTCCTAAAAGAGACCCCTAACACGGCCAATCTCAAGGAGTTTTATTCAATTAGCTAAGAAAGTTTTTGTTTCAAAGTTGAGTGTCACCCGGGAACCAAAGCCCAATTCAGTGTCTTCCAAACACTCCGATGTGCCAATTTAGGCTCCCTAACCTTGGGTCAGGGAGACAAAAGCAAAGAAAGAGAGACAAACACACACACACACACAACAACACACTAGCCAGCTATTGACAAATCATTCTTGGCTACTCGCTCACACACAAACACTGTGCTTACGGCTTTCGCTCTGATTTTATAAAGGTTGGTGCCCATGACTAGCTCCCAAGGAGATTCAAGTGTCTACTCTGTTTTTCTCAAAGCCTTAATATTACCTACCATATCACACACACACACACACACACACACACACACACACACGCAAACAGGAGTGTCCCCATAGTTCCAATAGAACAGGTCAGCTTATCCCCTGAACAAATTGTTGGCTTTTTTCTTCTGACACCCTCATCTTGTATCTCTCTTTCTGACTTGTGTTTACAGCTCCATGCTCTTCTTTATTCTGTTCTAACTTTCATGATTTTGCTTTTCTTTGGATCTAAAATCTTTTAAGTTCATTTTAGACTTTACTAACAATTTGACCTTATACTTAGAATATTGAGGAGGTGACGGCATCTTACCACGGCATTCATACCCCTTGATGGCTCTTCAATTTTTTTTTAATGTTGCAGCTACAAATTTTAGACCATTTCAATAGAATTTTATGAACACAAAACTCAAAACTCTGGCTTCAAAACTCCACAGGTGTTGAAAGCCAGACGGGCAGAGCTGAAGATTTAAATGATCTCAAACAATGACAATGACTTAACTGTACTCCATCCTCACCAGATCCCCACCTAATAGAGCACTTTGGAATGCAGTGAACAGGAAATTCACATCATGAATGTGAAACAATTTGCAGCAACTGTGTGATTCCATCGTGTCAGTAAGGATTGATATCTCTGTGGAATGTTTCGAACACGGTGATGAATTTATGCCACAAAGAACAGAGGAACAAGTAGCTGTTAAAAGCAAGAAGTGAGTCTAAGTTGGTGAGTACAGAGTAGGGAGCTGATACTGGCAGGTTAATTAGTTGATTTTTGAGGTCTGAATAAAAAAAAAATGCAATCTGCATTTAAACCAAGATCCCGCTTGTAGCTTGCCAACTTTACATCAAAATGACTTTACTTTAAGAATAATTGAAGGCTCACCTTTTGTTCCAATGGCATCAATATCAGTGTTTATTGTGAGTGGAGGAGAAATATCCAAAGTTAAATTTGTCATTTTTCTGTGTCTGGGGAAAGCATAGGAGCCTGTTGTAGTGAGCACTAACAGCTCGGGTCGGTGCAATGCTGTGATACTCTGTGGTCCAGTACTTTTTCTCACATCTCTATAAAAGCACTTAAAAAGTCAAAGAAGTTTGAGTTAACATTTTAGTGGTTTTGAAATCAGAACTTTATAAAACCTTGGTACACCTTTTACACCAGAAACTGACCCACATTTACAAAGAAAGTACATTTTCGTTTAGTTCGTACGATCCAGCATGTCTAATTTTGGCTCAATGATAAATCGTGAGGGCTAAAGCAAAACCTACTACAGAGCCAACACATTTTAAAACGCTACAACAAGAACAACATCGCCAAAAATCAACGTTAGTTATGCTAGAATGAAATGAAAAGCCTTTCCCCAACAGTTAGAGAAAATATTCCTCAAATTGTCAAGTCTAATTCCAATGCAGAAGGTTTTTTTTGCGAGTGTTCACTAATATGACATTTGGCAACACGCTAAAAATCTGTGTGAGCACCCTAAATGTACTCACACAGTTTCCCTAATGTTCAGGTGGGATGAAGACGGACGCTGCAGCATTATGCTAATGAGCATCAATGCCGTCCAATCACACGCTTCACTGACTGGGAGACAGGCAGAGGAAGGAAAATCAAGAGACTGATGGAATAGGGAAAAAAAAAGGGGGTGAGGAGGAAAAGGGTGGAAGTAGAGGGATGAAGGGAGATTTGTGAGATTTGTGGTACCATTATTTAAATGGGATCTTTTAATCATAATTTTATGCAGTAAAGCACTTTTAGAATAATTTGCATGGGAAAATTATCAGCATCATTTACCCCCTAATTTAACAACACAGGTCAGATAAACATCAGATGATTTTACTTTTACACATCCCACAAATTTACAGGGTTAGATTCCAAAAAATATTAAAAGCAAATCCAGCCTTTTATTTTTTCCTTTATCTTACACTTCACTCCCCTTTACATTAAATGTTGGAAGATGCAGATAAAATCCATGTTTTTGAGGCAAAGATTTTGATTTAAATGAAATGAAAAATACCATTGCCATAGCAACGCTTCCATCTTTGTAAACCTTTAAAGGTCGTTCAGAAATTGCCCTGAAGGAAACATGATGTTTTTTTCAGAATAATGTTTGACTTAAGGTGGAACGAATATCGCTGCTGCTGTGTGACCTGCATGCTCTTCTTGTTTTACCATTTGGATTGTGAGGATTTTATGTACTTTAGGAGCCATTAGATGTAAAAAAATAAATAAATAAATAAAAATAAAATTGTCAAACTGTTTAGGCTGAAAAGCTTAGAGTAATTTGTGACACTGCAACTCAATCTAAGTGTGAAAGAACATAAGATGTCCACTTATTATCTTACATGTACCTTTTTCTCTGCTTCTTGTTTGGCGTACTGCACCAGCAGCGGCTCTCCGTTTTTCTGGTAGTATGCTCTCTGGCAGCGGTCAGACACAGCAGGCTCATTGGGCAGGAAGCTGCTGGCCCACACCTTTAACAGAAAGGGAAAGAAAACAAAGAGACTCTGCATTGACTCAAACAAATATTCATAAAACATGGAGGAAACTTATTGATGACCCGTTTCCTTTAAACACTAATATGTGTAATAGAATTTGTACATTATTTGTTGTCGTTTCCTGTGAGAGAGAAAAAAAAACAAAAAACTTTAATGAATCAACATCCACGAATGTTTGAATAACTAAATCTGTCAGTTTGGAAGTACAAATCCACAGATGGAGAATTGTTTGTTAAACTTTCCACAATCACTCCAGAGTGCCCAAAATTTTAGATCTTTTCTTATAAGCTCTTCTTTTCAGCTTACCTCACAGTTTTTTATAGGATATGGTTGATTCTATGGGAAATGGATGGCTTTGAGTTCATTTGTGTTGGATGCCATTTTCAATTTTCTGGCAGAGGCCCCAATTATTATTATTATTTTTTTTAAAGTAGCAGATTTTTTTTTATCAAAAATCTGCTACTTTCAAAAGTTTGTGGTGAGTTTATCAGTTTCAATTGTGCCCGCTGTCAAAGATCTGAATCCAATCAAGCGCTTTTCAGATGAAGTGGTTTGGGATGTGCACTCCACAAAGCAGAAGCAACTTAGAGGTATAATTGTTTCAAAACTGACCAAAAACTACCAAGAAAGACATCTTGCTGAATCGTTGCCCAAAAAAGTGAGGACTGTTCTGAACGCAAAAAACCTTATAAAGATGCCAGAGACCATCTCAAAAGCATTTTTATGTTCCAAATCAGCAAAAATAGCAACTGTGTCTCACTGAACAACAAATTGAATGCTTACAGTTCTGAAGAGATTACTACAAACCCTGCATTAGTAGTCACGGGGTCTTTATCTGGGTCTTTGTTCCTCATTAGAATTCCAACACGTATGCTCCAATGGCACCTTCATTTTATCCACCTTCAAATGCCCCCTGTCTGCCACCCTTTTCACATCTCCTGATTATGCTCCTCCCTGTTCCATTCCCTTCCCATTTCCTCAACCAGAATGTCTTTTTGAAGATGCTTCTGAATCTCTCCTCCCAGATTAGTATTGACTGCCTGCCCACCTCTTGTCACACTGTAGGCTTTGTTATTGAGCTCTGTATTCTCCTTAGCACATTCGGTCCGGACGTTCTCTTTCAATGATGTAAGACAACTTAAATGTGGAAATATGACATGCGTCCAATATGTTACATACATTTTTAGTTCACTTGTGCATGTGAAGAGAAAACCAACCACTTCACTAAATGAGCTAATTCTTTAAAGCTGATCCCATAAGCATTGCTGCATATTCATTCGCATACAAAAAAAAAACACACGCTCACGCAAAGTTATGCCCCTATCTGTTATAACACTAAAGCAAAAGACACATTTAAATCAGCCACACTGATTGCTAACTGAAACAAACACATTGTTCCAGCATTGCTCTCATCAGCCACCAACTGGTGCTCCTTATCAGACTGCATTCACCTTAAATGAGATGCTGGCAATTTCTCCAATTTAGCATCCCTGGAGAAAATTATGCATGACGCTTCAAAGCACGAGATGCCACATATCTGAAAAAAAAAAAATAAATATTCAGCTCTATTCGCTCTACAGACAGAAACACTGCTTTGCATTTTGGTGTGGCTGTATTATACCCCTACATTCTTTGGCCCTCATAACATATTTCTATCACATTTCACAAAGCTTTTTATGGGCAACAATGAACATAACAGAAGACATTTGCACAATTCGGTTTTGAGCTTCATGGCATTTTAATGGGAATTAAAGCAGACAAGCAGTACAAAACAACCCCACAATTCAACTGCAGACTCAGGGCTGCAAGGTAATTTAGAAAATGAAAAAAAAAAAGAAATTTTGAACAAGAGGTATTCAGGGTTCTTAAAATTAAAAACAAAAAATAATTAAATTAAAATCCACACTTAAAATCTGGTACTTATGCAAAACGGCAAACAGTGCAGACATACGCAGAAAGCTAGATAGACTCTCTCTGAGGAAAGATGTAGTAGTAATCTACTTTGTGGGGGGATTACCATCATCAAATTGGGGAATACATTTGATTTCAGAAATGATAGTCCAGTAGACATGGTTTGAATGAGTACCAAAATTGCAACATTCTTTACATTTTCTGCTGGTGCAGTTCACTTTCACACTGTACTGTGTCAAACGAACTAAACCCTTAGCAAAACCGGTTTGCCCCCTTGACAGTGACGGCGCTGCACCAAAGACCACTAAAGGAAACAAGTGAGCGCAACTTCCTTCCTCACAAAATGTAAACGAATATGGAGTGGCATGAGATTTTAATGGTTAAAGGATTTTCCTTTTGTCTTTGGTAAAAGACTATGAGCGGTTTATCCCACTAGTGCTAGACTTGCGTGTTTGTTTTGGCTGTACTTACCCAGAATGCCCTATGCTATAGTTGGCTTCCTGCTTTAGCATCTGTCTCGGTCTTGCTTGCCATTCACATATGCATTTGAACCAGGTTTTAGATGTTTAGCTAAATGAATGAGACCACCTATATACGGTCTCATTCATTATAAGTCGGAAAATATAAATTGAGTATTATTTTCATTTATCCCGGCTATGTTTCCATTCTCCCTATAATTACTGTTGACATGTGTAAAGTAATGTGTTCTAGCAAAAGGCGGATTTTGGAACCAGATCATGCAGAGGCAAAACAAAACAGCTATAGATGATGTGTAAGTAGAATGCACAAACACTGACCAGCTATAAGACTCCAGGCACGTGTAACAAGGACTATTTGAATATTGGGCTCTTAAAACTGGTCCTGAGGCTATTGGTTCACCTCTGTCTTTGCATGCAGTTATCCATCTACCCGACAACAGTTGTTTCATCATGCAAAGTCCAGATAACACACCAAAGAGAGCCCAAAATATAATCCTTTACTAGAAGATGCAACTTCTGAGAAAGGCATTTCTTTTGATAGACGTTTCAACTCCGTAAGTCTGTTAACTTCAACGCTGCTGCTCATGTGAGCAAATGCAACGCTACACAGAGAACCGCATATACACTGATGGCTACTGGAGTTAAATAGGGCGATTACTATTCAAGAAGCATATGTTTTCATTCTCCCTCTCTGATCCTGTGAGACCAAAGTTATCAGAAGCCATGCCGCCCACAGAACAGGATTAAGATTTTTTTTTTTTTTGTTTCTCATTAGTCAAAGTTTTACATCAATGCTTCTAAGGTTTTCACCATGGGGTTGCGGGTGGGAGGAACGTGACTGTACAAACTCATGGATTTTAATGCGCTGACAGATATAATAAGGAAGTAACATTATTTTAAAAGACGAAACCAAACTACATAAATGTATTCAGAGTTCTCTCAGACTGGACCCAAATTGTATTCTAGGTGTACAAAAAATTGAAGCTATTGATTCCTTACAACTAAACCAGGCAAAATGAAATATTGATATGAAAAGATATGTATACTTTATAAATTAAAATTAGGCAGGATTTTCACCTTGCAGCTATACTTTATAATCTATTTAACCATATTTTTCTCCAGTGACATACTGCCATCTGGTGGTAATTTCTACAATCTTGCCAAAACTAGGGAACAGACTCATTTAGGCTCTGGGTTTGTCTTTGTCATCCACATCTAACTACATTTATAGGAATCATTCAGAAGTATTTATAGGAATCATTCAGAAGTTGGGAAGAAAGTAGATATTTTAGGATGAGGAATGAGAAGACAACTTTTTTTTATTATTGATCACTGAAGACCTGGTTTTCGTCATTGTGTTTCTAGAGAAACCCTAATGTACTTTTACAAGTATGCAGTTTTCTACTCATGTTTGATACTCAGTATTCTATAAATTTGTATTTTTCAAGCATTTAAAGTAAAAGGTTAACAAAAAGCAGTGCATTAATACAAAGCTAAAGGGAAAAAGAAGATAGAGGGTTGTCAGGAATGTTCACCAAAACCTGAAAAGTGAAGAAAGCATTTGTATTCCACCCCCTGAATCAATACTTTAAAGAAGCATGGTTCTCTGAAATTACAGCTGCAAGTCCTTTGGGGTGCGTCTCTAGCTTTCCACATCTCATTTCTCCTTTGTAAAATAGCTCAGGTTGAGCACAGCATATGTCAACAGAAAATTGCAAGTCTTCTCACAGATTCAATAGGTGCAATAAGAAACTTAGCATTTTAAAATAAAGGTTTTACAATATAAAAATTGCATTACTAAAAATAATGATCTCAAAGTTTTGGGGTTTTTTCCATTCAAGGCCTAAAGGGGAAAATTGAAGCACCTTAAAAGCTTTGAGACAATAAGCAGCTCTCATGCGGATTGGTAAATAATTGTAGATATGGGACAACAGAAACAGAAAAGACACAACCAGCTTTAATTTTTAGTTTAAACCTTAGAAGACCTGAAAGCTGCTGTTTCTTTGATCTTTGTGTTCTTGTAGATGTTTATTAATGTAAAAGACCTTTAAATATGGTGGAGGAATCCTGTTTCGAACAGGAACCCAGTGTCGCTGTTAAACGTTTGTGTTTTCTAGTTCTTGGAATTGCAAATGGTGAAGGAGTGACTAGGCTAAACCACCAAACACACACACGCACGCACACACACACACACACACACACACACACACACACACACACACACACACACACACACACACACACACTTTTTCTTGGGTGCTTTCACAGGAAAGATGTACATGGGGTATAACAAATCTCAGCTGGGATACCAAGCAGGAAGGGATAATTGTGTCTTACCACACACATAATATCTTAACAGGAGTCCTTCATTTATTGTAACATTTAGAGGTGTTTCAAGATCATAAAGAAATCAAGCGCTGACATCTTTATAAAGAGCAGAGGATAACAACAAGTCAAATAGACATGGCTGTGACAGATGGCTTGACAGCCATCCTGTCTCAAGGTCCACTAATTAGGGTTGTTGTCAAATTTGGTCACAACTGACCGGGGCACCTTCTTCAAGGTTGTGGCTTGTGACACACTGGAAACAGGACCTCTAATGGCTTTCTCCAGGCACCCAAAGAGCAGACGTGTGGCGTGGATAACTGTTGACAGATTGTTCCACCTCAGTTGTGGACCTTTGCAGCTGATTCAGTGTTCCCATGGTTTTTTTTTGGTTATTTCTCTGAGTAATGCACTCCGTGCCAAGTTCGTCGTCAGGCAACTATTCATCACTTTCTTTCCATTTCATAATTACTCCTAACTTTGTGTTTATCTATTACATAAAATCTCCCAAAAAAATAAAAAATACACTGAAGTTTGGGGATGTAATGTGATAAAAAAAAGTTCAACAGGTATGACTATCCTCATAGGGAGCTTTAATTTATCAGACTTTTTTTGTGAACAATATAACATTTTAAATTAAATCCTTTTGCTCCATGTGTCTTTTTGCAACTTTTCTGCGTCACAAGAAATGTCTCTCTCTCCAAATTGAGATTCCTAAATCACCGTACCGAAGAGAAAAACATGAAGACGAGCAAAGCATCGGAGCTGTAATATAGGTGTGACTATGCATATCCCCTCACGCATAATGTGGCAAAGCTGCACAGCTGCATCTGATTTCTGGATGAGGACTCAATTAACAGCTCCGACGCTGTGACATTTCTGACTTCAAAACCTGGACGTGTTGTTCTTACACTTTTGTGATTCTTCAGTGGTGTGTGTGAAGGAGCTGCAAATTAGGGCCCGTGCAGATGAAGGTGTGTGCATGTGGTAAGTGTTGTTTTATGCCATTTTAAACTCATTCTGCATTTTGAAAGCAGCTGCCCCTCGTGAATGTCTGAACTTGAAGACAGGATTTTTCTATAAAGACATTCTGAATGAGAGGAATAATGTAATTCTGTCTACAAAGTATCTATAAGCCTCGGTTTCTACATAAGGTGTAGATATTGAGCAGGGAGACCTAAGGAAACCTTTTGTAACTGGCACAATATCAGGGGGATTAACTTATTCTACAACATTCTACAATTTTAAAGATATTGTAAAATCAGTAGCCTTCTTTTCTTCTAACAGTTATTAAAGTGCAAAGTGCTCTAAGTTTGGTGGAAACTCTGTGAGAGATGTATAAAAAGTTTTAAAATAAGTGTAGCTTTTATTGCAGCAGCTAAATCTCATACTTTTTTTTTTTTTGGCAAAATCCAATTTTTGATGCATGTGCAATGATCAATTCCAGCAATTATGCCACAAAAAAAT
>NW_006800085.1:455969-481833 GCF_000485575.1 Poecilia formosa
CTAATAATTGAAATATGACTTAAAAACTGTAATTCACAAATTACAGTTTCATGCGTTTCAGTGTCTAGGGATACTTGTTCCATTTCTCTCAGCCATTCAAGTGAGACAGATGGGTTTTTAACTTTATAGCTTTTAGAAACGGCTGCCGACAAAACACTGCTGCCAGCGTAAACTTGAACATGTATTCAAGTGTTTAAAAAAAAAAAAACATAAAACAGCTGAAACGCGGCAGGCTAAGCAGGCAACACAGTTTACAATACCATCACACACTAAGCAGAACGATAAATATGTGTGTAGAATTCACTCAGTGTGAGAACGTGGTGTTTAGGTGCTCGTCCTACCTGACAGTGAGGATGCGGATTCGAACAACCCATCATTGCTCCCTTATTTTCAAAGATCTGCAGACAGAAGGTGGGAGTCCATGTATATTTCAGGTGTAGATGACACAAGGTGCTTTTTTTGTCAAGTTAAATTACCATAACCGAGAGCATATTGGATATTTCTGAGAAGATTTATTTATTTTTTTTCTCTTTACGGTGTTGGCTGACATGCGAATGTGAGTGAAAACACCTATGGTTAAGCGAATTATTTATGAGAGTAATTTATTCTCTTGCAACATAGCAGCACCTGAAGTTTGAAAAAAAACAAAAAAAACATTGTTTTCACACAAAAGATTTTTTTCTTTTCCCTAGAGGAAGTGATTTTCAGGTAGTTATACACCTTAAATCCATGTTTTCGTACATCTCTCTTTCTGAGTACGTGAGTTTGCCCAGAAGCACCATTAAAGTTTCACCAACTTCAATGGAAGACGCCTTTAAAATACAAAATAACTGAATGGAAAATGCTGTGAAATTTGTGATGTGAACTTTTTTTACAGCTCTGCAATGTCAGAGAAAGTTAGATGAGGCGAGAGAAAATAATTAGCAGTAAAGGGAGTGTGAGGTTCACGTACCTGGACCCATGGATACGTAACACCAAGTTCCTCTAAAATTTCAGCCCACTTATCAATCACCTTGATAATCTCTTCTTTTTTCATCAGAGGGAGGGTGACGTCAGACCAAGGGTGGAAGCACATGACCTTACTAAACATGACACAGAGAATAGGGAAGAAATAGTAACCATGCAACAACATATAAGGATAAAAATCAGTAAGCAGGACTCTAAATGCCCATTCTGTCTGAATATAAAGCTTGACTTTTTTTTTTTTTTTTTTTTTTTTTTAACAGAGAACTAATAAGCTTGTGACAAATAAGGCTGGGTGAGAGACCAAATTTATCCTGCCATCTAAAATCCAACTGTTCATTTATGGTGGACGTGACAGAGAATATTATTTTCTGCTGTTGCTGGGACAATGTGCTTTGGTCACTAAGACCAAGATTGAGCTTTTTAGAAATGAACCTACCTCAAAAAACCTAATTTCCGTCAGATGACTGCTACAGGTCGCTTGTATGCTTGTTTCTTTTCCAGTTGCCCCTGATACTCTGATACTCCGGAGAGTATAAAACACAAGATGGGATCAGCCTAAACCTCAGAATAATCTCCAGCCTTGTGTATCATTAAACTGGTAAACTGCATCACTTTTCGATGTGATATTAACGGCTGAAGTAAAATGTGTGTATTTTAAGGCCTTTTCTATCTTTGTCAGGTGTGTCAGTGTTTCCTTTCTTTAATCCATCACTATTGAAGGTGCATGTCTAAAAGTTGTGTTCCTGCTCACACACCTCATCAGAATCTGTTCCCTCTCGCTCTCTCTACGTTCATCTTGGTGCGTCTATTATTTATCCTGCGTTTTCTGCTGCGGTTCTGGTCGGTATTAATAAGTAATAAACGTGCCAGTGCTATCAATGATCTACTTGGCCTGGTTAAATCTGCAGGAGTGCTGTTTGCATCTCTGTTGTGAAGCGAGATCGCTGCTCTGGACTGTCCAGAGACTGACTGTCAAATACTACTGCATGCCTACTTTGAGATGTTTTTCAGATCCCACTGCTGAAGCTCAGGCTGTTCGCTAAAATGGCCAACTGAAAACATGAGTATGCTTGGATCACAAACTTAAATTAATCCTTTATTAAGCATATGATAGATCACTCTTCAAGACTCACAAACAGGCAGAGATCTTCAAGAAGAGGAAAAAAAGTTTCCTGCACATCTATTCTCAGATCTACATTTTATTTGTCAGTTTTAGCATTGCCTGAAACTGACGGTTTAAGGAAATAAACCTTCCCTATTTATGGAAAAAATTGGGAGACTGTGAGAAAACGTTTTTGTGCAGAAGTGAAACCTATTAAAAGAACCAGATTGGGCAAGGAATCAGTAGGACAAACCCTATGAGGCAAATACTATGGCACTTTGTGGCCAAATCTGCCTGTACACTAAATATTTTTAAAATTTCCAAAGAGTTTGCAATGTGTGAAAGGTTTTATTAGACCACAGTGTCTGGTTGGCCTGGTAATCAAACTGATTAGAGAGAGAAAACGTTTTATAAGTTTTATTTTTAAAATTTCCCAAGGCTTTTTTTTTTTTCTCCTCTTCTCTGTCTTGGCTGAGAATATGTAACAGAGAATAAATGTTTAATAAATTAATAATCATATAATGGTTTTCCAAAATTTACCTGCAACAACCTGGCTGTGCTCAAAAATTTGACATTGTTGGTGCAGCCAAATTTTCTATCAAAACTCTAATGAAGAAACACAAAGCTTTGTTTTTTTTTCTTATTATTCTCAAATTGAAGAAATGGGATTGGGTTTAAATAAAACCATGCTGTGAGTTCAGCCATCTGAAACCATATGCTATTGTGTTGTTATTGTTTCTTCTTGCTCTGTATTATCTGCATGGTGTCCTTGAGTACTCTGAAAGGCACTTCTAAATTAAATGTATTCATAGTAGTAGTAGTAGTATTATAGGAAAAATATTTTTTGAGCATGAATTGAACACACCACCTTAATGTCTCTGTGGGCTTGGGGGAAAAAAAGAGTTTGCTGTTGATGCAACTGTTTATCAGGCTTACAAATGGAGCACAGGCAAACAAACGTGAATGTCGGAGTAAAACAGATATTACATTTCTATTGACAGTCGCAGTCTTCTGGGACGAAAAGCAGCTAGTGTGCGATCAATAATTGAATACGACTTTGGTGTTTATGCTCAGAGCAAAAAATGAATGGTCTGTATTTATGAATTGTTCATGAGAAGCCTTACAAGAGCTGAGAGCTCTCGGAGCACTTGTGTGTTTAAATCCAGTTGAACTCTAAAAGCAAAAAAAAACTAAAGTGTTGCTAGTTACTGTGAATGTATTGTAGAGGTCTGGGTGGACAATATGGTAAAAATCATTTTATAATTTTATCCTAATACCACAACGTACAAATATTTAGTGGCAATTAAAAAAAAGATAAGAGTATTTTGACCACAGACCAGTTCAAAACAGATTTTGTCAACATCTGTTAAGAACAGAAAGCATTTATTAACATATTGAAGACCTGAACTAAACTTTCTCTCAAACCATTTTCCCTTAGTCAAACATGTGTTTTATTTAAAACTTGAACAACACAACCCCGGTAAAACCATTGCTACATAAAAGGGATGTGAAAACTGTGAAATTTCTTTATCATAAAAGTATATTTGTTTTTTCAATTTCATTGTCTCATCTCCTTTGGCAACTGATATGCCCCATTACATACCAAACTGCTGCCATTTAGTTTTAATGAAATTATAAATAGTTGCAAAAGCTTCAATGCTCAAAATGTATGTATAATATAACTCAATTCTATATTTTCTGAAAACACTGCATGGAGCCCCATTTCCATTTATTTGGTTTCTGATCCCCTATGATGTCTGATCACACCAAACCAGAAGCAGTCTCTTACAGGTTGATATAAGTTACTGTCTAGTAATCTATTTCCCTTAAAGCAGGCAATATGTAGAAAGTTACTTTAAATCAGGTACAAAATGTCGAATTGATGGATTATTCAAATGAAGTTCCCCACAGCAGATGGATTCATTTCATACCTGATGTTTTAACTTCAAAGAACATAACTGTCAGCGGGAGGTCATTAAATTATTTGGCTTGATCAGCAGCTTTTGTATTTTATAATTTAACTGGTCTATCTGGACATCATTGAAAACAGGGTCACGAGATCTTCAGAAAATCATTTTAAAAATATATAAAAATGTGTGAATTATGAACAGAGTTCATTGAAAACACCTAACTACCAAGATATATTGACTGATATGCAACAGCTTCTTGTTTAAAATACTACACTACTACAATGGCAGTCCAAGAAATCTGTCAAGTTTGACCATTATAAAGTCTGCAAAATGTTGCCGTAGTTCATTGCTAGGATGCTGAAAGTGGAGAACTGCTTGTGTTGTTCATTCTGGATGTATTTAGGACAAAACACATCTTCGACATCCTCTTTGTGCACAGCTTTATGTCCAAAAACAAAGCTAAATTTAGCATGCCCTCTTCACATTCTTTGTGTGAAGACATCTAAGACAATGAGCTTGATGAACATCAAATATATGTTTTTTTTTGTTGTTGTTTTTATAGAGAAGTAGCAGTGGAGTTGGTAGTGCAGTTTCGTAGCAGATCGCATTTTCTCTCTGTGCATCTCTCCAGGTACTCCGGCTTCAGAAGCAGGTGAGCATTAATTCAACTGATACTTATGAGAACAAACTGAGAAGTAAACTGGGAATTGAGAAGTCTAAATAAATATAGGAAACATTACTTTTATACTAAGTTTTGCTTTACATACTGATTAGGTTGGCCGAGCTCTGTCTAAGCAAAAGCTCTAATTAATTCCTATAGCACAAGTTGACCTTTTGAGGAAATTTTAAGGAACCTGATAATTAAAATGAGAAAGCAAAGCAAAGTGTGACCACATTTTTCGTCACAGCGGTGTTAATTGGGACCATATAGCTGAAAAAAAGAATTATACAATAAATCATTAGTGTCTGTCTTATCGCTCCCCTTAGCCCATTTTTCTTTGTCTCCCATGACCCAGATCCTTTAAATCCTGTTTTCCTCACTAATTGGCTCTGTGAAAGTTGCTCCAGGGCAACAAGCTATAGCTTATTTTCAAATTTTCCTTTTATTTTTTCTTTCTACCCCCAATAAAGACACAAACTGCGTGACAAACACAACAGGAAGATGCACACAGATACTGCATGAGGAAAAACATCCGACGCAGACAAAACCCCGACTCACTCCGACTCCAAAACACAGAAAAAAAAAACAAAAAAAAAACTTCTGATGTTTAAAAAATCAACACAGAGAAAGCACAACACGTCAATCACTGCTGCTTCAGTGCTTTTCACAGTGCGAGTACCTGACAGCGTCTACATCTGCCAACACTAGGGGAATTAAACCCACAGTTCAGTTTTTAACCAGCACACTCACAGAAGATGTTTGATTTAATCTATTATTCAGTTGTTATGCAACTCTGCTGTCAGCCACAATCATCCACGTAGACCCACAAAAACAGGGGATTGCTCTTGAGCTTTAGCAACAAACAGTCAATCGTATTGTGACAAGATAAAAAAAGAAGAAAAAAAATGCAAGCTGGGTTTGTCACTTCTTCAAAAAATGATCTGTAGAAGACTACACAAGTTCTGGGAGGTCAGGAGGACAGGAAAAAGAAAACATTATTTATACAAAAAAAAAAGTTAGAGCTCTAAAAAGAGATAGTCACCGTGAACTTTATATGAGGGTGAAATTAATTATTATTCATAGAGGAAGAAAGTATGACAAAAAAGTTAATTTAGTCAATACCTATTGAAAAAGCAAGATGTGGGGAAAGATCCCCATCTGCTGGTGATTTTAAGAACCACATCTGAATGTGTGTAGAGAGAATGAAGGGAACTAATCCAGAGTATAACAAAGACTTGCAAACAAGTTTTTCACATTTTACAAAATTGTACTATTTGTTGGTAAAAACAAAACTAATTTATTTCGAGCAGAACTGAAATGTTGCTTTAAAATCTAAATAACTTGGCTTAGTCTTAAGAAGGTAAAGGAATACAACTATTTGTGTACTACCCATGTCAGGCTAAAAGCTGTTCTCTTACCAAACACCTCTGGCGGCTTTCGACTGGAATAGCGGATGCTGATCTGAGCCTAAAGACCAGAAAAAAACAAAAAAACATCTTTTTAGGACATAAAGACATTACAACAATAAATAAGAGCAGAGAAGTCTTGCTACCGCAGTTTCTAATATTGTGTAACATATTGCTTCAACACAAACACTCACCAGGATCTGGAGCATCAGACTGAAGAGCGGGGAAGTCATTTTCAAACACAAAAGTGCTGTCATAGCTTGGATTTACCTGGGAAATGATGAACACTTAAATGCAAGAAATAAGTCGTACCAGGGCTTACGACAAAGCCATGTGACACATAAAGTCATGTAGGTCTGGGTATCTGAAGAAGTGCGCATGATAAGCTACATTATTTTAGAAATCATGATCCAGACAATATCATTTTGGAGAACTAAATACTCCTCTTGGGACCCCGGCAGTAAACATTTTAATTTGTTTCGAAACCCATTCTTGTTTAAGGTAGTCCTCCTACCTCTCCACTGGCTCTCGTGTTGCCGGGACAGAGCGGGTTGCGGGGATCATATCTGGGTATGTGCTCCTCAGGGGGTTTTTCTACCTGTCCAGCCCAGGGTCTCTTCATGCGGTGGGCCGAAACCAGGACCCAGCTGTCTCTCAGCGGGTTGTAACGCAGATGCTGATGCTCTGGTGGTCAAAACAGAACAGATTAAAAAAAAACAATATAAAGGAATGACAAGGCCAGAATTTATCTTCTGTGTAATACTATTATCAACCCTTGATTTTTTTTTTCTTTTGCCACATTGCAACCATTTAACTTAATGTACGTTGACACATTTCTACACGACTTCACCTTGATGTACTTCATCCCGCTTAAGTTCTAGCTTGTCATCTTGTTGGAAGCTATTTCCAGCCTCTCACATGGTTCCTACCATAAATATCCTGTTTTTAACTCCATAACCTGTGTGTTGATAGGAACACAGGTTTCAGTTATGTTCCTATCAGCTCTGATGAGCTGAAAAATGCAGTCCATCATCACAATGCCTCCACCACCATGCTTCATTGTGTCTACTTTGGTTCTCCTCTGACCAGACAGAGTATGTTCTTACATGAGTTTCCTATTTCAACAACACAGCTTGTAGTAAACTTTAAAGGGACTTGGCTCTCTTTTGACCACAGTTTCAGATGAACTAGTAAGATTTTCAGCCAATAAAGAAGACCCTTAAAATTCCTGAAAACAGATTAAATGTAAGCGACTTTCGAACATTTACATCAATACAAGAAACACACCAAACAGCCAGTCAAAAGCAAATCTGCTGATATCGCAACTTGCAGATATAAAAACAACAGGAACTCAAGTCACATGAAAGCCAAGCTGACTGCGTGTTTATTGTAAAGCCATGATGCAGAATAAGCATTGTGACACGTTTGCTCCAGTGTATTACCCACTAAACAGGGAAAAACAAACATTCACGTTTGGATAAACTGGATCAGCAGTCATATAGTCTGTTGTAAACAAGGTCCTCAGCATGATATCCTGAATGAATCGACTTCACAATTAATCGGTGCTAAAGTCCGTACATACCTTTGGGATCGAAACTGAGATCTTGATTGCCGCTCATGATCTTCGTTCTCTTTGATAACTCTCAACTCGGTGTTGAACTAACGAATCATAAACTAGTTGTGAACTTTAGCATGGTCCCACACTGTCCACCACTATCCTTTTAGCCTATGGAGAAACAGAAACGGCGAAAAGGCGTTCCGTTCGGGACGGATCATTACCATGCAACACCTTAGGGTTTCAGTAGAAATAAGCGTAACTGTGAGTCTAAAAGTACAGAACATAACAAACAATGTAGAAAATATAATATGTAGTTGCTATGTCCCTATTCTTAAAATATAAACATGCATTTAAGACCTTTTTAAGGTTCCGACTGTGTTCTGGCAACCTTGCAGCGGACCCGCCCTCTATCGATGGGTCGGTCGCTGTTGAGCCGACTAAATATACCGACTCTTTTAAGTGAACGATTGGTCCGGTACAGACTGGATGCCTCTGTGTTAATTATCAATTATGATTGAAAATGTGTACATAATAACTTAACTTTGACATAGTCGTTTAGTCATTATGACATTTACTATCAATCAAAGTTTAGCTCATGTGGGGTTGATCAAACCATGACAGTTTCTGTCTCCAATCCCTACATGTGTCCCTGAATCTTTTTTTTATCTTTGACAACCACTTTTAGCATTATAACAGCAGTGCTAAAACACACTGTTTTGAGCATTATTTCAACAATGGTAATGAAATTAACAGCAGAAAAGACACATACTAGTATAACTTTTAAAGCTTTGTAAATTACAGCAAAAATCAAGGTGCGTCTTCTTCAAGTGGTGGTCTGGAGGACATTCTAGTAAGCATGTGGTTAGATTAAATGCAGGAATTAAACCTATTTTATTGAAGTATGATCTGGACATTTCAACAGGATGCAAGTGCAAGCCAATTTCTAACTCGTTCAGTTCCTAACTCCTAACTGGTACTGTTCTAAATTGCCTTTAGATCGTGTCTTGTTACATTATAAAATAAAAATAAATAAATAAATAAAAAAGATCCCTATGATCACAATAAAAGGCAGTGGAAAGTCCAGATGTAGTGGAACAATGGTCTAACATTTTATAGATATAGCTCAGCATGACCAATTTAAAAAAAAATAAAACAAACTTGTGAGAGTACTTTATATACTCTTATGGATAAAGTTTCTCAAAACCAGAAGTCGTTCCAAGCAAGGAACTGATCAGAACTGAAAGATCTCAGCCAGATGAACCGAATCCTCGAGAATAAGCAGTCCCACCATATTGCGCATGCGACATAATAAGATTTGTGATTGGCCGAGTCGCAATCTCTCGCGCTCACGTGATAAGGAAGAAGCAACCAGTTAGCAACCTGTCTGCACGCATGTAATCTAACCTGCTGCATTCATTTAGCCTGTGAGTTTTGTTTGTGACCATGTCTTTTGCTAGAAAATTTTCCAAACTGTTAGTGTTCTGTGCAGTCATTGTCGTGGTTGTGCTGCTACTGCGGTACTGGATGGCCTCAAAGACGTACGTTTTTAGTAATGAAGAGGTCGCTATGTTGGCCAAACAGTATGCAGGTAAGTTGCGTTTTAAGTGTAAATGAAAGTTGAGTTTTGTTGCGTTTTATTTCGGTGAGTAGAACTTGACGTCCAAAGGGTCTAAATTGCATCTATTTTTGATGGGACTCTTCAGGGCAGGACCATGAGCAAGCTTTCTCCAAAGTGGTGGTGGAACTCAGAAAGAGGTAACAATGCAATGTTTCAGAATACTTCCAGACCACATAGTAGTGTTATGTCAGAGAGTGAATACAGATTGTTAAATTGGGACGTTTGCCTTCAAATATCACCTCAACTTTAAGTCTAATATTAGGGTAATTATGTTTTCAGATTGCACTAAATAAAGCTGTTCCAAATCCTTATTGGAAACAAATTTTGTATCAGTTTTCCTCTACAAATTATATTAGTCTTTCAGTATTGTGTGCAGATGAGACATTTATTTGTACTGTAAACGTTAAACATGTTTTTTTTAATTCTCTATTTAAAACCAAAAAGAGTTTTTAAAAAGGCGCTCTTCTTATCAGTTATTTATTTTTCCAACATGCCATAAAATAAATCACAAATTGTGCGCATTATATTCTTGATTCCACAGGCTTCACATTATTTCACTGCTACAACTGTTTTCAGTAGGGCGATCACCATCCTATCTCTATATTTTGAGGTTGCGTAAATGGGTTACATTGTGAAATCTTCAAGTCTAAAAAAGTTTTTACTTTGTGAGAGGAAGGAGTCAAGAAATGTGTATTGAACAATGAAGAACAGAAAAATATTTGACTTGTTGATTGCTTTCAAAACCTGAGCCTGCAAACAGAGTTTGATGCTGCAGGCTCCAAGCTGAGGACTAACGTAAATCAATAGAAAATAATTGACAGTTGGAACTAAAAAGACCAAAAAGTAAGAATTGGAGACTGCACAGTAAGAGCAAATACATTGTTTGAATATGATTAAGGTATTTCTAAGAGTTGTGCAACTAAGTAATTAAAAATATGTATGTATATTTGTGCATATAAGAACAACAGCAGACTATTTACTGAGAATGAATACTGTCCAAATAACAGCAGGGATGTAAACACTTGAGAAAAATACATTTACAATAAAATTGATAAATTTCTCCATCCATGTAACATGATACTGCTACCAGCATAATTCATTGTTAAGATTGGGAGTTGAGGTGAAAGCGTTGTTTTTGCCACATCTGGGTGGGGGAAACAAATATACACACCTCACTTACATTTGTTAAACCAGATCTGAAAAAAATTAAGGGACATGAATAGTTTTGTGAGATTCTGTAGTTTTATTTTACCGTAGCTTTTTTGTAACGGGTACGCGTGTCTAAACCAGGTATCCGGGTCACATCCTACCAGATGAGGACTTGCAGTGGGTGTTTGTGAATGCTGGAGGCTGGATGGGCTCCATGTGTCTCCTCCATGCCTCCTTAACAGAGTACCTGCTGCTGTTTGGTACTGCAGTGGACACTGGAGGACACTCGGGTAAGAAACCATGAGGTTACATTAATCTCCCTATTTTTATTTTATTTATTTATTTCTGAATTGTTGAGACTTTGCTAGTTTTCAAACGTGGCATCTTCATTTTTTTTTTTTTGACGTTTCCAATTTGAATCAGGTCGATACTGGGCGGAGATCTCCGACACCATCATCTCAGGTACTTTCAGGCAGTGGAAGGAGGGGACCACCAAGAGTGAAGTATATTATCCAGGTAAAGAAGTAGGAGATTTAAATCCTCAAATCTGTAATGGATTTTGCAATCTAATAAAATGAACACATTATAAATAGTTTTAAAGCTTTTTCCAACTGCAATGACACACATCTTTTGAAATTTAAAATAGATTTAAAAAAAATCAGTGTAGAAGTGTGTAATGGACTGGCAAAGCAAATGCTTAAGCTTTGGGTCAGAATATTGTTGGGGGTGAAAATTTATTTGGCAGAAATCACTGTCAGGTTTATTTTATACCATCTACATGAAATGAGAGTCAAAAACTCATGAACAGGTCAAATTAAAACTTTAATTTTGGGTTCTGTGTGGAGTCAAAGTTGGCAGTGTCAACATGCAGATGGCAGAAGAGTTTTATACCAAGTATAAAACTCTTATACTTATACTCTTATAAAACTCTTATAGACAGTCTGTCTGCTGAACCACTGTATTCTTCAGCTAATTCAAAAACTTTTTTTTTTTTTTTGGTACACGCTCTTCTGATTCCTACTTTATGTGCCTAAATATCAGTTATTAAATCTTTTTCTGCATCCATGCTGTATCCCCTCAGGTGACACTATTGTTCATGAAGTGGGCGAAGCCACGTCGGTCCAGTGGAGCGCTGGGACGTGGATGGTGGAGTACGGCCGAGGCTTCATCCCCTCCACGCTTGGCTTTGCCCTATCAGACACCCTGTTCAGCACCCAGGACTTTGTCACCATGTACTACACCGTCCGCGTCTACCTAAAGGCTCTGATGCTGGAGGCCGGCACGCTACTTACAGAGGCCGGGATCTTCTAAGCAACCGAAGATGATCGCACACTTCCAGATTGACTTGGGACATCAAAGCGCTGTCCGCAGTTTAAATCTGGGATGAGGAGCGGGAGTTTTTTTATGCAGAAAGTTCTCGGGAGCAAAACTGTAACATGTAATTTATGACAATCCAGTTTACAGTTATTCTCTTTAAAATCCCTGTTGAATACATGAATGAATTTCACAAACGCAGTTGCACTACATCAGATCTTGGAAATCTGCAAAACAGTTGGCACCCCACGCTGTTAAATAATTCCCTGCGACAGGTCAGACTGCTCAAGTGTAGCAGTTATCTGGATGTCTGGTTTATTGATTTTACAGTTTCTTATGCCAAATTTTAGATTTGATTATTTATCATTCATTGTCCAAAAACATCTCAAAATCCATAAATACAAAATTTACCAATATTTAGATGTGATATGATAACCTTGAGAAACAGTATTGTGATTATTTTCACAGAACGGTATTGACACAACGGAACAAAAAAGCAACAAATAATTATATTGCTGCTGAGATACCAGTAGTAATCTTGTCATCTACAGTACAACATTTTCTCACACAATACTTTTGTAATTCAAAAACCAGTTGGGCAAAATGTTGTCACACTGATCTTCCTGGAATTGTCAAGCTTATCCAGCTGATATTTGCTAGGGTAACCAGCTTTAGTTTCTGCATTATATCTCAAAATTCTTCAACTTGTCTTTTTTTTTGAAAGTGCAGGGAAAAGCAGACATTATTTCAGCCATCTGATCATCTGTGTGCAGTAACAGGTGGGAGATGTGGAGGACTGCTTTACCTCATGTGCCAAAAGATGAGGGGGGAAAAAAATCCTGATCGCTCTGGAAGTTTTAAATTAAAGGACCATTAAACTGCAGGAATGGTAACATATCAATATTAGCTGATTTTAAATCATCTATCTTTAGAAACTTCAATGTACCGTGATACCAGTGACCAGCCCACATAAACGTATACATTTCTTGTTTCTATGCACATTGATGCTCTGTAAGGAGGATCATAGCAACAATAACCCCCAGAAACCAGCACCAGGGATGGAAAAAGCATGTTTTCTCTTACTGCAAGCATGTTTTTTTTGTTGTTTTTTTTATCAGACTTGATTCGTTCATTTGTATCCGGCCTTCTTGAAAATATTTAAAAGCTGATGGGATATGCTAATGAAATCTGTGCGTTGGTGTTTGCCAGCCATGAGAACAGCTTTGTTTTAACTATTTTTGTTCAGACTTTTTGCAAAATAACAATGCAATTTCCTTTCACACTACATTTCTTTATTTACAATGATTAAAATGTTTATTTTTGTCTTCAACAGCAAAGTTCAGTTTTCTATTTCCCTCACACTCTTGAAGTCTGTCAAATAGTTCATCTGACAATTTTTAGTTATAGAAACTATTTGAAATACATGCAGGTCATATCTGTCCCAGCAAACTTTGCACTGTAATCCTGTGCTATTACTGTTTGATTTTTCTACTGAATGTTTAAAAAAAAATGTGTAAAACTTTTAGAAGTGTAACCTACTGAAGACAATAATATAAAATTACAAGGCTCAAGTGTTATTTTGCATCACGTCTTTAAAAAAATAAACTTGTGTTGTCTTAATGTTGAACTTTGACTGTATCTGCAGCTGTGATTTGTCATCTCTGAGAAACCAGCCTGAATTTATAACCCATCCAAACACTTAAAGAACCATTGACAGGACTGTGTTGAAACAATTTACATACATCGTCATATTGCTGTACCAGGTGTGCAGTTTATTGGTTAAAGATTAACTCTCATGGTTAGTATAATCAGTGCTGTTTTTATGTACATTTTTATGTAAGAATTTAATTAGAAAGAGCTGACCTTTGTATGAAATGTAGTCATAGCAACAGTACATAGTGTATTACTGTTGCATACATCTTTGATTTCCAGTTTAACAAACTGAGTTCAACTTAGATGTCTCTTTGGTTTGAAGATTTTTGTTTTTAAATTATAAAATAATTACGTACATTAAGAAAGGCCCTATCTGGCCTTATGCAGTTAAGAGTCCAGGCTAATAAAAGCACCTCATTCCAAATCACCTATCTGCTAAGTCCTTCTTTTTTATTAAAAAAAAATAATATGGCAAATAATTTTACACACTAGTCTTAAAAAGTAAATTTACACCATCTTAATGAAAGAGGCTAACAGTATTCTTTCTTTTCTTTTTCTCTTGCTTTTATAGTTGCAGTTTGGATAAAGTAATTTGAAATCTTTTGTGTTAATAAAATGTTCTTGTCTGTGTTTTTTATAGAGCAAAAAAATACATTTTACTGATGAGCTTGATTTATAAATGATTTCCCTGCGTCTTTTTTTTTGGAAACGTATGAGGACTTTGGCGACAACAGATGACGTCGCATGTTGCATTATAATAGATTTGGTTGCTACGTCAACAAAGCGTGTGACCACTACAGTATCTGATAACCAGTAGCACTGCTTTGCGAGGCAGCTTTCAGATTTCAGAAATATGATGGAGCTTTCGTACCAGTCCATGAAAATTGCCCATGAAGCTCGGGAAGCTGTGAGTTGATATTCTGTTCTTATTTGTTGTAGCTTCAGAAAGATAACACGGAGAACATCCTTTAGCTAAAACATCTTTTAGTTAGCTAAATAACAGTAATACTTATAAATTAAGACGCATAAAAGTATGAAATTACATTTAGCTAAATATTTGAATATAGGTATGCTTTACAGATGCATAAAAAACTAAACATTTCATATTTAAAGTTTGGCAGGTAGCCGTTAAGCTAATTATAAGAGCCACATGAATCGGCGTTCTCTGGTTGCCTAGATACCGTGAAGGATTGTTTTGATTATTTGTCTCCCCCTGCTGGCAATGGTAGCGCTGCCTTTGTATTGGCTAATTTAAATGAAATCAATAGTTTAGCTGTCTTGGGTGAATTTATTTTGATTGTTATATATTGAAATATCTGTTATGTCAACTTCGTGTGTAGTAGGCTGGAAATGTCGTAATCTAAACAAAAAGAAATTACCTTTGTCCCGATGTGAATTTAAATAAAATTATAATCATGCTGTGTGAGGTAGGTTGACAAAATTAAAGAAAACAAATAAAATAAATTTATAATTCATAAAATATCACACGTAATTTTAACATGTTCACAAACAATGTATAATAAAAAATTATGTAGATACATACATTATCCTAAATAAATATTAGGAATATTTATTTAAATCAAATTAAAAGTATTTGATTTTAATCAAATAATTTCAAATTATTTGATTAAATAAAATAATTTCCAATTTTTGATTGTATAATTGGAAATTATGCAGTCTTGTATTCCTGATCCTGTTCATTGTTGCTCCTCTGCAGGATAAGCTGAGAACCGAGATGAGGAAGAAGAGCATTCTTGTTCTCATTTATCAACATTTACTTGGGCAAGGGTTGGTATGATTTATTTTTTGTCATAATTACACATTTGAAGTTTACATGATGTTGATGTTGTCTGTCAATTTGAAATCTAACACGCACATTGGTATTTGCCCACCAGGTATGCATCCGCAGCGACAGCTTTGGATCAGGAGACAAATGGAGGTGTGAAAAAATTTGAGGTTTGTGACAACGTCGATCTGGAGATAGTGCTCATGGAGTACGAGAATTATCACTATGTCAAATTCCAGAAGTATCCCAAATTCATCAGGAAAACAGAACCAGGTGAAAGAAGGCCTCTGTGCGCTGAAGTTATCGTTGACACACATTTAGATTAATAAAATGGTAGACTGCTTCAGCATTAATGCTGTTTTTCCTAAAGTGTTTCTTTTTGTGTAAAGGTGAAAACAAGCAGACAAAAAGTGATGTGAAGAAGTGAGTCACCACATCTCTTGAAAACTCATCCTTATGAATTCATGACATAGATGTTCAAATTGTCTTCATGTCCTAACAATTTAAAATGTCTCTTTTGGTCACAGGAGACAGAAACCTCTTCCCAAAATCACTCCATCCTGCTCCCCCCGAACTGGAAATTCAGTCAAGAAAACAGCCGCTAATGTAAAAACATAGTACACTTTATTCAAACAACTCAGATAATTATATAAATAAATAAAACAATAACTTATGCAAAATCTTTCATAGGAAAATGGCACCCCTGTAATACCAGAGTCATTGGATTTGGGCTTGAACACATTCTCCATCAAAACTGCCGGCGAAGCTGCTTCCAGCAAAAAGGTAAAGAAGAAGTCATAACTCAAAAGATTCTTCAGGGATAGACATTACATCAGCTTTGTTGTTAATACACTTTCCCAACCGATTTTCAAATTTAACAGGGTTGATTCAGGCAGCATTGGTTGTGTCATAGTAAACATGAAATAAGAAATATCTGATGTCTGAATCAAGAGAACTAGTTTTGAGGCCAATCGACTTTGACAACACATTCAGCATTTCTGATAAATGTTTGAAAATTCCCAGGTGAAATTCTGTCAATAAAATGTTATTTTACATAGGATTTTATGAAATAATTCATAAATGTTCTACAAGCATCCGTTTTCATTAATACTGCCTTTGTCATCAGACGGCTGATGGGAAAGCAACAATCCACAATGTCTTCAACGGATCAGTTATCCACTCAGACCACATGGTAATTACACACCACATAAAAACCAAAGAAAGAGTCAGTCACATCACCATAACGCTGCAGTTTAATTTTGGTTAGTTACTGTATAATGTTTTTATAATGAAATGCAGCTATATGTTTTTCTTTTTTTTTTATGTTGCAGGAGCGGTTGCTGAAGCCCCTCAGTGGCTTTTCTGGGATTAGTGGTGAGATGAGGGAACTTGCTGCAATCATCAGTGAGGTACAAACACACAGACACAGGGTCAAAATTATACATACAGTCTCAGATATATACACATATTCTACTAATATTTACAGAAATGCTCCACTTTCCATCTGGTTTGCACACGTTCTGTAGACATTAACAAGCTGCTCTCACACTTTTATCGCTGGCCAAGTTTGTGCAAACAAACAATGCATTTGACTTTGGCTCCATTTCACTCTGAATATTCATATATTTTAAATATAAACACATGCCAAAAATCCAATGAATATCAACAAGCTCTACCATTTGACCTGTAAGTGGTCAAATACCCAGACGGTATTATGACAGAACCGTGTCATAGAAGTGAAAAGTTTATGGTTTCTCTTCAACTTGCTAGTGAATATTTATCAAAATATTAGTGGGAGTATATATGTAAATATCTGAGCATGTTTTTTCACCAAGTCAAGCATGTGTACCTAATCATTTGTCTTAATAATCACTGAAGTAGTAAATTGTGCAATAACCCTTAAAAAATTAGAATACTGTGAAAAAGTTAAATATTTTTTGTCATTCATTTAAATAACCCACATATTTTATGCACCTGTAAACCGTTAAATGCAGTAGCTTATATAAATGAATGGTTCTGATTCTGTCCAGCAGAGAGCAGTAAAGAGCTTTGCTGTAAATTGACTGATCTGCTGTATTAATGAAGGCCTACTGTTCTATCTATACTACTTAAATGATGCTTCATCCTAAAGGACACCTACTTACCCAAACCTAATTGACCCTCGGCGTCTTCTTCCTAATGCATCCCTCTCTCCCTCCCTCTCTCTCTCTCTATCTCTGTGTGTGTGTTCACCCCTAAAGGACATCTATTTGCACAGCCCAAACGTGAGGTGGGAGGACATCATTGGTCTGGAGGATGCCAAGCGATTAGTCAAAGAGGCCGTCGTTTATCCCATTAAGGTGAGGCCGGCACACACCCGCGCCTGGTATTTCGATTCTGAATACATCTCCTTTAGGGGCTTAAAGAGGAGGAGGCCATCGGGGTCAGGTCGCTCTATTAGACTGACATTAAATCTATATCTGGGATCTTATGGCAACACGTAATACACAGATGGATAGACGGAGAGGGAGGCGGGAATGCACAAACACCGAAGGTCATGTAAAAATTTGCCATAGCCATGCACGTTCACACAATTTTGCCGCTGCGTATAGATAACCGCCACACACACACATTTTTATCATCATCATGCAGACCTTTCTCGTGACAACGAATCAGGCTGTCTGCATCCTCTTGACATTTCCAGATGAAGATGAGGACTGATGTGTCCATCTTCTTACGTATACAGTGCTGGGCTCTTTTATTGAATAAAACCACCTCTCTGTTGCCCCTAACTTCTGTCTCCATTATTATTCATTCTCAGTCTTATAAGGTCAGGCGGATTTGATTCGAGTCTCTTCACCACCTAAAATTCAGACTAATTTGCGCCCCGTGGCATTTGGAGCCCTGACTCAGCTTTTCATCTGGCTCAACAGCTTCACTCGCACATAGCTCAGCTTTTAATGGGTCTGCCAAAACAGTGTAGTTAGAATAGATATTGAACAATAGGCTGATTTATACAAGACTTGTGCAGTATTATTCATAGCTTGCTCACACTTGGATTAATCACCTTACCCTCTTTTGATTCTTGCTTTCTTTAATTCCTCCTCTTCACAGTACCCTCAGCTGTTTACTGGCATCTTATCTCCGTGGAAGGGCTTGCTGCTTTATGGTCCCCCAGGTAACACACTGTTCACATTCACACGGCTCCCATACAGTTTTTATGTCAAAATCCCACTCTGTTCCAAACTCTCTTCCAAAGGTCTCAATGTCTTGTTAGTTAATATTAAAGTATTTATACAAAATTTGACTATAAATGCAAGGTGGATACAGCATTTTTTAAGTGTCAAGCCTAGCTCTAGCTTGCAAAGACCAGTCTGTAAAGAAAAGGACAAATGGACAGACTTCTAGACGATGGATGGACGGACAGATGGATGGTTTGGTCAATAGATCAAAAGATGGACAAAAGGATTAGAGAATAGATGGATGAATTGTTAGGAGAGACCGATGTCTAAAATATGGAAGTATAAAACTTCCTCCACTCTCCTCTTTTTTTTTTTTTCTTTTATGCCCTTACTTAATCAAACCTGGAAAATACTTTACTCATCTTCCATAGCGTTCCAGACTCTTTAGGAACCTTATTTAATAATTTTTTTTTTAATCGACCATTATGGACTTGATTGAAAACCTCATCGCCATGTCTCCTGTACACAAAGGCACAGGTAAAACTATGCTGGCCAAGGCTGTGGCTACAGAGTGCAAGACAACCTTCTTCAACATCTCAGCCTCTAGCATCGTCAGCAAATGGAGAGGCGACTCTGAAAAACTCGTCCGGGTAAGTTGTCACTGAGCACGCATCTCAATGAATTTGAATTTCATCAAAATGTTAATTTGATGAAATAGCTCTATTTAAACAGAAATGCTCATGTCTGTAACAAAAAAAAACATTTTGGCGATTTTCTAACAGGATGCTAAGATACAGCCTTTTGAGGTTTAACCTTCTTCATTTTTTTGAGAGTTTACTGGTTAACTGTTTTCTCTGGATTCAAAAATAATCAAAATGAACAAAAGAAATAAAATAAAAGTTGTATTTAATGACTCCTTTTTACATTATTCAAATGAATTCACGTGACACACCAAGCATCATCTGAGCCAGATTATTTACACCTAGGGGTGAACGCATGTTCTGTGCTGCAGGTTCTTTTTGAGCTGGCGAGGTACCATGCCCCATCCACCATCTTCCTGGATGAGCTGGAGTCAGTGATGGGCCAAAGAGGAACCAGTTCAACGTGAGCTTTGCCACTATAAGTCATCAATTCTGCTGCTATTGGTCTAGGGCTGAAAACACTCCCCCGAGAGAGCAAAGCGGAGAATAGAGGTCAGTTTAACGGAAACCAGATGTCTGTGTCCAGGAACGAGCATGAGGGGAGTCGGCGGATGAAGACGGAGCTGTTGATTCAGATGGACGGCCTCGCAACATCAGAAGATCTCGTGTTTGTTCTCGCTGCTTCCAACCTGCCTTGGTAAAACCATAATATACATTCGACCAGCTCAGACATAAAGATGGGGAGAAGTTTGGTGAATTCTGCACTGTTTTATGTTGGTCTATCTCATAAAATCCCTACAAAATAAAGTCTGAGATAGTAACATTATAAAATATGAACGTTTGCAACATTTAAGATGACTGCCATTTTATTTTATTTTTATTCCTACGCATTTGTGACAAAAGTGACAAAAGCAGCTGTTGTTTCAGGGAGCTGGACCACGGGATGCTGAGGAGGTTAGAGAAGAGGATTCTAGTAGGTCTTCCCTCGTCACCTGCTCGCCAAGCCATGATTTCTCATTGGCTGCCTCCTCTCAGCTTCCTCGGTGGGGTGAAGCTACAGACTAGCTTAGACTACAAAATGCTGGCAGAGGTTTGTCATAGCCAATATCAGCAAATTAAATGTGATTTTTCATATTGCAAAATAGTTTTTTGGAATTATACTTTTTTTCTTGCATTCATTTCTGTTACTTCTGTAAAGTTAATCTTTCTCGTGTGCCGACACAGGAGATGGAAGGATACTCTGGCTGTGACATCAGATTAACATGCAAGGAAGCCGCCATGAGACCAGTTCGCAAGATCTTTGATGCTCTGGAGTCGCATCATGATGGTAAATTAAAAAAACAAACAAACAAAAAAACACATTTGTAACTGGAGATCCCCTACAACACTTCAGGCTCTTGTGTGATTCTCCTCCACAGCAAACATGGACATGCCCGCCATTGAGCTGGGAACCGTAACAACAGAGGATTTCATGGAGGTTCTAGTGTACACTAAACCGTCGACCCAAAACCTGATGGACAGATACACAATCTGGGAGAAAAAGCACAAGTCAGTTTGATGTCCAGGCTGAAAATATTAATCCAAATTGTTTCTTTTTTTACGTCAATTTGATATTTTTTCAGTACCACTCTGTAATTGCTTTTGCACAGATAGTGAGGGTCGCAGACTCACATTGCAATAATCAAATAAATTTTGAACCTTCTTAACAAACATCTGAACATTGCTTTTCAGAGCCAACATTATTGTTTTACAAGATGTTTTTCACAGAGCATTCACTTACATCTACGACGTTTATTTTAAACAGCTTGATAGTGCAAAATGTTTCATTCTCCATTGAAGTTCATAGCAGATTCCGTAGGATGTGTTCGACGGCATCAGGGAAACTGTTGCATGTCAGGTAAGGAGGTGGGTCAATTTTCCTTTCATCCCCGTCTCTATATTTACCTGCAGTGTGAGAAGATGAAATATTATCAGAAAAACAGGGGAAAAAAAAGGTTAAAAATGTGTCTATTGTGTCCAGAGCTCCTCCTTCCATGTTTGTTTCAAACTGCTTTCAGCTTTGTTTCAACTTTATGTTGCTTGCTCACCTCTTAAAAACTGAATATACGAGTCACTATATTAAAGTTAATTTAAAGTTGGTGGTTGTATCAAGAATCATTCCAAGGGGTATGAATAATCAGGAGGACTGAACTTACCTGTTTTAACAAGAATACCCAGCATTCCTGCATTCTGAGCCCCACCCACATCGTCTCTGGCATCCTGCAGGAAATAAGATGTAAAATAAAGGTTACAACTGGGTTGGTGTAAGCAGCTTCCAATAGAAATATGTTTCAATGGGATGACATCAGTTTTTACCTGAACTTATTAGATGTTTAAAATATTTGGAATGGTATTACTGAAGAAATGTAGGTGAAAAAATTTTCAATTTGAGTCCTATTAAGACCGTTATGATCATCTAAAATGAGCTTCTTTTCGATTTAGATGATTATCAGTAAAACAGATAGAAATACTTACATCTCCTATCATGACGGCTTCACTGGGGCTACATCCTAAATCAGACAAGGCCTGTTTAGGAGAAGAAAATTAGTAGACTTTATTCAGAGGGTGAATAAACTCTAAAATAAAAATCTGGAACTTTTATTTTAAAATTCCAGATTTCTTAGTTCAGTAAGAATTGTGGATAGATGGATTCATGGGTCAATAGCTAAATTGGCTGACGGATAATGGCATGCAAAGATTGAAGGGTAGACGACTACCAAATACTCCTTCAGACATACATCATGTAGAGAATTTCCAAAATTAACCAGATCTGAAAATGTAACATTATTAGCTGTACTAACCCCCGATACGTCCTTAAAAGAATCTTTACCTGTGTGAAAAACGTCTTTTCGGGCTTTCCCACCACTGTAGCTTTACAGTCTGTGGCATACTCCAAGCCCGTCACAAAGGGTCCGGGGCCAAGGGCCAAGCCGTCCTTACGTTTGTAGTAACGAGCCTTATGAATGGCAATAAGAGGAGCTCCATCCAAAATCATTCTAGAAAGAAACATACATGAAAAATATGTATAAAACAGTTTTGAAAGTAGAAGTCAAGATGTGTCAACATATCAACAATATCTTAATCTGTGCGAGTGTTAATTGACTTAGGTTTTAAAATGTCATATCTTCCAAAAAAAAAATATATATATATATATATATATATATATATATATATATATAACCTGCACTGAGGTACATGTTTTTGAGATTATCAAGAAGCAAATCTACAAATAGTTTCCTCACCTGAAAGCCTTATTGAGACTTTGGTAGTTGAAATGGTCAGGAGCGAGTCCAATGACGACGGCGTCTGGCTCCGAAGTGTCGATACCTGCAGAAGGAAGGACAACAGTCTGGGGTTAAAGCTATCATCTATTTGTTCAAACTGTTATGGACGGATGAGGAACACAACTTTATAAAGTGGAGATGAATTTGTAACGCAGAAAATTTCTTCTAAGGTACCAGTGAAGTCTTCCAGTGCGCTGTCCTCCACCAGCAGCAGCGGCTTGTGTTGTTTTTGTTCCAACAAGCTCCTTGCAGCACTCAGAGACGTGAAGATTTCTTTTTCCTGCGGGTTCAGAGAACAAAAGTGCTCCAGATTCACTTTATGTAATGATTTTGAACGCTTGTCTCTAAGCAGTCTGGACCTTTACAAGTTATTCTACTAAATAAAGCAGATTTACTACCTTTACTACCTTTAGGAGGCTTTTCAATAATATTCAAATTTATTGAGATGAACTGATATTTCTTAACTTTCTAAAACTGCACTTTATTACCCACAACCAACTTCTGATATTTCACCTGGAGGTCAAAGTTAAGTCGTTGCAGTCGCTCCAGTAAGTTTCTCTTACTTTCCTTTGTTGTGTTGGTCACAAACTTCACAGCTACTGATGCCTGCCGTAACCTGGCAGCCCCAGAACACATGGAAAAAAGGCCCAATCAAAAGCACATTTAAAAGGCTGCCTTTGTAAAGTGTAAGTAGAGACTTTTCTTTTGGTTTGTGGTGTGTCTCCTACCGGTTGAGGGCGTCCTGCGCCCCGGGCACTGCAGTGTCCTCTACGTGTAGAGTCCCACTGAGGTCTATGAGGACAGCCTTCAGAGCCCGTCGGCCTGCCATGTTGCAGGTCTGAAAGGGGATAAATATAATGTCTGAGATGAGTCCTTCAGCAGAAGAATTACATATTTTTGTTATATATTGTCTTATTTTACGCAAGTCCAAAAAATGTACAGGGAATTTGGAAATCAGACTTTAAAACAACAGTAATACAACCACCAACAGAACCTTTGAATATTTTAGATATCAGATAAGAGCAGCTTGGACTCCGTTTAAAAAGGCTTATTCTTCCATAATAATTCATTATTTCAGAGATTACATTTTTTTTGGTCATAATCATAATTCTCATCGGTAATGGCAGAATTTATCAGATTATAGAGTTGATCAAAACCCACATTGGCACAAACTGAGAGGATTACCGAACCGTTTCATGTGTGGGGCTCCTCCCTGGATTCCAGATTTGTGTTATTTTTTTTTTGGTGTTTGAATTTAAACTGTGATCCGTTATTATTTAGACATGTTTGGATTTCTGTCATGTAGTTATCCGTTTGATGCTGCAATTAATGCTCTTAATACCTAACCAAAGACCACACGCACACAGATGCTTGATAAGGCCCGGCCACTAAGATCTGTATTCATCTCAACTGATCAACTCAACTGTCATGGAAATGCCAAGCTGACGATAGGTTTATTGTTTCTGTGTATGTTTGTTCAGTTTCACTGAAAAAAAATAGGTTTCTTTCTTATTCTGTTTGCAATTTTGTACTCTTAAGTGTTTCTTTGTACTTTTTGTGTTTGTAAAAAAACAAAAACCTGATGGAGGTTTACTTTTTGGATATTTAATTAAATCAGAACCTTAATAGTAAACAGAATCACAGTTGTAAAGGTAATCTTATAACCGCTTAAGTATTTTTTTTTCCCCCTCCTGATTCCAGAATATTTGCAGACATTTAGTTTATTGTAAACGTATTTGCGTTTCCTGACCTTGTTAAAAGTTCTCAATATACAACCACAAACATCCATGTGCTTTACTGGAATTGTAAGTAGCAAACCAATACACAGCAATGTTTTAATCTAAACTAAGTTTATGCTCAGGTAAAGACGTTGAAACACCGAGTTCATTTAAATTACAAATAGGAATGTGTTGTGAGATGTCTTTAATCAATAACTGGAACATTAGTAGTTTAAAATATTAGGATTTTTCTTTGAGCTGCCTTTTAGTTGAAATGTACTATAAAAAGAAAATTGTCTTGTATCTCCGGTTTCTACACCTGTCTGCTGTGTTCTTCTGTTTTTATGATGCTGCTTTCTTTCACTAATATTATCCAACAAACATCTGAGTCCATCGCAGAATGCATAATTTATAAACTTTAATAAAGTGACTTTTGAAGAGAGTTGGTAACACTGGTTTTATTTTTTAACCACAGGGGGAAACAAGTCTGAATATGTGGTGAAATTGCAAAGGCATCTATAGTTTGTCATTGGACTTTATGTGTTCAAATCTCTTTCCAAGAGGGACATTTACTGAAAATAGTTTAATAAAAGGAACAAGCCCAAGCTATAATAATAAATAATAATAATAATAATAATAATAATAATAAAAGACTGCATAGATAGGAGATATATGTCTCTGCCGTATTTCTATAATATTCAAGAATAACTGGTCTCAAGTTTCTATGTTGTTAAGTTTAAATATGTCAACATACAGTAACTATTGAAATAATACAGCGCACATACTTGAAGAATGCATAACTTAAGTACCTAACTCTTGTCAGATCTCCGCAGTAAGATGTGAAGAAATTAATAATAAAAGAGTCTCTTTTTCTGTATTCAACTCCTATGTTTGTGTCTTCTACCTACACAAAAAACACGGTGCTGGTTTACTATTGACTTGCAGCTGTGGGAGATTTGTATGGTAGTGGCTAAAATCCTTGTCAAGATATGAGTTTAACCACAAAATGCTTCCGTTTTAATAAGCCAAGAAGTCCAAAAACTGACAGCACAGCCTTAAATGACAAAAATCCACACAAAAAGCAATTTTAACCTTACTGCAGCAGCGCTACTCCTTCCTGTTGACGTCTCTTCTTTTTCGGCTATTTTGTTATTTAGTGCTCGCTGCTGCCCCCTACAGCTAAGAGGTCGCTTCCTACGGTAGAATCATTTCGCATTTTCCACATTATGCAGCTTGCTAAATTGAAAACTATTTTGCACTTCACGCACATTTCATTACAACTGCTTCAATTTTGATACTGTATTGTTATTATTATTATTTTTTTCATTTTCCTACAAATTCAGAGTTTTTAATCAGTTAAGAGGGTTAGCCTTAACCACATAATCACCCAGCGGAATAATAAAGAACATATGTGCCCCATCAAACTAAACACCAACAGATGTATCGCATTAGTAGGTCTTTTAGATTTAACATAGATGGGGGTATTATCAGAGTGATAAAAATATTCCCTGCATGATGCCAGACAGTACTGATCCTCTTTTTATCTTACATCCAGAGTGAATAACACAGTTGTTTTCAACATTTACTTTTTTCATACAGTTTTTTATATTAATTTCTGTAAACAGGATGCCAGGAGCCTTATGTAACATAAATTTGTTATGGAAAAATATACAAAAAGAAATGTTTATTATTTTAGTGTACTGTTTTGCTTCTGATTTATTGTTTCTGACCCCCCACTTGTTTGTTTTTTAGTCACTGCATTAATTAGTTCTATGATCACTTAGTAATGTTTTTTTTCAGTTTCCCTTTAATTTATTTTACAAAAATGTTTAAACTATTTTATTAAACAGAACAGAGACTGGCTTTTAGTTTGGAGATAAATTTCACAATGTCTCCTT
>NW_006800085.1:481880-542684 GCF_000485575.1 Poecilia formosa
ATATATTTGCAAAACAAAAACATCCAAATCTCTGAAAGCTGCCACTCGATCTGTGATCGCTTACAGCTTTCCCCCTGCTAAACCTGTACTAATCACATATCAAAGTGGCTTTAATGTAGCAATCCCCCTTAAACATATGCTTCTAATTCCAGCAGGCCCTCTCCTCATAAATCCTTTAAATTTAGGTTCAAAACTAACATAAAAAAAACAGATATTTTTTTGTAACATAGAATGAAAATAGTTACATTTCATAACATGTCAGGAGAAATAATAAGACAGTGGGCCATGGAAGATGTACAAACATGCAGTGTGAAATATATCATTGGAGTTGATAAGGTAAACATTAGAACTACTTACTGAACAAGCTGAAACAAACATCACTCCCAACCAGCATCTTCACATTTCATATTTCTAAGTTTATGAGTGTGTTGACATGAGGATATTGAGGAGAGGAAAGTGCAAACACGAAACTAGTGCCACCAGTCTGCTTCAAAGCTTTCTCTATTGTAATCTGATAAAACACTTAACTGCTGTTAAGATCGGTGTGTAAACGGCACATTGGTTTTGGTTTAGTTTAAAAAAAACTTTAGATGATTAAAACAACTGGCATTTTATACAACAGTGAAACAACTGAATGAAATACTTGAACTGTTAATCAAAAATAAAGAACATTACTTTCAATAGATAGCAATAGTAATTTTTATTCCCTTGTTGCGGGATGTCATTTAAGCACCAGTTAAAGCTTTCACAAAACATACAACAGGTGAGGAAGGTTTCTCCGAATATTTTTGACTAGGTGATGGTTTGAATCCTCTTTTCTTTGGCAGAGATTTTTCACAGCCTATGGCTTTTCCACTCTGCTGTTGGCGGACAGCAGAAATCCTTGAAGAATGTGCAAATTGTTCAGTGTGTGAGGGTGTATTTTTGCAGCCGTTTCTGGTAACCTGTGCAGACTTGTTACATTGACACATCAGTGCTTGGTTGTCAACCAAACAGCAGCAACAGGATGATGCACGCTGAGTTCACAATTATCAGTGGCACTGTAAAAAGAAAAGACAGGAAAAAAAGTTAGGAGAAAATGATTAATCTTACATCACTACAAGTCATTAGTAAATATTTAATTGAAGCCAAGTATCACACTTCAGCTCATAAAAAAGAATAAGAGTTTTCACTTTTTTATTTCACACACACAGGCATTTCAATCAGTGTTCTCTGTGGCATATTTTTGATAGTAGGGAATATAAGGACAACAAAGCAAGACTTCACCAATACTATAATAAATACAACTGTCAATATTAATTGTTTTCTCAGATTAGATTAGTCATTTACATGAACATTGTAGTAGCTAGAATTAATTTTGTAACCAAAAAAGCACAGCTGCCAGTTACATAGGCACAATGCTAAATCATATGTTCAATCGACATGTGATGCATAGTGAATGCAAACAGAAAAATAATTTTGGCACATCTAGAACTCCATAAAATTCAACAAAAGGTGTCACTGGATATTATAGTAGTCCTAATTTTTTCCCCTTAAAAATAAAATATATATTTTTTGCTGCACTAATTTGTTTTATAAGTAAAGCAATATTTTATTTTTGTGTTTAAGTGTTGATAACTCCAATTAATCAACCTTTTTTTCCCCCAAAGACTGAAAATAATAATAAAAAGCATTTCTTTTGAATAAATTACATATTTTCGAAGTTTTCCTAATTGCTGAGATGCCCTTATTTCGTATTGAATTAAAATGTTTGCTTCATGCTGCTTACGTCTCACCTCTCATGACGGTCCGAACTGAACGAATGAGATTCAGTATCTGAGCTTTGACTCCTGGGTCATCCCCAAAGCCTCCAACTCCCTGATCAACACCCCAACCGACTGCACACACAAACACACACACACACACACACACACACATTAAGCAGAAAGAGTACAAGTCAGGAAACAGAATTGAGCAAATAAATATATAAAGCCAAGTTTCCAAATGTTAGAATTCCAGCTCATTCATTTATCTACAGTTTGTGTGATGATGATGACCACCAGACTGTTAACATGCACTAATAAGGGCATTCGCTTTACTACAAGCAGCTACTTACTTTTGCTGAGAAATCTCTCTTCGTGTAACACGGCGATAGCATTGGTGCACAGAATAGCGGTCTGGATGAGTGTGTACAGCGTAAACGCCATGCTGGCAAAAGATGTTTTATCTCCTCCCTCGTTGCTGTCGTCGTCCTCCGCAACCAGAAGAGTAACAGCCGTAAAAAAGCAGCGAACGTCGTGCAAACGGCGCGAGTTGTAGTTTATAGTTGTTGTTCAATGTCTCGCTATAATGCCGTTACAAAGTGACAGTGTTCAATCGATAGTCAGCTTATCTTCTTCTTTCTGCTAAAACATAACTGATTTGAGCCTGAATTTAACCAAAAACCTTTAGAGAGTTGAAACTTTAACATCAATGGGTTTTCCAACAAAATAATCCCAAACACTATGCAAACTGGTTATGGAACTAAAATGTAGGCCGACATTAAAACTATTACTCAAACCTTATTGAAAATTTATGGATAAAATTAAAAAGCTTTAAATAATATTGAAGTTCTCCAGTAAGATTAAGAATTATGTCACGTTATGTTATGAATGATGACAACAAAACTGTTTTGATGGATCTTTCCAGAAGACTGTTCACCTAACAAAATGGACACTGTTAATTGTAATTGTGGTTTTTTTTGCTTCGTTTTTTTGGTCATGGAGATTACATGTCTTCAAAAATTGCAAAAATAAGTTCTTCTCAACTTTTTTTTTAATTGCAAATTTCACAATTCAACTGTTTTTTTTTTTTTTGTATAGACATTTTTTATTTACACATAGTAGAGAAACTACAGGAACATTTTGAAATACATCTGCATTAACAGGATATAATAACATATCAGTAGATAACAACTTCATCCATTCATTCTATAAACCAGGTGAGGGAGATGTCATTTGTAATTTTTTTTGTTTTTGTTTTTTTTTGACGTACACTTAAACACACCATCTTAATAATCATTGTTATTGAGTCTCTTACAACTTCTTTAAAATCTATAATAATATTTTCACAACAGGGGTCTCAGGATTTTATTTTCAAATTATAAATAAATAAACACATAAAAAGACTGTAAGATTCAATACTCTCATGTGTGATGATTTATACAGTTAGGTGAAGTAATTTACAAATAGATACACAACAAGAATGAACTGCAGTCTTCTCCTTGCTGGCCATACATTAAGCAGGTGCTTGGAGAGGGCCTTAAAATTGCCTGATCAGCATCCATTAGCTGATGGTAGCATTAATACTTTTACTTAAAGTTCTTGTGGAGGTAAAAATCTGAATTGGTGCCTTTCAGCTGCTATAAACTCATACAGAATAAATATGAGAGTGAATGAAATATGTTTTTTAGGGTAACTTTGCATATAAATAAAATATGTACTAACAGATGTGATACATTGAATACTGACACGGGAGTTACATCTGCAGATTCTTTTTTTTTGTACATTACAGAAATGATGGTGACTGTACATTTTCAGCATGTAAACCCTTTTTTGTGAATTCAAAATGTGATTTTTTTGTTTTGTTCTTTTGTTGGTTCTCCATCTTCCTTAGACATCAGTCAGAGCTTGCATCACATGTGATTGCTGATAATTGGTAACAATGATGATCTGTGTACAAAAGGACTGTTCCTACATCAGTATGCCAAGAAGAATCTCTTTGGGCCCAAATGCTGATACTTAAGGGGGACTTTTCTTTCAGGCTCTCTGGTTGGCGATGCCAATGCCACAGCAGTCCAGTGCATTCGACCAACAGCAGTGAGAGTCACAAGTGACCCCTGTCTTTCAGCATTTTCTCTCCACCTCTACATCCTTCATCCAGGTTCTTGCTTTGGTCCCGGTTGAATAGAGCTTGAAATCTTGCAATAGCAAAATGCCAAGAATGATCCCGTTGATCCAGATGTTTTCAGTTCAGTTAATTTGGGAGTGTGAGTGGAGAAAGTTGACCAAGAGAAGATGAAACAGTTGGTAAACTTTTACCAACATGCTGGTACAAAAGCAGCATGAAGTCATCCAAATGAGTTCAGAAGAATTGAAGGAATGAGTCAAACAGTTGCTGTCCTTGGAAATCCAAGAAATGTGTAAATATATATATATATATAATTGCATTGGAATTCCTTAATGTTGGTGTTTTGTTCATTTACAGTATACCTCCTTTTATGTCAGTACAGTATGTGCCTTTTATGAAAAAATTATGCGACTTTCACAAGTCCAAGCAGCTTCGTCCTGTTGAGCGAAATGATTCACCCTGTAAATGAAGCAATTTGTAATTTAATTAATTATCAAATTCAATATAAATTTACACATTAGTTCTATATTTTCAAATGCTGATGTGGAAAAACCAAAGGCTAATTTGTTGGGTGTTAGTAATGTATCACCATTTTGAAGCTAATTGTAAAACCTTATAGTATATTGCATTGATATTTATAACCATTTACTTTTTCAAACTTAGATGTGTTGGGATTTTATGTTGGGATGATTGTGAAGTGGAAGAAAAAGCATAAGATTTCAGAAATATTTGATTATGTTGCTTGTGCATAGTTTATGAGATGTTTCCATGGCTTACATGGATGAAGGTAAACACAGGGCAAGACTGAAAAAAATAACAGTTTGTGGCAAAATACTATCAAGTCATACATACAGTAGATGCTACAATGTAATGGTTCAGATGAAATCACATTTATGAATTAGAATGGTCAAGTCAGAATTTAAACCTAATTCAAACAGAAAAGCCATTTGAGAATTTTAGTGTATTGTTGTGCAAACTTGGTAGGGATATTAACACAAAACACTAGGAAATATAGCTGCAGCAAAAGGCTACAAACTACTGGAATCAGAAGGGCTGAACTATAACGGAAGCCACATTTTCAGAAGATTTTATAAATACATTTTCAAAACCACTTGTCATTTTCCTTTAACTTCACAATTCTGTAATATTCCATGCCTGTCCATCACAAACACTTTCAGTAAAATACACTGGGACTGTTGTTGTGTGAAAAAGATAAATCGGCTTAAATACTTTTTCAAATAAATAATTGGTGACTGAGTTTAACAAAAATTGGATGTTAGTCTATGCTAATCATTTGATCCAATTCATGAAGTTAATTCAGTAATGATACCTTTTCAGCTACTTGCCAAGATGAGGGCTGATCTTTTCTTTTCTGATGATGTTGGTGTAGGGAATCTAAAAGACAAACAAAGAATCAATTAATAAAATGCATTTAAACCCGGCACAATGTCTGTAAATTTATTCTTTATCTCATTCTGACATTAGTTTTAAAATTTAAATTGGCAAGTAATGGTAAAACGTAAAAGGGTTTTGAATTTCAACATACACTACATAAATTATACATTTCTGAAGTTCATTTAAATGTCTGTGTGAAATTAATGTGTCATTACTCTCAGACTGATCCATCTGCTGCTTCTAGAGACATTTGTCAGTTACTGTGCATACTTGCTCTTTAGCGCACACAAGCACTCGCAAATGAGCATAAAATCTGTTGTCTGTGTTTGCGTTTTCTGCTTTTATAGTCACACAGATATAGTTTGCTCGTGTGTGTGTGTGTGTGTGTGTGTGTGTGTGTGTGCACATGTGTGAGGGCTGTGGTGTGCATGCACGGTTTGCCGTCACAGGCGTACGAGCGAACACAGTTGAGTCGTGTGTCAGAAAACAAAAGACAAACAGCATCTGTCAGCCGATCTGCCAGCTGCTCCTGTGATTGATGTCAACGGAAACAATCAGACGACTGCAGAGGAACTTCTCACCCATGAAAGACGAACTGCGTGATTGGTTTTGTCTTTTGCTGGACAAATAAACAACAAAACTAGTGTTGATTTGAGTCCTGGTTTATTATAATTTGATTTCTGATTCGGTTTCACCATGACTTTAGATTTCCCTTCTGTACTAGAGTGTACTGAAGCTTTCCTGGAAATTCGTCTTAATATTTTTAAAAGTATTCAGTGTGTTTTTAACTCATTGATTTATTAGCCATTCAAAGTCTGTTCCTTATTAGTGTTCAGTATCTAATGCATCAGCATGTAATGTACCGGGGAGTTACGGATTCTCACCATCTGTAACTGTTGGACCATTTCTTCTCTGTAGGCGAGCTCTCGTTTCATCTGATCTTGAAAATTATCTGAAAAAGTTGGTGTAAAACATTTATCATTTTGCAGAAAATTACTTCATTGCAACAAATGAAATTAGGTTGTATCAGATGATGTATAAATATGGAATTTTAAAAGGTGCAACAAAATGATAGCAAGAATAAGAAAAGTAGAAGAGACATTTATAAGGGGGCTAAAGTAGACAAATGATAAAACATAGTCTTGGAGTGAAAACTAGATAAACATTTAGATTAATATAATGATTTAAAATAAAAAGACTTACGAAAGACAGGAAATGGGGAAGTTCCTTTTAGGGCATGAAACTCCTGCTCCAGTCTCCTCCTGAAGTCAATCTGCTCCAGGAGAACTTTCTGAAGTTCTTCTACATAAAGACAAAAAACGTGGGAAGACATGAAACTTTTCTTAAGATAACTGGGAGAAATGATTAGAATGCCTACGTAATTAGATCGCTAAAATGTTGTCCAACAGATTTATGAATCAAAGAACCTCTACCTTTCTCCATATTCTCAACATCCTTCTTTAGTGTGACAGGAGAGGTTGCGCCTCTGCTCTGATCCCCTAAAAACAAAAAAAAAGATTGATTCAAAAAACAGGTTACATAACTCCAAGTTTTCAGTAATTAAAAACTTGTGGAAACGATTCTCACAAATACTGGACATTTTTATTGACATGTATAGGTGATTTTGAGATAAACATCCACAGACCATTATTTTAGACTAGATCAGTCACTACAGAGAGAAGGAGAAGGATGGTCCAAGGAAGAGAAACCAGTTGAGTCTGATATTTAATTTTACTTGAAGATGCAGCAACATAACAGCTTTTGAAGAACATGAAACAAGAAAGTTCTATTTTTTTTAACAATATAAGACGATAATATTTGGGAAGATTCAAAAATGTTTCAATCTTATGAAACATTTGACAAAATACCTTATGAAAGGTCTTTTGTATTTTTGACCTTCTTGCCATTTTTTTCACTCGTTTTCTAAAGTGCTGTAGTTCATCTTCTGGCCTCTGGGTGCCAGTGTAAGTTTAAAATGATAATAATATAAAGAAGACCAAGGGGAAAAAATAGACACGTGCCAAAGTGTTGGTAACCAGGGAAAAGATGTATAAACACGCTTAAACTAAATTCTTATTTTAGGCACTAGCATGAAACAAAATATGTAAAAAATAAAATAAAATAAATAAAAAAATACATGTTGGGAAAATGGATTTATTTTAACTTGATCACAAATGGCAAACTTCTTGTTACTCCTGCTGCCAAGATGTGACATAACATTACATAAGGTTGGTGCATACAAAGGGAGTGGGATCTTTTACATTTACAATCTGTAAAAACTCTTCAGAGTCCTGCGTCAAAGAGATAATATGATACCATGAACTGTAAGAGGGTTCTCAGGGCCATTGGGAGATGACAGTTTTTCTACCATACTCAACAGTTAGAAAGAAGACTTGGCAACCCACTGGTTTCTATTCTTTGCTGTAGCACATTTTGGGTATTTATTTTGGAACCTCTCTTTCCTGCTCAGTCTACATATTTGATTTAAATATGATTCCTTGTTGGTTAAAAAAAGCCTCCCATTTTTTAACCCTGTGGAAACCAAAATTTAGTAAAAGAAAATCATTCAAAAAGCTTTCCTTGCATAAGGGGCTTGTTAAGAATACCATTGCTTGTGTTTCTGGTGACGTTTTATTTAGTTTTTTTTTTTTCTCCCACCACTTAATAAATGTACTTCAATTAAAGATCTGATTTTTTTTTTTCAGCTGGTGATTATGTTGCTCCAATTATTTGTGAGCTCTATATGATGGGTGCCAAAAATCTAATTTGTTCATCTTTTTGTCTTCTTCTTGTTTCAAATTTTATTTACATGGAGTAAACTGAATTTTCGAGATGGGAATAGAGTGTGGAAATGGTGCTAAAAATAGCAGCAAAAGTGCTGACAACTGTTGCAACATCATGTCAGGATAGTCAACAAATAATTCTATCCCAGGAGTCTGCAACCTATGGCTCTTTCGGCCCTCTACATTGATGCATTCTAAATTTAGCCAAATTTGACAGAGCTGAGAAATTCTGCTGCGTGAAATTAATAAGAAATATATTACAGCATTATTAGCATACAAATCAGTTTTAATTATTTTGCTGAGCTGTTTAATATGTTGTCATTGGGTTGCATTCAATGTGCCTTTTAAATATTTACAGAAATATGGACAATCCTTTTTGTAGTAAACAATTATTTCTCTAAAAATCTAAAAAGTATAGTTCCTAAAATGCACCATAGAAGAACCACTGTTTATACAGCTGTAGTATTTTTGTTAAAGGGTCATCTAGATTCTATGATTCTGCAGGAATTTTATTTTTTGGGACGAAGGGAAAAAATTAGTTTTCAAATAGAACAGTGCTGCTGACCCCTTCTCCAAAGAACACTGAAATATTTTCAACTGAATGTTCACCAAACTTATTATTATTATTATTTTTTTAAATGAATCTACTCTACTTTATGATTTTTTGTGACTCTGTACTAAGCAACTCCATCACATGCTGTTTGAATTTGTCTATATTGTCATGCATGTATGCATATGTGACAATGAGGCATTTTCTGGCTTAAATGAAGCAATCCCATCCCCTCAACATGTATATTCTCTTCCAGTCCTTTCGAGTCCTGGCTCCTTCAGCCTCCCCATGTTTCCTCCTCTTTCTCCCATTTAGAGCTCTCCTCCACTCCTCTCCTCTTCTCTTCTCTTCTCTTCTCTCCTCTCCTCGCCTCTCTCTGTCTCATTTGACAAGCAAATTTGCAGACAGTGCCCGAGGATAACAACCTCGTTTGACAGTCAATTAACCGTGAATAGTCAAAGCCAAGGCGGTTTGCATTACATAAATGGAAAATTAGATTATTTTTTCTCCCTAGAAACAGAGGGAGAGTGTAAAGACAGTGGAGGAGGGAGGGCGATGGTGGGACTCGGAGGAATCAGGCCTTCTAATCACGTAGAGCTTCCCACCGCCCAGGGAGACATTTGGCAATCAGGGGAAAGGTGGTCTCATTTAATTTGTTTCGTGTAATTTTTTGAAATACATTATACATTATGCGCGGGGATCATTACGATGTCTGCATGTGCAGGGGGGAGGGAGGGAGAGTAGATATAAATGTTGGCACAGATGTCATAAAGCACTTTTAATGTCTTCCTGACAGATATAAAAAGGCAATAAGCTGTGATCTTTTTCAAACGGGAAGGGCTGTTTTGCGCTGAGAAAGGGGAAAAAAGGCAATTATGCCGGCGAAGATATGGGCCTTGGATGGAGATTGCCGGCGCGCTGCTTATCTCTGAGCTGATGTTTTCTTGTTGAACTGTAACAGCCCCCCTAAGAGTAACATTGCAGGCGACAGAGAGCTGCCGCGGCAGAGCGGCGACAGGAGCAGCTCTCTGCTGTTTTCTCATTTCTGTGTGTATTTATATAAATCCCTTAACTCCACATCTGAATACAGAGGAGCTTTCCCCTCACTGCGTTAAGCATCCTGAGTGCCATTTGTGACAGAATAGAAAAAAACAAACAAAACTGTAATGTTTGAACATCAAGTCCCAGTTTTACCATGTGAGAAATTTAATCAGCATTATCAGTTTTATGCATACCTTTATTTCCTCATTAAATACCTTGTCATTGTTTCCTCGTGGGTTGGGTGATGATTTCAGATTTAGGGTGCAATATAAGGAACCAAATATGAATTAAACTAAAATGCTATTCATTTGTTTTCAATCTGACAGCAGCTGCTCTTTATCGCTTTAGCTTGTTTGATCATACCTGTGCACTCTCTCCAGTAGTCAGGTGCTGAGGTTTCACTCTCAGGCACAAAGAAACTTCTCTGCTCTTTGTTTTCATCTGGGAGAAAATGACAGAGAAAGACAGAAAATGGGAGATTCAGTAAGGCCCATTGGTTGAGCTGGTTATCCGGACACATGGAGATAACTAAGTGCGCCCACGGAGTGAGGTTTTCGGTGTCGGGAAAAGACACAGAGGACATTTTCTTCAGAAAAAAGGGTCATCCTGTGAGATGAGTTTAACAAAATGAAACCTCACAAGGATGGTAGCCTTGCAGGGACACATGGACACTATAAAACCACTGAGTCAGACAAGAAATGAAACAAAAGGCAATTAATTCAATTGATTCCAGCATCTGATCAGAATGGATTAGTTGAAAACAGTGCATGGATTTTTTTCTGATGAAGGTGGGAAACATTTGAAGGGATTGGCTGTAGGAGCCTATGACTTCAGCACAGTAGAAGTCACTTCTGGAGTGAGGAGGAGATGTATATCATTGTACAAAGAGATTTTATAGTTATATAATTTGATTTTAAAATTACTTTCATATATCACGTTATTAATCTATTATTTATATATAAGTGCAATCAGTAAGTCAACTAATGTAATAGTTAGTAATTTCTGAAACTTTTGATCTAACTTTTTTGTCACTGCTGAACTTGACATTTCACCATTTTTCCTGAAGAAAAGCAAATAACCAGCCCATTTAAAACACATTAATCAACAATTAATAAGTTTCTTCTAGAACTGTAAAAAAAAAAAAATTAAAAAAACATTCAACATGTTTGCACTCACCAGAATTGCTTGAATTGTCTTTGGTTGCATATGCAGGCAGTCCTTCATCTCGATTTTTCTGAGCCTGGAAAAAAAAGATAAGAATTTCAACTACATGAACTACACTTTGATTAAAAATTATTATTAATAATAATAATAATTATTATTATTATTTATAAATTCAATTTTCTTGGCCTACTGCAGTTGTAAAGGTTTCTTCTGTTTTGTAGGCAGTTTTCTTTAAAATAAATGTTGGCATTAATTTAAATGATGCTGATTTTGCTTTTTTTTTCTTGAGAAATGTTTGTACTATGCAATATTTACAGTAAATATGTTAGCTGGTTCAAAATTAATATTAGCCAGTCTTGACAACTCTCCCTCTATCTCTCCTTCATCCTGTCAGGGCCTTGGTTAATGTGGGAGTCAGAAGGTTAAAGATTAGAGCTGCCCTAACAGGTTGGGGTGACGGGGGCAGAACAAACACACTGCGTCCATTCAACAATCTACGCCTAGGCCTATTAGCTGAGATCAGAGTGGGGTGACTGTTTCAATTTCTACAGGGAGAAACCAGGCTATCAATCTGCTTATGCAGATCACAGCACTGCCTGACTGCGGCACCATTTAAATAATAATTAGCTAAAGTGGCCTGTGGGGATATTTACGTTTTTGTAAGCTGTGTCCTCTCGGTGGGGCGGGGTGGAGCTGGAGAGAGGCAAGCTGGCGTGTGGAGAGGCAGGTAGGCTGGGCGACTCCTGTACGATGGGATTCGAGGAGGATCCCGGGGAGGTGCTGGGATACATTGCACCACTCCCCCTGTCCTTCCCCCGTTCCTCTCCAGCACTGTCACTCAGAACAGGCAGATACAGGTTGGTCTGAGTCTGTGGCGGTCTATTTGTGAAACTCCCCTCCTCCTCCTCGTCCTCCTGCTTCGAAGACTCCACATCCACTTCACCCTCTTCCTCACTCTCTGCTCCCTCTGCTTCCCCGTCACCTCCGCTTTCACTGCCATAGCTGCAGCTGCTGGTGGGCGACAGCCGCTGGTGTCGGTCCGATCCGGGAACCACGACTCCAAAGTCCTCATCTGTAGCTCCGTTGACTCCTCCGCTGTTGCCGTGGAGCTTGGCGATGCTCTCTGCATCCTTGACAACTGGGCGAAAGGCAGAGCCATAGCTGGGCTTCCTTGTTTGGAGAGCTGGGTTTTCTAGAAGTTTCAGCCATCCCTCTGACGTCACAGGGCGAAGGTCTGGGGTTGCTGTCGTGCACTCGGTGTCAAACAACCCGGATCTTGGTGTGGTGGTCCCATTGCTGGGGGCCATAGCTGCACTGACAGCATTCCCATTGCTGCTTACAGCTCCAGCATCACTAGGGTCTGACAGATCCAAAAAGGCCTGCCTGAGAGATGGGTTTTCAGTCAGGGTGGAAAGGGTGCTGGGCTGAGGCTGAAGGTAGGTAGGGACTGGAATCCCCCCAGCTGCTCTCGGGGGCCAAAACATACAGAAAGGAGGATAGAAAGCGTCTTTGCGGCCAGGCCATAAAAGACCCGAAAGCCCTGGCCCTTTCTGAACAGTTGAAACGTCACTGTCCTCCTTTTTCTGCTGGCAGAGGCCAAACGCAGGGAAGGGGTAAGGGGATGGGAAGAGTGACGTAGGGGGGAACTTCTGCAGCATGCTGAAGCCTTTGCTTGGGACAGGGATGACAGGGTAGTTGCGTGGTGTTTTACGAGGAGAGAGGCTGCCTCCGTCCAGATCATCCTCATCCTCAAAGCGGGCTCTTTTCTGTGCACCCAAGTCAGGTCCTATCATATGAGGCACCACTGAACCTGGGAGACTCTTCATGGGACCCATGGAAGCGCACTGGACAGATGATGGTAGCGCTCTCTTTCGGCTACCTCCATTGAACATGGCTTTGACGTCTTCCCATGCGTAAACCAACTCATCCGGTGGAAGTTTGTCTGTCAGTCTGAGGTGCCTGCGCCAGGAGTTGAAGTTGGCAGCATCAGGCTGGGTGTACTTGGCGTCTGGTGTGCGGTGAGAATGGAAAATGAACTTGTTTGGAGAAAAATACATGTTGCAAAAGGAGCACTTGATGCATTTGGCCCTGGAGCTGTTGTAGCGCGCTGGTATGAAGTTACCCCGGCAACCCCAGGCGCACTCGTGTGTCACGTCGAAGGCAAAGTTGTCAGGCAGTTTAGGGGGCGAGTTTTCTCCCAGGAAGGACTTGCACAGGCGCTCGGCTTCACGCTTGGTGATCATGCCGCACCGGCGTGACGAGATGGGCATGGCACCGGCCCTGCGGAGGATCTCCAGCTGAACTGGAGTGCACTGGACACAGGTGATCCCGAGGGCCACTCGGCGGTTATGAATCTCGTTGTAACTGTAGTTCTTCAAAAGAGTGTTTGAGATCTGCGCCAGACAAAGTCTCTCATTGTTGTCAATGACGAGTGACACAATAGGAACGCCGTACAAGATGACCTGACCCACCTGGTTGGGTTTTAGGGGAGAGGAGGATGAAGGGGAAGGGGAGGATAATGAAGAGGATGAGGAGTGCAGATGGGCAGGCCTGGGTGGAGTGAGAGGCTCCTGTTGATAAGAGCCTGTTGAGTTTGTCATTATTATTTCATTGGGGCTTGAAAGATGAGCCTTATCCATGCTTGGAATAAAATTTTTTGCAGCTGAACCTGTTGGAAAAGGGAAATAAAGAAATGTGATTGTCACGTTATTATATACATATAAATAATCTTGTTAAACTTATGTGCACTGTGTAACTGTTGCCATGCATACATTGGTTTTGATGAGTTTATTAACATGAAAAAAGGTAAGAAGAAAAATGTAGACAGTGTATAACATTAAAATTTTAATGTTTCTGATTTCTCATGTCAAATAAAATATTTTTTTTAAATGTTTTAGAAAATCTTGTGACATAAAAAAATAAATAAATCCCAGTTAATTTCTCTTAATTTTCCTTTGAACTGCAACATATGATTCCAAAAATTGTCACAACAAAGTTTTTTTTTTAAATGCACAAATTTAATTTACAAAACCTTCATATTCAGGATTTAAATTTAATTACTTTATCCACAAATAATTTTTTTACAACTTTATGAAGTTCTACTCATGTGTGTTTTAGCTGTCGATTGAGAAGACAATTAAAAAAGACAAGAAAAACACATATTTCTAAAAAAATAATTTAGAACCTAATTAAATAAATGTGAAACGTTTTTAAAATAAATTCTCTATGTAAAATATACTACTATGTAAAATATAGTGAGAAAACTTAATAGTTCTTTTTTTTTTCTTCCACTCAGTAATTTTTATGACAGAAAAATATATAGAAACTAAAATATGCCTACAGTGCTTCAAGAACACTTCAAAATGATACAATTTTAAGCAGCTTACAATCAGTGTTTTTTTTTGTTTGTTTGTTTTTTTTTCCAGAAATTAAACAACTGATTACATATGAAGTGAGTTTTATTTTTCTGCATCATGATATCTGGTCCTCCTGTTTAATGCTTCCGTTTTTGTTGCTAGTTTAAAAAAAATAATAAAACACCTTCTTAAAAATATGCATGATAATGACAGTAATAAAAGTAAAAGCTCACCATGCCGAAACGGTCAGAAAAATGTCTGCGTTAAAACGGACACATAAAGTTCTTCAGTCCATCATCTGTGAACGTCTCTAATGAGGGACTACTCCAATAAGACTCACTTTATTTGCCAATAATCACCATGCGATGATAAACCTCTCTGTTATTTTATCTTTATTTTTAATTACTTACATAATTTAGGCTACGTGCTGTTCAGTGTTATTTGCTTAATGCTATGTTTAGAGGGCAGATACGAATGTGCCAAAAGCAGTTTTCAGTTTTAGTTCAGTCTGAATTTAAATCCTATCTCAATTTTCAAGCGCTCGTTGGCAAAACAAATTTTATCCTCATTTAGTTGTTTGAATTTAAAACAGACAGCACCTTAAAAAGATTTTTGCTTGCAGTGACTTTAGGAGGCCCGAAAACTATTGGTTTTATAGGGGAAAAAAGAGAACGAAAGAAAAAAAAACCCCTACACTGCAAAGCGCTGGTAACTAACAAGAAAGATACGTAACATCTTAAAATTTAAAGTGACAGCACAGCCCCTTGTTTATGTGAATTAAATTTAAAACCTGGATCATTGATTCGTTAAACTGAATGACCATTGGCCTCCAGCGAGAAAGAAGAAGAAGAAGAAGAAGAAAAAAAAAACTATTACCAAGGAAGTTTTGGACACGAGAACATATAACTTTTTTTTAAAATTATTTTTACAAGACTATTTCATTATTATTTATTATATTGTAATTATTTTCTAACAATACGTCGGATTACAAATACAAACTAATGATTATGACGAACAATTAGTTCACTTTTTAAACATATCCCGCGTGGAAGGCTAGGACTAATCTCTGTAAACTGCTGTTTTATTATTAACAAATAATAATAATAATAATAATAATAATAATAATAATAATAATAATAATAATAATAATAATAATAATAATAATAATTTTGCAAAGTGGTTTAGAAAAGTGATACAAGAACTATATCTTAGGGGATATTTTAGCCTTCAGCTTCAGAGCAGGAGTAAACAAATAAACAATTCTTACCTCTGACTTTTTTGGGGTTTCCCAGTCGCGTCAAGAATAAGTTACCCCGTCACAAATTGGATCGATTTATCCCACGCAGCAGGAAAATTTTCATTTTTTCTCACTCAGGTAATTCCGGGAAGTTCGAGCTGGAAGTACCGTAGTTTTTTTTATTTTTGTTTTCCTTTAACTGTGGCGTTAACCCTCTCGTGAGATGTGAGTAAACTGCGACGCTCGCGCAGGCTTTATCCCTCTTTTCAGCGCTGCCATGCGCCGTCCTAATCTCGCGCTCCTCCTCTCCCTCTCCCTGTGAGTGCCTTCCTCTCTCTCTCTCTCTCTCTCTCTCTCTATCTCTACCTGCCTTGAGCTTGATTGGCGTGCAGCCTTGGCTCAGCCCACCATCCAGGACAGCTTTAGTCACTTTCCTTACCCTCCGCTTCACACGCTTTGCTGCTCTGTCCCACTAAACTGCTTAAATAAAGTCTCTCAACAACCGATAAAATGTTGCAAACGCAAATCTCATCCCCATAAAGAAACCTCTTTAGACTAACCAAACTTAGACTTAAACCCGAATTCATCAATTTACTTGCGTTTGTGTGTGTGTGTGTGTGTGTGTGTGTGTGTGTGTGTGTGTGTGTGATCAACATTGCATAAGAATCAGTATTCCAATTTTACTCTATATGAAGCATAAAATTCCTGATCAAATTGTATGTCAGTGTTGACTATAAGTTGGAATATATATTTTATATAAAGATAATGACTACTAGTCTATGTATGCATTTAAAAATGCATTGTGCACCCTTTTCTACCACTCTTTTCCTTCCACTCAACTTCCCATTATTATGATAGGATACAGCTCTCTGTGAACAGTCATCTTTACCATTTTTTTAAACTTACCCTCCTTGTGAAGGGAATCAATCTATTGGATAACTGACAAGTCAGAAGTCTTTCTGATTCCACATGGCATAGCGTTACATTTCTGTATTAGAAATGTGTTAAATTATCAAATAGAATTATTTTCAATAATATATATATATATATANAAGTGAGTAAGTCAGAAGTAGAGTCATGTTCATTTTAGAGTTTGGTGTAGCTCTAAAACTTGTTGGTCCCCTGAAAACCCCCGTTTAAAAAAAAATATATGTTTTTGAGGAGCTTGTTCAGGTGCCTTTTATAGCACGGTACGCTCCTTCTGAGCTCCTCTTACCTTCAATTACAACAGATGATAGCCCATCGGCTACAGCGTGCTTCCTGCTGCCGCGCATCCCTTGGGACCAACCTGCACATGCAGGGAGAGTCAAGTTTCCAAAAGCCTTCTCAGCGTTGAATGTGGGTATCAGCTGCTCTGACAGACATTATTCTGATCCCCCAGACTGTGTAGCCTATACCTGTCTGTCTGCTGCCTCAGCTTTTATTTCCCCCTCTCTTCTGCTCCTACTTCTGTGGTTGGAATATTGTTTTAGTCCACACTCTGTCTGTGTTTAAAAGCCACATCTCCTTTTGCCACTCTCTGCTTCTGGCTGTCTGGTGCCAGCAGTCTGTTTTGACATCAGTTTACTGGTAATTAATTTGTAACTCTGGCAGAGGCGGATCTAGACTGCATAGGGCCTTGAGCAGAATTTGATTGGGGCGCCTTCCAACTACCATTAGGTGCCACAACTCAGTACTCCTAACTTTGAGGATGAAATGTGTATGTTCAAAGTAGAAAACAATTTTTATTTTTTAGTTCTTGGAAATCCTGTTTTTATCTAAGTGGAGGGTGGAAATGAACATAACACACACTCTTTCCTCTATTGTGCTATTTCCTGCTGTACAAACCTATATTTTAATATCTAGTATATATAAAATAAAATTTTTATATACTAGATATTAAAATATAGGTTTGTTCAGCAGGAAATAGCACAATAGAGGAAAGAGTGTGTGTTATGTTCATTTCCACCCTCCACTTAGATAAAAACAGGATTTCCAAGAACTAAAAAATAAAAATCGTTTTCTACTTTGAACATACACATTTCATCCTCAAAGTTAGGAGTACTGAGTTATGGCACCTAATGGTAGTTGGAAGGCGCCCCAATCAAATTCTGCTCAAGGCCCTATGCAGTCTAGATCCGCCTCTGCCAGAGTTACAAATTAATTACCAGTAAACTGATGTCAAAACAGACTGCTGGCACCAGACAGCCAGAAGCAGAGAGTGGCAAAAGGAGATGTGGCTTTTAAACACAGACAGAGTGTGGACTAAAACAATATTCCAACCACAGAAGTAGGAGCAGAAGAGAGGGGGAAATAAAAGCTGAGGCAGCAGACAGACAGGTATAGGCTACACAGTCTGGGGGATCAGAATAATGTCTGTCAGAGCAGCTGATACCCACATTCAACGCTGAGAAGGCTTTTGGAAACTTGACTCTCCCTGCATGTGCAGGTTGGTCCCAAGGGATGCGCGGCAGCAGGAAGCACGCTGTAGCCGATGGGCTATCATCTGTTGTAATTGAAGGTAAGAGGAGCTCAGAAGGAGCGTACCGTGCTATAAAAGGCACCTGAACAAGCTCCTCAAAAACATTTTTTTTTTAAACGGGGGTTTTCAGGGGACCAACAAGTTTTAGAGCTACACCAAACTCTAAAATGAACATGACTCTACTTCTGACTTACTCACTTCAATGGTGCATGTAGAGGTGTGTTTGAAGGATGACTAAACGTTAAGGCTTCATACAACATGGGTTGTCTTGATAAATCAATAAGATTCTTAAAATTTTCATCATTCAGCACATATGCAGAAACTCTTACGGAAGTTTCATCATGCAAAACTTTCACACATTTTATGTCTGATTGAAGGAATACATTTTCATAAAAGTGTTTTTACTAGCATTTTCCCTTTTTTGCAACAAAAAATTAATTTTTTAGACGTTCAACATTTTTAACTGAAAAAAATATATACCTATTTTTGTCTTTGTATTGTGCGTATTGTTATTATCATTATTCGCGGACTTTAAATTATAAATCCCTGCCTTAGCAGTCAGGGTACATATTTTTGAAACTATCTGTAACTGTCACCTGATATATTTTAACATAAGAGCATCTTGACTCAGATAGCAGCGTCGCTTTTAGTCTCCGCTTTAAATTTGTGCGCGCATGCCCCTGATGCATGAGCGTCGCACCGAGAGAAGCACGAGACCCCATCTGCTCCTTTTCAACCAATTTAGGTTGTCACCGCGCGCGCTTTTGTCTCGCGGACAGACGCCACGGGAGGACACCAAGATGGGAGGGGGGGATGCGCCCACAATAAACATAAAATAAGCAGAAGGAAAAGTGAAAAAGTACTAAAAGAAAATAGATTAAAAAAAATTGATTTGATAAATGGAAAAATATGTGAAATTATATGTCAGGCAAAAATACAATCGAAGAGACTTTTGGAAAGAGCATAATGAAACAACTTTCTGTGTCCCGGGATAAGCATATCTGACATGTTATCAAACCTACTGCATGACTAAACCACGCAAAGCAGGAAAAAGCCTTATTGGAACACAATAGCGCTATTAGCCCCATTGGAATACATTTTACTTTTTTTTCCCCCGAATGCATTAGCCGCTTGCCCTACTGAGGAATTAATCATGCGTTTAAAAAAAGAATTGCGTGTATGACCTCTGCGGGTCAGAACGGGAGAGTGGTAAGAGAAAGAGAAAGAGAGAGAGCCAAAAAAACATAATAAATTAAGAGCTACAAGACTAAGTGAGCTTGAGACATTTAACATCAAATCTGTCAATAAATGACGTATGCCCCGGGCCAGTGATTTCCATATTAAAACGCTTCACCTCCTTTTGTCAAAACGCTCTGAGTCGAGTCTGCATTACAGCACAGCCCTGATTTCATATGAAATCTTTCCTGTCACAATTGCTTTAAACTCTTAAAAATAGCACAAATACAAATCATACTCCAGACTGTTCGGCTCAGTTCTTCGTTGTGAATTTATTAGCTAAACTGCTTCCAGTTGGTTCTGTAACAATACAGTGGCTCTTATATTAATTTGTTATGGATTTAAAGGCATATGTAGGCTACAGTAGGGTACAATGAATCGCCCCGCATTTCGCTGTTCTAATCCTTACTTAATGCTTCACGTCCTCTCACTGCTCATCTACAGCAAAGATTTAACTCGCATCTTATGCAAATTAGGGAAAAAAATACTATAATTGATAGATTTTTTTTTTATATACGAAATATTTTAAGGGGTTTCCTCTCCTGGGTTTTTGGATTTCAGCGGGTGCGCGGGCGCGTCTGTGCACTCATCCCCCCTGTGCCAACACATGCAGGTGCGGGTCATTACTCTCCCCTGCTTCATGGAAGCATCACTACATTATCACAATAAAAGAATGCAGACACATTATTGGTCTATTTACAGTATTAGTCTTGCCATGTCACAGCCTATTAAGCTGCATTATTAGCCACTGTGTACCAGCAATGGCCCGTCCTGGAAAAACAGGCCGTCTACGGCAGGCTACACTCTGTATTTTCAGGTTGAAATCAGTTTCTTTCATTTCAGATTTTTTTTTTCACTTAGAGTTCATATATTAAAACAAATGTTTACAAAGTCAAGTTTTCTCATAACATTTTTATTTTTTTCTTAATTCTATCTCAGCCCGTGAGCGATACATACATGGCCTCAGTTTGTTAAAGGCGTTTTTTGCCCCCAGGCGCTTGTACCAATTAGCTCAGCAGACCGTCCAGCAGAGGTTCTCATAATTCACGGAGGATCTGGAACATCACCCACTGAAGTATTTAGAAATTCGCAAAATGCAGCTGATGCGATTGAAGTAGATCTTCAAAAGATTAGAAATCAATGCCTTGGAAAGGGAATTATGCACATTATTGCGCAGCGCCTTGTTTTAATTTATCTTGCATATTACATAATCACTCATAAATGCATTCGCTACCCAAAAAAAGATGCATTTCTAGCAGGTATTGCTGCGGATTTAACAGTCATTTATTATACCAACTCAAAAATCTAACATCAGCTTCTCAGTCAGTAAGAATTTTGGAAAAAAAGACCAGTAAAATGTTATGTTGTTTATACGGTTATGGCAAATACTTGTTGCTAGTTGTCCAGTGATGCGGGGATGACCATAATAAGACAATATAAGGTTTCAAGCATTAAAAATGCTGTATCCATGAGCATATTAATGGAAAGTTGAGTGGAAGGTAAAAGGTATAGCAGAAAAAGACAAACTCTGATTTAACAGGAGTTAATGACTACTGCACAACATTTATAAATTGTGCGGTAGTCATTGAGAGGTAAGCCACAAAAGGTCATTGTTAAAGGCACCATTACCAGAAAGTTGAGCGGAAGGAAAAAATGTGGCAGAAAAATTTTAACAAACAATGGGTGTAGCAGCAGCCTTGAGGTTATTATGAAGCAAAGGCCAGTTGGTAGAAACACTGAAATACCCTATTTGTGGAGTTGGTAAATGCACAAGTGCCAGTAAATAGTTGAAATCTCTGAACGTCTCTAAAATATTTAGAACTGCTTATTTTAATAGTTAAAACACCGAATAGATTCCAAAGCTGCATTTTCATTTTGTTATTTTAGATGTGGTATACAATAAATTTGTGAAAAGGAGAGTTTTCTGTCAATCATTTAAAGTTATGTCGCAAAGAAAAATCTGCAAGTAGGTGAATCCGCAAATACTGAGCAATGAATAGGCGGGGGTCCACTGTATGTCCAGAAATAAGATATAACCAATGGCATGTGCCTCAGCGAAATGGACCTGGCAGTATAGATGAGTTGAGTTTGAGTTATTATTTTTTAAGATCAGCTGTGTAGAAGAGTCCAAATACTTCTTTTGATGCTGCCATTGTCACAGAAGTGAACGTATGTGCCAGTGTTTCTGTGCTTGAATTCAAGCCTTAAATACACAGAAACATAAGTTCTCAGCCTAATTCACTGTGTATAATGATTTAACTAAAAAAAATAAATAAAAAAACCTCTTAAACTGGCAACAATTAAGATTCTCTTAAATTTGTGAATCATTTAAAAACCTTGGAAGACATTCAAGGTTTATAAATACTCTAAATCAATCACAGACCCTCACTCAGAGGGCTTACTCCTGTCTGTAAGAAATTATCCATTTTGGACTGTGAAAAAAACCCCCGTCCTTTATTTTAATTAATTGACAAAGCATTGACCTCACTCTTATTCAGACACATCTTCCTCTGAGACAGAAGCTGGCGATCCCCTTAGTCTCTGCAAATGAAAATGGAGCAGTCTTGTAAATTACCGCACAGTGTGCTAAATTATTGTCTAAAATTAAGAATGTCTATCCGTCTTACATGCAGAGAATAAATCTCTTCATGACTGAGATCAGGAAAGTCAACAGAAGTTTGTTGCGCTATTTAATTTCAGAAACTTTCCACAAAGCAAAGAACTTACAATCATAAAACTTGTGATTAGAAACTTCAAGATTTTATTTCTGAGATTGTATTTCAAGAGAATTTTATTTAATTTATTTATTTATTTATTTATTTTTTTAAAAAAGGACTCAATAAGATTGAAATACAATTTTATTTACCAAACAACCAGGTCTTATAATTAAAGGCTTGCTTGACTTTTAATGATCCCTGCGCACAAGCAAACTTGTGGAAGTTATTTTAAGTGGAATGCGTAATGAGACGTTAACAGTGAACACTGAGCTGAAGTCAATTAGCTGTGCAGTGCAGACAGACTGCTGGGCGCTACACTGTGCTTTTAAAGCAAGCAAAACTGAGAGGCTGCAAGGTCACATGTGACAGTGGAAGTGCGTGTGCGTGTGTGTGTGTGTGTGTGTGCAGGTGTTTGTGAAGAAGCAATCTGTCGTCTTGGCCCTTTTAGAGCCATCAAACAAACACTGTGAAGACAAATTGTTAAACCTTTAAGATGAATTGAATGAAATTGGAAATCCATTCCAGTGAGTGTAAAGTTGCGTTTGTTTCTGTGGTCAAAATTGCATTATCACTGAATCATGATGGATTGTCTGGGCAATATTTTCTTCTTTAGAAAACCAAAGTAAAACCAGACAGTTCAGTCCAACATTCACATTTAATGGAATACTAATGTACTACGCATGTATAACAGCTGTTTTAGGGTCTTAAATCTTTTATATATCAAACATGTCAAACTTTGCAGAAGTATCCATGCCACTGACTATGATTTTTTTTAAATAAATGACACAAAACGGCATGTGATTGTAGAGTGAAACTGATACACGGCTCTCATTTATTTTTTACAATTAAAAATCAGAAGTGTGCCTTGCATTTGTCTTCAGTTTCCCAGAGTCAATGCTAGGCAGAGTCGCTTTTCACTGCAAACACAGTTGAAAGTCTTCTTAACTATGACTATGCACATCTACAGATCGACAGTATTGCCTATACGCTATTGTAAAATTGCACAAGCCCAGTCATATTAAATTGAGAGCATCTGTGAAAGGCAATATGAACATTTTGTCAAACATTCTGGTTGGATTTAAGTGTAGACTTTGAATTAACAACACATTGTTTTTTTTCCTTGGCTGTTTCTGCAAAGGAGATTGGATTTACTGTAATGCTTTCGTCAGCTTTCCTGTTCCCTCAGCATAATACTACCACCACCATTTTTCACCATGGGTTTGGCATTTTAAAGGTGCTGTGCAGTGCTTATCTTCTGACATTTGTAGCATTTTGCATACAGAAAAAAGTGTAGTTTTAGTCTCATCTGATCAGAGTACTTAGTAAGGTTTGTTTTGAGCTCCAAAAAGATTGTAGCAAACATCAAACATAAATGTATTTTTTTCATACTTCAAGAACAGGTTTTTTTCCCCATAAAAGCCCATAGAATTTACATGAGATTATGAGCGTAAAGTTGGCTGTCTCATTTTGAATTTTTAGTCTGGAAAAAATGTGGAAAGGAAATCAATTTTCTTTCTGCTTTAGACGTATTTATTATGTTAGTTTATCACTATTCTAATTATTTCTACTGAAGGTCGTAGCGTAACAAAATCAGGAAGATCAATGAAAACATTTGCAAGGCACTGATGTTTTAAGGAAGTGTGTGGTTCGGACAATAAAATGAACCTTTATTAGTGTTAGAATCTGCCCATCATGGTAATCACAGGGCTGAAGAGGGGATGCTCCAATTTTCATGCACTGCAGTGTCTTAGATTTAATCAACGGCTGGGATTTATCTGAAGCAGCTAGGTAGCATAGCTTCAAATTGGAATATATGTTAAATGCAGCAACCTCCATGCATTCATAATCTGTTTTATAGTATGAACGTTTATAAGACAAATTAATCATAACATACACAGTAAATTACAAACACAAAACAGAGTCAAATAATACTTTTCTTATGGCATAAACCATTTTAAACAGCTGCAGCTATGATTGTTATGGTTTAGATGGGGGAGGAAATAGTGACAGAATTGGAGGTAAGCCTCAGTTTTAGACCTCTCGTCCAAGAGACTCATTCAGCTCTCTGCAGGCTATCAGAGCGGCGCATCTCGGCAGGGAGAAGATAACTAACAGAGATGATCTTGTAGTATCATAGCTTAATTTTCTTTACTGGGAGAATTTTCAGGACTAATGTAACTTAAATAGGCTATTGTGGGGCAAACTGCATGTGTTTTTATGGGACATAAAATCATAGAAACTCACCAAAAAGGAAGATTGGCACTTAGGCGTGCACAATGTGTTAAAATGGAGCCTGAATAAATTACCACAGTGCCACTCCAAAAGGCCTGCACCAAATCTTTTCAATTCCCTTTGTGTGTGTGTGTGTGTGTGTGTGTGTGTGTGTGTTGTGCTCAACAACGTGTCTTCTTGTTCTTGTGTAACCTTCATTTCTGTAATGATAAAAAATAAATCCAAAGAGCCACTGATGGAAATGTCTTCCCCTTTATTTTACAGCTTGCTTACAACTTAATTTCTTTGAAATTACAGTTAAAGCAGTTAAGAGTGTTGTTTTGGGCATATTTGGGCTTTTGATGGAATTGAACCACCAATCTGCTGATTGCAAGTAACCAGAAAACAAGAGCAGGTTGAAAAGAAGCCTCACATCTAATGGAGCACTGGATGAGAGGATTATAACTTTTAAAGAACAACCTGAAGCGATGTGCCTGAGCACCAACATAAAAAAAAAAAAAAAAAAAAACTTGATTTCTCCACAACTTATTACTTCTGGCACTGCACCTTAACGGGAAATTGGTTAAAGTGGAGTGTTGTGGCAACATAGTGCTTTCTTTGGAGCAAAGATTAGAGATAAATTAAAGTTTGTTTTCAGTTTGTGAAACGCACTTATTTTCTGCTCCTTATTTAATATTAATATTCTTGCTGTATTTCCCGTCTTGCAGCATGTAGTTGTGGTTTCATCCCGTGGAATGGCCTCTGCCAATTTAGATCCACTTGTATTTAAAGAGTCTGGTATCTGTTGTTCCCTTTGTTGGTTTGTGGTTTGGTGTACACCGTTGCTGTGCAATTAAAGAAGAAGTTTCTACTGATGTCACTCTGAGTATATTTGTATGCAACGTTTGGGTCCCACCTCCGTGTCCGTTCGACCAGCGTGACAAGCGTGCAACACAAACCATGTTCTCCACAACTTTACCTCTGTGTTCCTTGGTCTTCATGGTGCTGCTGGTTTACTGCTGTATTTATTTTTTTGAGATTAAATTTCATTTAGTTTGAGTATTTACTAGGTTAAGCCAAATTGCGAAGGCAGTTGGAGTCACTGAATTTTATTTAGGTGTGTCAGTGTAAAAGAAATGTAAATAAAACGCAGCACATATTACATATTTCCTTTTGTAAACAATTCTGAAAACCATGTATCCTTTCCCTTCCACTTCATAATTATGTGCTACTATGTGTTCGCCAATCACATACAATCTCAAAATAATACACAGAAGTTTGTGGTGGTAATGTAACCACATCTAAAATGCATCCTGTATATCCAGCTGTGTGGTTTGCAATCTTGAGCTTGTTCTGTCTGCTTCCTCTGCTTCACACTCATGCAGCATCCAACATAAGGTAAATAGGCTTATTATCAAGGTGTCTAACTCATGCCTGTGTAGTATATTACATGCATTGTACTGATGCATTTGTGTGTTTCATGATGTCTCTGACTTGTCTGTCCATCCGCTTGAGTAAACAAGAGCTACGTTAATGCGGACGTTAAGGGCTCTATTAGTGCTACTGACAGGAAGCGGAACAACCCAGGCTTTTTCTATTTGTCCATTATTAATGAGGACTGGAGGTTAAACTACCGCTTAATCACCAGGCAGTATAGAAAGTGATGCAGAGATACAGGGATGGGAGCTGGTCAATAAAATGTGTGGGTGGAAAGTGATTTTTTTTTCCTTCAGAAATTAACCAAAGAAAGGAAAGAATAATGGCGAGAGTACAAACAGAAATTGACTGTTATTTCCCACAAGCTTAATTAACAAGTGTGTGTTTGCGACTGAAGATGTGTTCCATTTCAGTTTTGAGATTGTACAACTAGAAATTATTTTTGCTCCTTTTCATAGTAAAACACTATTTTGTGTTGGTTTATGAGATAAAGCCAACATAAAATACACAGAGGTTTGGTAATAACATGACTAATTGGGTAAGAACATCACAATAAGCATGTCCCTCTCACCTCAGAAAGGCATTAACTTTGTGTAATCCAGGCATGATCAAGCATGTAATCTCCTTAAATAGAGAGTACAGGGAGGAAATGTCCTGCATACAGTCACATAAACAGACATCGGTGGTCTGTGTCAGATTAAACTGGACATATGGAATCTTGTTTTAGTTTTTATACAGTTTGTGATAGTATGTTAGAAATTCTGAGGTACAAATGTTTTTCTGCAAAGTGACTTTTTAAATAATGACAAGGAATGTAACTAACATTAACATTTCAGAAGCACCAGAACTATCCTCTAAGTAAATTGTTGTGTTTTTGAGTCAAATTGAAGTTGGGCCTTAGTATTAGATTTGTTTTAATCTTTTGATATTACATTGAAAATCTTATTTCGTATTTTTTTAAAGGACATTTTTTTCTGGAATTGTTTCATGTGTGATTTTAGCTCTTTGGCCAAGTTTGTTATGTCATTCTCTTTATTTTTGCACTTCAGTATTTATTCATATTTATTTGTTAAATTATTTCTTTTTAAATTTCAAATGTCTCTTTGGAGTGTTTCTCAACAATTCAGTTAAACTCAGTTTACTTATAATGCACCATATCACAATAAATGTCATGAGGCATATTGTAAAAATAGTAAAAAAAACAAAACAAACAAAACAAAGTGAAAACATAAACACAGCAGCTGCTAATACCTATATTACTTTTGACAAATTCTTTTTCTTGGTGTTTATTAACATCTTTTGATTTCAACTGTTTTCTCCATAAGTTTTTAGTGGCCTGGATTCTTAATTAAGCCATGTAAAGCATCTTGTGTTCCACTATGCAAATAAGGGAACAGCAAATTTCAAATTTCATTTGATTCAACAGGTTTTTTAACAAAAGAGGAGGAAAAACAGAAAGTGTTGTTTTGGCTCAAATATTTTAAATAATTATCTAGTACAATCCAGAACATGCTGTCAGAAACAGCTGGTGTGCATCTTTCTCTAGCAATTAATTTTCAAACACACACACAACCACGCGCAAAAAGCTCGCATTTATTTTTCAATTATTTCACTTTTAATTATTTGATATAAATGTGGTTCTGCTTAAGGGCCTACCATTATGGATGGAGGCTGGCTTTTAAAGAGGGGCCACTGGGCAAAATGGTAAACAACGGAATTAAACGGTAATAATTATTGTTCCAGAAAATAATTATTGTTCAGCCGCCTATCAGCTCTGGTGTTTAAATAACAGATATTAGCAGTATTTTTTTTTTTCTGAGTGATGGCAATGTGTGTGTGTGTGTGTGTGTGTGTGTGTGTGTGCGTGAGTGTGTGTGTGTGTCCACACATAGTGGCTAAAGCCGAATCCCACATGCAGCAGATAGGCAAGAAAAGCCGAGCATGCTGAAACACACAAACACACACACAGGCAGTGGAGATTAAAACACAGAGCCATAGAGATGGGCAGAATATCAAAACAAACAAACAAACAAACAAAAAAAAAGAAAAAACATGAAGCATACTGGAATTTATTTCCCCAAGCATGGAAATAATTCAGAAATTAAAATGTAAAACGTAAAGCGTTTTATTCATTCTTTTGGCCTGTTTGTGTAGCCTAGATATAAATGGAACAAGTCAGTCAAAAATGTGAGGAATTTTGTAAATTTATTGTTTATTATATATTTTGTTGAGCAATTCTCAAAATTTATTTTGATTTTTCTGACATATAAACATTTTTTTTTTTTTTAATTTGACTCAACAACAATCTGTCATCCAAACAGGCTTAGATACCAAACATGTGGATGGATTTCACATCTGTATTGTTTATGTTCTGTTGATCCCCCCCAACATTGAAAGTCAACATCAAAACAGCTTTTGTGGCCATTATTGTTTTTCATATTTTTGCCTGATCTCTCACTGATCCACTGCTCTATAAATACCCTTCTAGACTTCAGCACCAGAGTGTGAATGGAGGGATTAACAGAGATGCAGGATGAGTGAAAGGGATCTGACGGCACTAATGACGACAGACGTGTCGGCCTTTGTTGTTTGTGCTAAACAAGCATATGCACAAGTGGACAAGTCCACAACCAATGAGCGCCGTCGTAAACACAAACACCCTGTGCAGCAAGATGTTTTTCATGTCTTTTGACGGATTATTTCTCTTTTGACATTAATATAATCTTCAGGATTTTTAGCAGATGTTGAAACCGAATGAAACCAGGAAAACATCCATTCTGGAAATTATCTGGTGGTCATTTATACAGAACACTTTATGTGCAAAACAATTTCCCTATATTCCAGTTATAGCTAAGACTGATCATGTAGAAACATTAATGAAAATATGGCAGAAAAAGGGGTATTTTGTCACTGTAAACAATTTGTTTTCAAATATAGTTGAGAGCAGAGAAATAAGTAGAGTAGAAAATACACAGAACTACAAGCTTTAAATAAATGGCTCCTGAAACATCATATATACAAGTGGTAAATTGTATTTAAAAAAATGATGTATTCATATATTTTATGTAGGTAATTGTTCTTTTTTTTAATTTCCAGTCTTTGTGTCCAAGTCACTGTTCAGTATAACCAGAACAAATGTTTAATCACAGCTGTTGGAAGATGAGGGTCAGCTAGCTTTGCCAAACTCTGAGGGATTTCAGAAATTTAATTTATTATAACATTTTTATACATAACAGTGGAAGTATTTGTAACTGTTTTTTTATGAGTTGAGACCAAGACTGAGACCGCAACCCAACATAAGTTAAGAGTACTTATTGACAATTATTATTTGAAAGACAATCAGCAATTTCTTCTCTGGAAATCACCAGCGACCAAACTCTACAGAATGATGAGTAATCTGGATCGTGCTGGAATGACTTTAATGTTTAATCAGGAAATAATATTTTACCCAATTGATGTGGATTCCAGGAGCCAACAGTGCAGAGTCTTGGAAGCCAGCAGACTGACGAAAGACAGTCTGAAAGACAAAAAGGAAACGGAGAGGAGACAGAAACAGATCAGGAACATTGACTTGGCTGTAACAGCAGTGACAACAGACAAGTTTACCGAGTGACTGCAGAACAGGAGTCTATGAAGGCAGCAGAACAGGTAAGCAATCAGCAGCCAGCTGGAGAAGAGCCACGGGTGAGAGCAACGAGCTAATTCACAGACAACAGGGAGGGGAAGGGCAGTGAGCAGGAGCAGTTCACCAAGCCCTTTCAAAGAAGCCTGTAGCTCTCCTACTAACAGCTATGGTATAATGGAGCTCATATATAAGTATGTAAAAATATGTTTATATTTTATGTTTGTTTTACACAAAAGTATCAGTTTGTGTAAAACTGACACTGGCAACAAATGAAACACATTTCTTATGTATGAAACATTGTAGAAAGTCAATAATTGTTCAACATGACAACTTCCTCTCTTTATTTGTGTTGGTTCTTAGTAGGAAAAGTTGTTCAACTAAACATTAGGTAAGGAAACTACTAGGTTAGAACACAGCTCCAAAACTACCTGGTCAGGTTCAGGCACCAGATGAGCCAGTTTAGGATTGGGTAGAAAAGCTATGATGCCATATGGCAAAATATTTCTTGATTAGCATAAAACCAAGCCAGAAAAGTTTAAGAAACACAAGAAGTTTGTGGTACAATTTTAAGTGGTTCACAGATAAAACTTTTCTTATTGTACATTTGGAGATTTCTGTTTCTTGATGCAGCTGTGAGAAATATTGCTGGCAGCTGATGTGCAAAAGAAAAACAAAACACAATGTTGACTTAAATCATAACTAATCAATGATCACCTAAAACTGTTAGTTCAACTGATGTGAGACACACTGAATAATATGCTACGCTGTGGATGTTTGTATGGTTTTGGCCACATAAACACGCCACACTCTCTAACAGAAGTGCAGCAGGAAATATGAGACTGAAACACCATTATAAGCCGATCTCCGTAGAGTGACTGATCTCTAAATGAAGGCTACATATTTAAATCTCTCTTTCTGTCTCTACACTTACGTCCAAACATGACCTGCTGGTAAACCTCTAAGCTGTATTTGAAGAACAGAAGCCGCAAGATATAGAGAAAGTAGATCTTTAAATGCCATGTCTGCTGGCCTTCTTATCCATTTAGCTGACCTTTGCTGGAAGATTTCAAGCTGCAAATGGAACCAACAACAAGAGTGACTTTAAATACTTTTTTATCTTGCCTTTTAGTGTTACACAAATTGGTGTGTGTGCCTGTAAGCACTTTAATACGTAAGCAGCTTGTAGAGAAGATGTTGGTATAACCCTGAAAATATGGAAACAGTTCAGACATTTATAATAACATTATATGTAGATGTCCCCTTTTAAGGGTCAGAAAAAAAAACAAAAACTATTAAACCTACTTGACATGTTCAAAAAATATACGAAAAGGTCAAGCTTTGAATATACATTAGACATGAGGGTCCTAAACAGAAAGGGAAAAGGAACCAAAAGCACTGGGGATGCTGAAGGAATATTCAAAATATCCCAAAAGAAAAAATGAGACATTACTGGCACTTAAAGGTGACTCCCATAAACTCACACTTGCTGCACAATAATTTAAGAAGCATTGAGACACTAATTCTTTCATTGCGCTATAGAAGTCCAAAGTATAGGAGGTAGCCACAATGGTTTAGGAATGAAAGAAAGAAAAAAAAAAGATGTCGACAAAATGGACTGAAAGACGAATTACATTGATTTTTATATGGCCTTAACATGTGATGTTACAGAAGTGATATAAGAGACTTCCTGACTTTGAGTTCATCACCACATAAATGTAGGATTAGTTAAACATAGCTTCATTCGCTGAGTTGATCCAGGTCAAATTTCTCTAAGCCTTTAAGTATGCTTGCATCAAAGTTCATCCTAAGCCAGACTCCACACAAGATCTGGAAATGGCTGATTGTGATTTGCATGTTTGTGTACTTTACACGCACATTGAATATATCATGGAAGTGTGGACAGATTTTCCTTTCTTTCACCATCTTTAATCTTTCAGGAAGTTCCACACTACAGCACATCAAAGTAACATTAATTAAATGACAGCAATTTACTTCCTGATTATTTATTAGCTTAACAGTGTACTTCAGGACTGAATAAGGGTCTAATTGACAAATTAGTTGGTCTCTTACAAAACCTTGCCCTCAATTTATAAACAGGAAGAATATTTGCTTGTGGTCACACACAGAGCAACCCACTCCTGATTTAACACTTCTTTATTAGCGGCTATAATTGGAATGTTATATGCAAAACCAATGTAGGCAATGGGTAATTAGAAACTGATTACAGTTTTCACGTATTCATTAAACAAGGTAGTGCGATGGCAGCCAGAGTATGGGTAGGTAACAAAGGCCGGCGTTCTGCATAGTCCACAATGTTGTATAATGAGATGTCATTAGTGATTAAGCAGAAAAAATAAGGGCTGTGTCAGTAAACTGGCTGATTTATTAAATATGGGAAGCTAATAGCAAAGTAAAATCCATCATTTGCAATAGAGATTTGTTGTCTCATACCAACAAGTTTAAATATTACTTTCCAAAAGTACAAATTATAGGCTAGTAGTCACCATGAACTGCTCCATGTGTAGAAAAGACAATCTTCACCGTGCAACATGGTGGCTGCACCAACATGCTGGAATGCTTTACTTTAGCAAGGACAGAAAAAGCTTATCAGGGGGTGAGTTTAAGGCCTGCACAGCAAGAAATTGTTCATTATCATGAACACAAATTGAGTGATTTCTCTGTTTGCTTTTTGTTTCATATATAAAAACATCTTTGTTATATAAAGCTTCGATATGTGACTGATGGTTGACATCACTTTCTGTCTGCTCATCCTTCCCTCTCCGTCCTTCCTCTGTCACGTCACAGGGAGTCCTCCGGGATCCGGGAAATGATTAAGGACGACAGTTTCAAATACCTTTCAAGTATCTCCCTGATGGCGATGTAAAGTAGGTGGGCACCGAGAAAGTGGTGGCTAGCAAGAGTGTGCCAGTCTGGTCTTTCGGAAAGTAGAAAGTAAAGATTTGAGAATGATGCAAGTAATTTTATATTTAACTATGTCTAAGCAGTGAAGCAATATACATATATATATGTTTAGTTTTAGAAGAAATGTTTATTCACCTGTGTTCTTTTTGAGGATACTTTCCTTATTTTCTAAATGCAGTTGTAAAAGTGAATCAAATGTTTTTTTTTTTTGTTTTTTTTCTTCCAAATCTCCGTACTCCAGTGTCTTGTTCATGACACACATTCAGGGTCCCTCTTTGTGACACTTTACTCACTGTTGCATGACGAGGGGTGTTCATAAGTGAATACACATCCGTGTGTGAATGTCTCTGTACAGCATGTGGTTTCATGTGTGTGTGTGTATGCGTGTGTGTGTCTGCATAGGTCTGCGAGGGAGAGATAATGAGATCTTGTTCAGCTGAGGCCCGGTCTTGATCCCCAGAAGCCCTGGACTCATTTCAGTGAGAAACCTCTGAACAGAGTGAATACAAGACAAAGAAGTGCCAGCAGAAACATAAACTTAGTCTGGTAGAGGGATCATAAACCGGAGGAAGTACAGGATGATCGCTTTTGTCCTTTATTATTGGAGTACAGCTTTCAAATATCCTGCCTTTGAGTTAAAGATTACACCAAAATAAAAATAAAAAATTAAAAAAAAACATTAATAAAATATTTATTTAACACAGAAAAGCCTGTTGTTTGTCTTGGAGAAGATTTCTAAAAGTCTTAAAATACATTATTTGAATGCAGTATAATCTAACAAGGAAAATTAGAATTTTAATATTTCAACCATTAATTTGACTGCATCTATTCTAGGAGTGGTGAAGAGTGCATCATTAAGAAAATACTTTTTTTATTGGTGAGTTTAGATAAAACATTTATGTTATTTATATTTATCCTAATAAGTTGTTTAAAGTTCCTCTTTACCACTCATCAAAATGGAAAAGACAAGAGAATATGTCATGTATATAAAGTTGATGTGTGTTGATCCTTAAAATGAAACAGTAAACAGTAAAATGTCACTGCTAAAAATGCTGGCTGCTTACAAAGTGATTCTTCCAACTTTTTTATTTTACAAATAGAAAATTAAGTGGAAGGAAAACTGTAGGATAAAAATAATTAAAATAAAAACTTAGGTATTAAACAAAATCTATAGGTTTTGTCAAATACAAGCCAGCCACATTTGAGAAAGCTGTTGATTTGCAGTTACCACAGATAAATGTTATACTTCCTTAAATCGGGAAATATTTCATAAAGTTGCTTTTTGTCAAGTAAGCAATAAGAACAAGAAATAAACAGATGCAAATATTCTTTTATTTTATTTCAATAAACATACGTTGAAAAAAGTGAGAAAGGATTATAAACTACTCCATGTTATGAGTATCAATTTAGTTAAGAATGTTTGAGGTGAAATATCACAACACTGCAGTTCAGTAGCAAAAAGCGGCATCTTGCGATTACCAACTCGCCATAACTAAAGAATATTATTTCAGTTTGTTGAACTCTTTCAAACACCCTTTATCTGCCTTTTTCCCGCATTGTCATGTTTATTAAATACCATCAATATCCTAAAAACTGAAAGCAACAAACGTTCCATCACAATTCTTCCTGCACAAGCAGCAAATGCTTCCAATGAACACTGACTGGGTTTCTTCCCATCTCTTCCCCTCCTTCTCCTCCCTGCGTTTTCATACCTGTCAGCTAGATTCACTGTGTGGGTTAGCCAGAGCTATCACTGTTCCCTTTTCTTTTTGGCATTGTTCAAACTAAATGGAAACAAGGTAATTAGCTTGTTACAATTAAAGCGAGACGAGCGGATGAATTGTAATCACCCGCAATGGAGTTCCTGCTTTCTCCCCTGCAGCCTCCAACAGGCCAGCTGAGCTATCCTCATTTGCATAATTAAAATATACAAATGATAATGGATTTTGTAGTCAATGTCCAGAGGCTGCAAAGGCAGGAATGAGAGAGAGAAAAAAAAAAAAAAAATGAAATCACAATAACAACCACAGCGGTTTCGCCTAGAGGGGAGGCAAAGGGGGGTAGTGGGGTGGGAAGAAAGAATACGGAGAAAGGTTGGTCTTGTACTGGAAAAGATGGCAAGAGAGAAGGATGTGAAGATAATGAGAGATAAAATGAGTGAGAGAAAAGACAGCCTGAACATCATAGGGAGCAGAATAAAGGTGAACCAATTACATTTGCAAATAGCATATGCCTGGCCCTGGCCTGCGCTGCCCTCCCTCTGGGGAAGTCTTTCGCCTGATTACATGAAATTGGGATAGAATTAAACATCTAAAAGTTGTCCTAAGACAAACCGAAATGAAATTAGAACCCGACTTCTTTTTTACCTCGCATGGCCACAGGGCCACACGGCAGAGACGTCAGGAGAGACGGAGGGATTGTGCAATTAGGCAAGGGACAACGCTGGTGAAATTAGGCCTTGAAGCTGACTTTACTCTACCTCTGCTTTTTCTTTCTTTTCTTTTCTTTTTTTACCTTCTTCTGGGCTTTTTTCTAGAGTTCGCTTTCCGTGTTTTTGGCATCAGAAAGTTTAGAGGGAAACCAGCTGCCATCCCTTGACGATGAAGTGTGTTGGTCCGAACACACACACACATTCACACACTTCTCCCCTGCTGTGCCGAAACACATTTACACACACTCTTGTGCCCCGGTGATTTGAGAGCGACATTAGAGCGGTGGAAGCCGAGAGCACTGGGCAAGGCCCCAAAACACAAACTGAAAAGCTCTCCAGTCACAAAACTAACTTGTCTTTCTACAGTAAACGATTACAAAAGAGGGCTCTTCTGTGGAAAATATTAGTGCCTTTTCTTGAAGGCAAGCGAGTTTCTGCATGTTTCCTTCATCCTATTTTCTTTTATTTTCCCTTTCAAGCCTCTGATTCCACTAATGCAGGAAAAAAAGAAACAATAAAGACATACTTTTTCAGGCTGAAATCTTATTCAGGAGAGCATCAAATTAGAGAGCAATGTGCTGTTATTACGATTATAACACAAATAAGAAAAGTGGATGTCTTCTGTTCTCTTCCACTCCATTTAGCACTCCATTCAGTTATCCCACAGGGATCAAAAACAGTGCATTTAACTTGTAATCTGATCAGATTGATCTGAAATGAAGATGCACATCATACAGTTATTCTCATTTTATTACCAGCATCTCCTTCACTTGTGATGATATAACAATGCCTTCTCAATGCCTTCCATAACAATTTTTAACGCCAGGATGTTTTATCTTCCATAACGCTTCCAGAAGCCAAGATCATCTCTGAAAAATGAACTTATCTTGTGACAGTGTTGGTTCCAGTTAAAATCATACAACCAATAATTGACAAAGTGGTGTATTTCTCTCTCTCTTTTTGTTTACACTACAGAACACAATTTAATATTTTAATAGAAACATGTTCTTTATTGGAATTTAAAATTCAAAGTTTATGGGTATTTTATGACTGCTTGTATGTTTGGACCCTTGCTTGACCTTTGCATGTCAATATGACTCCAATCATCAGGTTTTTTCTTGGTTCTTTTGTTAATAAAACTATGAAAACAAATGGATAAAAATGTTCAATCATCTTGGGTAACTTAATATGTGATTTCTTTAAGATGAGCTGTAATTCTAGCCTGTTAACTCATATTTATGAACTCAAGAATGCTATTTATTATACCCATATGTTTGCGTTCTCTTACATAGATGGCTACCGTTGAAAAAAGTGATTATTTTCCATCATAATGTCCCATAAACATGTGTTCAAAACTCACCTACATCTAATGACTTTGCAGAGTCAGATTAAAAGTATTGAGCTAACTACGTCTTTGTTCTTTTTAGTTGGCAGCCTTGTGTTCTTTACACACATTCCCATTTGCAGATGACTTTTTCTCAATATTCAAACTCTTTATTGCTCAGTCTTTATGCTTACATAAACTGCATTTTCTTCTTTTTATGTGCATTTCTATAAAATTTGGTATGCGCAGCTGCCTGTTTACATTCCCCCTCTGTTTTTTTTTCTGTATGTGTGTATGAGTGAATGCAATAACAGCAGCAGAGCTGTAAGTAAATAATGAGGAGTAATCAAAGTTAATGGAACCCAATGGGAGACACAGCTTCTGTGTGGCAATAATCTCATTTAGAGAGAGAGGCAGATTTAGTGGATAATTGGGGCCTAAGTATTTACTGATTCCCCTGCTAACTAACTAACTTACTGAGCTGCTGATGCTCTTTTTGTTCACACCGGTGCCAGGAGGTGAACAAAAGAGCAAATGAAGCACTGTGACTTAGATTCAACATGTTTCTGTTTGATCATTTTTTGTTATTATTTTGTTTCCCATTTCTAATGACTTTGTTGATTCATCTGGTCATCTTTTCCTTTTTCCCTTTCCTTTGTCCCATTTCCTTTTGTTTTTTTACATTTTTTTTTTATATAATTTTGTCAAAATGTTCCTGCACTTTTGAAGAAAAAATATATGTTTTAGCAAAAGAGTGTTTAAGAGATCATGATTTTATTTTTTTTATTCTTTTACAGATTTTTATTGATAAATAAATTGTAAATACAGTATATATGCATGCAAACAACAGATTTCCACTTCCCTTCCCAGTCCTTCCAATTCACCTGCCAAACCCAGAACCAGATCAGTAGTGACACATAACTGAACTATAAAAACATAATAAAAACGTAAAAAAATTAAAAAGTAGAAAAAAAGCAAAAAACCAAGTGAACACATTTTAGTGTATACTAAAAAAAAACAAAAAAAACAAAAAACAAAACAAAGTTAGTTCAACATATATTTTAGCACTTCTTTTCTTTATAAATCCCACTTTGCATGTAAACCAATTCTCCATTGGTTTCCATGGAGAATTTGCCACTTGCAAGATGGCAGATATGCTGAATTATTTCTCTAGGACAATGGCAGCAATGGTGCTTTGNCTCTTCTGAGAGTCTCAGTCCTCTAAGAATAAGTAAATGCTTTTCCTGTGTATTTAAAAACCCAAAATACCAATGCCCCCTTGGTTCTCTTTGATGATTTAAATAACCCCAAAGCACTTTCTTCTGCCTTCTGGTTATATCTGCAGCAACACTTTTGTGACACTGCATTAGCTGCTCAATCAAAAATGTAAAAATGATAACTAAATTAGTACAGAGATGTATAAGCAGTGATAATGTTATTGCTACTAGAACAAAGCCATTTCTAAACTGAAGGAAAATGAGCAAAACAAAACAGTGTAGGCAAATGCTAAAAAACATGATGGACAGTTTGTGCCCTCCAGGCAATACCATGATTTCACCACGTTGGCAGATTGTTAAACATAATCCAGTCCTTTACAATCTTATATCACTCATCACTACTTCTTGAATTTTCCTTTCTTTTCATTAATGTTTTAAGTCTTTGCACCCTTTGTCTAGACTTTCTATCATCTATGACAATAAGATATAGACATGATTCTATCTGGGTGTATTGGGTGTGATGGAGTTAATGGAGGGTGGTGTCAGCTGCACAGCAGGGCAGCTCTCACTCTTGGAAAAGCCCAGAAAGCTTCGCTCCACCTTTGTGTTTGACTCTGTGTGTTTTTATCTGTGCGGGCTCCTCAGGCGCCATTGTGGAACAACTTTGCATCTGTGTTGCGTTCTCCTCAGTGGTCATGCACTTAAGTGCTTAACCTTCAGTTCGATCACAGAGTCAAATCATTTGCACTGAGTGATGACTAGATAGCTGTCAAAACTCCACTCTTTTCCTTTGATCCTGTTTTAATTAACCTTCTTCCTCTCCTTGCAGTAATTCTGTTTTTCTCTCAAGTTATTATATTTCTTTTTATTTCCCTTTCTGTATTTTATTGTCATAAATCTCAGATGAACAGTATCAACCAGTAATCCAAATACAGAAGGATATTAGCTTGAGAAATAATTAACAAACAGATAAAACATAAACCAGCTGATTTCCCCACTGTCTCTTTTATTTTTTACCCATGTCTACAATCCTTTCTTATCATATTTTCATCATTTTTTGCACACATTATGGGTAAACAACAATACAAGCAATCCTCTCTCATCTGTCACATCACTGATTGTTGCCTGACTGTGCCACATTGTCAAGTAATGTGCACTCCTGGGGCCAGATGCATAAACAACGCAAATGCAAACCCTTATGTGTATTATGTATCATTTCCTCCATAAAATGAGTAATTAGAAAGACTGAATGTTTCCTGAGAGCAGATGCACATAATGCGTTTCTCAGGTTATGCAAATATCTGTTCATAAAGCATTAAGTCTCCTGATCAAAGTTGAAATGAAAAAGAAGCATAAGATGAGAACTGTAAAAATGTTTTTCAATTGCAGGAATGACAGAACTAAAAAATAAGTCAAAAAGTACATTTTATTCAAGTTTATAAAATCAGCTGGTTGCAATTTTGCAAATCCTGCATAACTCTTCCCCATTTTTTGTACTCGCATGAAAGACACTTAAATTGATTGAAATCTGACTGCATTCCTGGACTGGTCCTTGATTTATGTCACCATAACCTCCAAAAATAATTTCGACCATGGCAGTGCACCAACAGATATGCCGTCTAACAGAGAGCTGCACAGCATGGAGAAGCACAATTATGAGTTTAATCAAGCAGCGACAAGAACACATGGATCAACTTTGTGAGCAGAATCAAAGTTCACAGCCCTGGAACCAGTATGCCTCTCAAAAGGAAGGGAATATAATGAAACAAATAAAATCACATTTTATTTTTATAGCAGCTTTCAGCAACAAGGCATTTCAAAGTCCTTTGAAATCATAAAACACAAAATCATCCATCCATTTTCTTTACACCCTTGTCCCTTGGTGGGTCGGGAAGGTTGCTGGTGCCTCTCCAGCTAATGTTCCAGGCGAGAGGTGGGGTACACCCAGTATGTCGCAGGACAACACAGAGACAGACAGGACACAAAACCATGCATACACACACTCACACCTAAGGACAATTTGGAGAGGCCAATTAACCTGACAGTCATGTTTTTGGATTGTGGGAGGAAGCCAGGGTACCCAGAGAGAACCCACGCATGCACAGGGAGAACATGCAAGCTCCATGCAGAAAGACCAGGCCCAGGAATCAAACCCAGAACCTTCTTGCTGCAAGGCAACAGCTCTACCAACTGCGCCACTGTGCAGCCCACACAAAATCATAAAAACACAAAAATACAAAGTCATACAGTCAACAACATTACATTTTGTAATGTTGTTGCTGCTAGTGGCCCTCAAACCAATAGCAGCAGGAAAGGTGGGAGAAGCAACAGGCGGACAGAGCAGGAATTGAACCGGTAACCCACCGATTGAGGGTCAAACACCTACCATCGCCACCACTGTCCCAATTTATATCCCAAATATATATATAAATATCTATTTGTATGTATAACATGATTAAATCTGATTTGCTTTCCATATGTTAAGCCCACCACTAATTTTCTATGCAAAATTAAATATCTTGCTTTAACCTGGAGTTTCTCCATTGCTGACTGAGTGTTACTGGAAAACATCAGAGCAACGACCACAGCTCCTGCACGCCCATGTTCCTGCCCAGATTCATGCCAAAAATAGGCATCTCCTTTACAATCTGTAAAGGAGATGCCTATTCTCCTTTACAGTCTGTAAAGGAGATGCCTATTTTTCCAAACAGTAGAACCAAACCAAATATTAACCGGTTGGCAGAAGGGAGGCGGCTATAGTGTATTTGCAGGAGGAGTGCCAATAAATCTGTCCTACACTGTACATTGCTGTGTTTATAATATTACATAGTTTTATGCATCCGGCCCCTGGTCCTGCTGGTAATTACATCAACACCTTCAGCGGCATTAGTGTCTTGCTTTGGCCATTCCCACAGAGAACCATCACTGTACCGGTTTCTTCTGCTCTGTTTGACAACACACTGAAGAGTTGCATGATGCACCGTTGTTGTTGTTGCATACTCATCATACAGAGTAATTTTTCCTAGGCGCCAAAAAGGCACTCAGGTCAAGTCACACGGTTAAGTGCAATTTGCAAAACCATCTAGTGCCAGATTTAATATTTTCAAGTATGGTTTTGTCTGTGTGATTATAATCACAAGCATGCTGGAGCCTCAATGCATGAAGAGTGTGTGTCTATGTGTGTGTGAGGACAGCTTAGTACAACACAGCCGGCCAAAGCCAGACTTTAAAAGATGTATTTAATCTGAAGATATTAGGCTCAGGTTATTTTTACTTACCATCACCCGGTATTAAAAAGCATGGTTACAGTTATTGCAAAGCTTGGAGGTAGTTATGCTTATGGAGGGACCTTGGGAAGGCAGCAAGGAGATTAAAGAGGCTCTTTAATCAAGGAGGCAAAAACTGCCAGTAGAAAATACAAACCCAAAAGGCCCTCATTATTAAAATACATTTGGAGATTACACAATTGCACAATGAGATACTTTTACACTAGCTTTAAGATACTTGTAACATTTTAGCTTGAAAGAGAAATGCTAGTGCTACACAAAGCCATTACATAAATGAGCAGGATAAGATGCTTAGACATTATTTACACCCAGGCCAAGAGGGGATTAGGATTTACCCCTGCCTCCCTCTTATTCTTTGGTTTTACCACATCATGTTTGCTTTGAATCATTTCATTTGTATTTCTCTCTCATCCCTAAACAACAGTTCTTCCTTACAGTTCAGGCTGAATGAAGTTAAATTAAGTATAAGACTGTGCAGTCTTGCCTGGTCAATGTCCCCCCCTCAGACTTTCTCTCCTAATAATTGTAGTCTCAGTCAGATCTACTGGGTTGTTGACTAAAAAGGAAAGTGAAAAAAGCCGCTACAATTAAAAAACAAACAAAAAAAACTTTTAAGATACGTCTAATATTAAAAATGAACTGAAATAGAGTTCAATACGCTGCTGAATGCATGGAAACTGTGCTGCTGTGCCACGCCATCCCTCACCTCTGTGAGATTTGAGCCATAAAAAGAATACGAGTGAAAAGACAGAAAATTAAAAACTAGCATAACAGAACGCCACAGACAAGATTTGTGTTGATGAAGCGTCCCAACAGTATCATTCACTGAATCAGGGAGTAAATCGACCTCTGTATCACAGTGCTAACTGGAGCAACTAGTCATCTTGTCAGAAGTCCTGATTGGCTCATTTAAATACCACTCAGGTGTAATTGGATGGCAAATTAAACTGTCATTATTGGACAGGCAAAGAGGGAGAGAAAGAACAGAGGAGTGACAGGACAAAATGGCTGCTGTTCTCCTGTGGGAAAACGTTAGAAAGTAAAGGGAGACTGATTCGCATTGAAACACACACTCTTGAGACTGTCTTCTCCAGTACATGTAGTAAGACATGTGAAGTTGGGCAATTCTAAAAAAAAAATCATAATAATGGATTTAACCTCAATCTTTTATGGGCCCATTTCCTTAATCTTTCTTCTATCTGGCTTTATAGTGCACGTCTAATCATTATGTTGTTCTTCCGCACATTTTGAACATTTCCATACCAGATCTACTTATTTTATACCTCCAATAATCTCCCCTTTAATTAGCAACAGAGATGAAGCCCTTCAGGTGGGAGTATCTGTTATTAGAACCGTCAGTTGTTTAGTCCACAAATCAGTCCGTTTTGGTGGAGAGGCAAGAACAAATCCAGTTTGCAGTTTTCTACAAACCAGACAGGGCTAAAGCTGATTTTTTTTTTGTGAGAAATATAAAACGGTGTGTGTGGTGGATAACTTACACCACCCGTTATACTAAACAAGTCATTTCCATAGTAAACCTTGGCATGGCACAACTTTAAACTCCCTCTCTGCCCATTGTTGGTTTCAATAAACAAAACTGGGAATAAATGGGAAATATTCTACTGTCCATTTTGTATGAATAAGATTTTTTTTAAAGTGGCAATTTCAGTTTCAGGAAATTAATCCCAACAGTGGTAAAGCCTTATTATTAGATATCATTAGATTCAAACAAAATCTGACACATTTTGTCTGTTTTCATTTTGAGAAGCAGCTTGTATCTTGTCTAGTGTTTCTGCTCCACCATTAGTCATAAAACTGATGAATGGAAAGTGACCAGAGCTTCTCCAGGTGAACCCTGACCTCCCACAGCATGTGCACGCGTGTGTTTTGTCAGTACGACTGTAGCCCATCTGTGTGGCCTGTTAAGAGCCCCTTTCTCTCTTTACCCTCTTATTCTGACCCATATCCTCAGCGGTCAACACTCAAGAGCAGTCTGACCCAGGGGGATAGTATCTTTTTTTTCTGTCCGTGTCTCTATACACATTTATGAGTGGCAGTGCAAGCAGGGGTGAACATTAATAGGGTAAACACACAAAAAAAACATACACACAAATTTTCATGATCTCATCAATGGATTGTGAATACAGTATTAACGATGGCTGGGTGGCCCCTGGCCACTACTTACTGAATCAGATATGTGACATCTGATATGGGTTCAATTTGAAATCCATTTGTAATGCAATATAGCAGCGTGTTTCATGTCGAGGTCAAGACCCAAAGTTGGGTCATGAGACATAATTATGTCCTCAAAGAACCATTTACTCTCTTTAAAACTATGAAAAGCTAGAGATAAGTGGCAGGCTTTAAACATTATGGATATCATGCATTGATGAAAAGGTTCTCTTTTAAATTAAACCTAGAAAATTACAGCAAGAAAAAAGTTCATCTGATTATTTTTTGCTTGATCATTTTAAATGTACGCTGCTCTATAGCTTGGAATTTTAATATGTGCAGAAATAAAAAGCAAGTATTGGCTATCACAGTTTCTTTCTTTGGAACATTGTCTCATTGCCTACAATGCAGAAAAATATCCAACATTTTGCAAGTTTAAAACATATTAAAGAAAGAACACACAGAAATGGTCAAATGCAGACCCTCCAGCAAGTTCTGGGTTTACCTCAGAGTGTTCTCCCAGTGGGATATGCATAGAAAACCTCTAAAGAGAGGTGACAGGGGGATGCTTGAACCACCTCAACTGACCCCTTTCAATGGGAAGAAGCAGTTGAGCGGCTTTCTCATCTACTTAGAGATGAGAAAGTTCCTCACCTTCATCTCTAAGGCTGATCCTAGCCATCCTCTGGAGGAAGCTCACTCCAGCCGCTCTGGCTCCTGACCCACCAGTGAGGTGAGATTCGTTGTCCTTCAAGCCAGATTATGCCACCAGGAACCAGCACACCAAGGCTCCCGCCCTCGCCAACCACCCCACTTGTGTGGCACATGATCGGGATGCTGTCCCTGCCAGGTGGTGAGCCCACATCCAGATTCCTGTAGTTTGTTTGTGCAAAGCCCCAGGAGCTAAAACTCGACCATTGGCCCCTTTATTTAGTACATTTATGCACTGGAGAATAGGAAAAAAATACTTTAGACCAATTTTGTGCTCCTATTTTGGGAGCACTATAGCACTTATTCTACTTTTATAAGATTTCCAAAGGTTGGAGCATAAAGAGACAGGGGTGTTTAATCAGAAAATCAAAAGTCCTGGTTCTTCTTTTGTGTCAGTTGAACAGGCACACATCATCACAGATCCCCTTCTTCTCCTCTATATTGAACTAACATGGGTTTGATTTAGGGGTAATGGTTTAGCACACAACTCTGACTCAGGAGATTCAAGTGAATCAAATCCCTTTAATGAATTAAACCGTTTAACTTGAGTCATTTAATTACTGCATAGACTGTATGGGAAGGTTTGAATGAGAGGCTATGTTCTTAGTTAAAATGCCATAGATAATCTGGCCAACTTATCAAAGTATAGTATAACTGAACTGTATTCATTTGATTATGACTAAAGTTAAGTAATATGGTGATTTAGTCAATTATTTCCTAACATGTTAATTTTCGTCCCACAAGACTGATTCATGGATTGGTTTAAGAAGTGAGATTGTTTGATTTGATTGCACTTATGATCAACTGTACTTTGCTAAAGACAGGGTCCTTGGAACCATCAGTCTGGGGAATGAAGAGACATCAAATATTAGACAATCTGTCAGAGGTGATACACACACATGCATGTGTACTTTGTGTGAGCTGAGAGACTTAAAAATCTAACACAAGCACACGGGGTGCCATTAAATGCTGTTTAGGGTGGAGAGTCTTTGCTCAGAGAATGTGTGTGTCAGGGTGTATCTTGGTGCACAAGGCTCAGACAAATGGATTCAATCCCCCGGCAAACTGCAAGTGAGTCTCAAAGCCCCATGCCCCTGTTGTGACATCATCTATGAATGTCATAATTGAGGGTCGGTAAATTGCCGCTTTTCCCCGCTCAGCGTCGCCCCATGTGTCAATACCGAGGTTCAAGGTGACGGAGTGGATCAATATTTCGAGACAGGAGCCATCCGCTGAATTTACAGCCCAGTAACAAGAGAGCTATGAAACAACGCTGCTGTAGCCTTCAGCAAGCTGCTGGACGGGACGGCAGCGCCGCTGGCCTGCATTTGTCGCACATGCATACCTTTGATCCTCCAAGGAATTCGGTTTTCTTATTGTTTGAGGAGTAATTTTTTTAATTAGTTACTATTTAAATATGGCTGTCTTTTTCACAAAATTGGCACAGTTTATAGACATATCTAGAAGCTCTGACGCAGCAGTGAAAGAAAAAATAAAAGGAACATATTATTCACAAACTGATTTATGTGTTTAGTCGCAGATTTTTTTTTAACTTTTTATTTTCTGTCAAGCTCAAATTTTCAGATCAAAACAATCTTAATGTCAGATAGAGGTGACTTCAGAAAACATGAAATTCAATTTGACGGCATTGAAAGTAATTATTCACAAATGCAGAAAATTCCTCAGGAATTTGGGAAGTTCCTGAGGAATGGCAAATCTGGAAAAAAATACTCCAAGATCAAACTGACTACTCAGCAAAATGTCACAGAAAAACATGGAAAAACATCCTCAGTACTTCAGGTTTTTCTTGCTCCGATGTTTGTGATTTTACAATTAAAAAAGATGAATAGACAACCATGGGAAGGTTCTAAGCTGAAAATCAGTTACAATCAGAAGACAGTTATAATCTATATTGGAATAAAACACATTTATAGACATACTTAAGGACAAGAGGGGACAAACATTTAATTCTACAAAAGTGAAAACAAAATCTCTTGAACATTTCACTACTGAATAGATTAATATGCATCCCCGAATATGTATGCAAGTGCATTTATGAATCCATCACAGCAGCTACAGTGTCCAGCAGGCAGAAATGTCAAAATCATAGTAGGTGAGCTGTGAAGGTGACGATGCCTGCCGTGAGTGTGTGCACGTCTGGTGATGGATTAGCTTCATTTCCAGTGTAAACTGTCTGTTGTGAGTGAGTGAGTGAGTGAGTGAGTGAGTGAGTGAGTGAGTGAGTGAGTGAGTGAGTGAGTGAGTGAGTGAGTGAGAGTCCACATGCTTGGACCAAAGCAGCAGGACACTGTGCGTGATATGTGTCTTCTGGACCGTGTGTTTTTGAGTCTTTTCCCATCACTTTGAGAACATTTGTTTGTTTCTTTACCTGCGTTGCGTGTGTATCTCTGTAAGTGTGTGACCGTGGCTGAGTGATGGGTCCAGCACAGCGTGCAGTACAGTGGACAAGACGCTGGGTTTATAGTGCCGGAGGCAACAATGAGAGGTGTGTACAATCAAACGTGTGCTGACAGGTGCGATGGACATCACGGGGTTATGATGACCTCAAAGTGCTGCAGGTGACAGTCAACTGCTAACACACACACAGACAAACTGAAGTGATGGTTGTCAATCCCCTTAATTTGTGGTGGGGAAAAAAAAATCCTTTGAATGAAAATATGACACTGCAATTGTTGTGCAAGATGAAAAAAAATACACAAAAATTCAATTTGTGTAAATCTATAGAAAGTATTTCAACACCTCCTTAAATGATTTTTATTATAGTGAAGGAGTTCAAAAATTAAATTTGGAAAGTTTCCGAGAGTCAGAAAGGAATTCCATGGCATATAACATATTAGCCACTAAAGTAATTTCAGTGTTAATCAAATAACTGTTTTTTTTTAGTTGTAATTAAATTAGTCAGTTTAATGTGGTACTAAATGTCATTGGAAGTAATGATGATATTTCCACAACTTCTGACAGGGGGTATGGGCAAAACATCCAGCAAACTACTTTGCAAGCCTTGTGAAAGGACAACTAAACTTTTAGGCTTTTAAACTGTATAATTTGAACCAATTCATTCAACTTCAAAGTATGTAATACAATTTCTCATAAAAAGTCAATCCGTGGGATGACATACGAAGGGTTATGACAAAAAGACTCAATCTGATATGTTTGGAAAACTTTTGGTTGGATATTGTCCCATCAAGGTGCCGAGACTCCCACCATGGAAGCTGTAATTTGATCAAAATGTTACCCTTTTTTCTGTTTTTTAGTTAAACTATGCAAATATATGTTGCATATAAAAAGTTTTGAAATGATCAATCATGCTCATATCTTTTTGCAACATAAAAGCCCATATAAAGTCCAGCTGTATATTTGTTCGTGTACGTGTTCTGCATCTGTACTTCCAGTCTTTTTTCTCAGTTCCCCTGTGAAACCAAAACAAGGTAAACGTATAATAATAACATCTTCAGAATGTATCTCTCCTTCTTTCTCCCTTGAGCCAAACGACCCACATCCCCTCACACACACCTCCTCCACACACCCCCTCCCGCCTCCTCCTCCCGGCGGTCCGAGGAGCGCCCGGGTGTGAAATGTAAAAGGGAGAACGCTGTCGTTCAAACTGTCCCAACCACCAGTACACGCTTGCTGTTTCTCCTGGCGACTCTTCCTCTTCCTCTGTCAGAGTCCGCCTGTCCCCCCCATCCTCCTCCCACCGCCTTCCCCCCTTCATCACACCTCCCCTTCTCAGGTGGGCCTGGCGCTGCAGGTTGCAGGTACGCAGGACCCCTCAGCCAATGAAAAATGAGTGCCTCCTCACGTTGTGACTTTGATGAACTTCACTGTACGTCAGCCTATCACTCTTCTCCATTTGGCTTCCCCCGGAAAAACTGCCCCATGACACACACGCAAACACACACACACACACAGACATAGCATGCACATGCACAGAAGTGGTGAACACGCTGGACCAAGTATTTGTCTTGTTGAAGGAAGATGCTGCGCTCGGGTAAATACGAGGGTCTCTTTGTGTGTGCATGTGCGCGATTGTACATAAAATCCAGAATGAGAAGCACTTCTGAGAATTTATTTAGACACATTTGTTCAAGATAGACTTGACTTTGTTGAAAGGCTGTAAAGTTTCTTGAAGGTAAAGTTTTTCTAGGTGTGAAAAGTACTAAGAGTTTGGCATGGATGATATTCCTATCACCCTTTTTATCTGCAACAAAAAGCCTCAATTGTTCTGTAAATTGTTTGAAAATGTGATTGATGACTGGAAAGTGAGTGTATATGTTTTTGTGACATAAAAATGCAGTCTGCTTGTAGTCGTCTCTGTATTTAGTTCCTCCCGACATACAGAGAACAATTTTGAATGTTAAACCTGCCAGGAGAAACATGCTCACGTGTGTGCGTGTGTGTGTGTGTGTGTGTGTGTGTGTGTGTTTAGATTGCACAAATCTTGTGGGTCTGCTAACTGCAGACAGAAGAGTCAGGGGGCTAATCCCTCCCAGTTGGTTCCTAATCCAGTTCTAATCCCTTTAAAACTCTCCATCACCCTCTGAGGACCTCAACATGGTTAAATCTTATGAAGACACGTGAAACAAAACACGAGCACACAGAATTCCGTTAACTCGATAAAAGTGAAATGTTTTCATATAGCCGTATTGAATATGTTATATGCATTTATTTTAAATCCCCTTTCTTCTGATACCCCTAAGTAAAATCCAGCGCAACCAGAGCGGAGTCAGTGTTTTGCAGAATTTTGCAGGTTATTTAGAGGATGCCTCTGCCGGATTTGTGCACCTGTTGACTGACATTTTTTCCCCTATTGTTCTTTACAAAATGGCCACAGAATCATTCAGATTAGATGAAAAAATATGTGGAAACATTTCTTACGTACTGCAACAGATTTTTTTATGTGATTTGGATCTGGACGCCGACTTGACATGAATATGCTTTGATTTAAAGAATTAAATTTTTATAAGACTGCCCCTGTATTTTCACCCCATCTTCAAGAAATTATCCTCACAGCATGATGCTGCCAGCACCATGTTTCTCAGCAGGGGTGGATGACTACGTTGTCCTGTCAACAGATTCTCAGAAATGAACTGAGGATGTATTCTACAGCTCCTCCAGCTCAGACTAATGCTGTCCTTTTATGGCGTTTCCATGGTAACTGTTTCTACTGCACATTATTTAAGGGTATCAAAGTAAAAAAGGTTAAATACAAATACATGACTTTTATTTATTTAGTTTTTAATACATTTTCAATTTTGCACAAACTAAGAGTTGATCTTTCACAAGAAAAAAATTATTTATATTTAAAACATGAAAAAAAGGGGAGGAACTACTTTTGCAACTCTTTTTATTATCAGCAAGCGTTGACAAGACACTGCTGCTCTAAAAGACATTAGATTACAGGCACTTGTTAAATTAGATTATGTCGACGGTTTGTCTCTGCAGGTTTCCTTCTTGTGCCATATTTGCTTAGTTGTTCTGCTTCCTCACATTGCGATCCATCTACCACCTGTTTCTGTCTGATGAAATGACAGGCTGCGTGGGCGAAACAACTTGAAAACAAGCGGTTACAAAAACGGATGGTAATCTAAGTGCTGTTCAAATGTGCTTCATGTGCATAGTGATCCAAATCTTTGAGAGAATACGACAATATTCAACAGAGCTCATCCCTGGGGGAACTGATGGATGAATGACTGTGTGTGGTCTAAACAATCCTTAGAAGAGTAATAATGCTTATTTTAGTCTAAGGAAGCAGAGGATGGTGAATGTGGTTTCTCTTCTACACTTGCTGTGAGAGGTAGCGCAAAGAAAATTGGTTTGTGTTTTACTTTTAAGTGGTTTTCTTATAAGTTTTTACTAACTTTGATTGGTTTTGTCAAGTAATTAAATGCATCACTATGTAAAGCTTTAATTTTCCAAAAGAAAGAAAGATTTTCTGCAAATTTTTATGACGTGTAAAAATAATGTACCCACTTTCATTATACAAACCTACATGCTCGCTTTAATCCTTTTGTTCTCCTAACCACCCCCCACCACCCTCTTCAGCTTCCCAAACAGACAAATGCATTACACAAATGAAAAACAAGTGAGAGGCTTCAGAAGAGGAGGGGGAGAGCAGGAGCGAGGGGAAGTGAGATTTTATTTAAGTGTTCTTGTAAGCCATCTAAGATATTAATGTTGCAAAGCTACTTATCAATATTTAAGAACATAAAAGGAGTGTGAGGGTGGGGTGTGGAGCTTTGTGTGGAGAGAGGCCAAACCAGAAGGGACATGCACTCTCGAGGTGTGTGTTAGTGTGTTCTTTGCCGAAACCATAGAACAACAATCAGAGAGAAGATGAGGTCTCTCTGGCAGTTAGAGAAGAGGAATAGCTCAGTCTTCCATCACACTAAAAGCTTTCCTACACAAAACCCGCACGCACACACACACACACACTCACAAACAAAGTGAGCACTGTTAAGTGATGGTCAGGATTGTAAATACAACTGCTAATGCCCTATAACCACAACATACCTATTTTATGTTGTGGTTAAAATGAGTTGATTTATGTCTAAGTATGTTATGGATGTATATGTAAACATATATGAATCATGTGAATTAGTAAGCTTTAAACAGTCACTCAGCACTGCTTTGGCAGTATCTATGTATGTATGTGTGTGTACATACACTTCCATAAAAAATGTGTAACTGAAAGAGAAAAAAAATATTTTATTTACTATGCTGTTGTCTCCATTTATTCAGATGATATAACCTCAATTTTTAAAACCGATATGAATTTAGAAAAAAATCTGGAAAGTCTTATTTCTCTTTTTTGATTAAATCCAGAAAATCTGACTTTCTTTTCTTCTTTTACATAATTATGGTAATAATACAACAGACTAATGTCGATACCGTATGTATTTTGCTGAAAACACGAGTGAAAGCATGATCGCAGGTGCAGTGGGGTTTATCGGAGAGTAAAGTTCTGCAGGTTTCGTTACAATTATCTAGCTGCTTTGGTTCTGTTAAGTATTATGTTGTCAGAATTATCCAAATCTTTCATTATTATAGAAATCCAGGAAAAATAATAAAAAATATTCTCTTCACTTCAGCACCCCATCTATATTATGTTCTGGTTATCTGCAGGGACACAAGGATGGGATTCCTTAAACTAAAGCAACAGTTTTTGATCTGCAACTAATAAAGAAAATTTGTCGGGATAAGATTACAACTTGCACTCTGCAGGTCTATGCAGCTGGCCTGCACCAGACACACACATACACACACACAAGCGCACACACACGCTGACCTCAGGACAGTGTTCGGTCTTCCTGTGTCTTTCCATGTCATCTCTAGTGTTACACATCCAAAACACTTTCTGAACACAAACCACTAAATGATGGCTGCAGGCTTGAACAGAGATATGTGTGTGTGATAGTCTGAGAAGAACACAGAAAACAAAAGAAGTTAAATTCTGCCTCTGTGCGTGTGTATGATGACCCAAGGCACGGCTAGATGGATGGATGTGCTGAACCCCTACAGGGGCCCAGGTACGCTTATTTAAACAAAGCACCCTAAGGTCTGTGAGTGTATGCGCATTCTTGTGTGGATTTGAAACAAACCTCCAAAAATGAGCCTCTTATAAAGGACTGTTTTTTTTCCCCCCAAAGACTAATCATGTTGTTGATCAGATCCGATGGACTTGATCAGAACACATACCATTTCAGAAAAAGACGAGGCCTTCCAAATGTATTCATACCCAATGAACTTTCCCTCCCTCCCCACCCCAATTGCAAACAAACACAATCAAAATAATGCATGGTGTTTAGTGTGGCATACATTATTAATCAGAGCCTTTTAATCTAACGACCATAAATAAATTCCATTGCCACAATCTACCATGAGAAGTCAACTAACTTTGGAATAAATACCAATACCATTTCTGTTGGAAGGAGAATCAATGAACAGAGCATCAGAAGACTAAGAGACAAACCAGGCCACTCAAGGATCAAGTTGAAAAGAAAATTATGATGAAAAAAATATTTAAAATTTTATGGCTATAAGTGTATAAGTGTGCCAGATTGAAGAGGGTTGAACAACAATGCACGTCAGATTTTTCTGATATTTTTGCAAAGCATTTCAAAAGTCATGCAACATTTTCCTTCCACTTCTCAATTACTTTCTACTTTGTATTGATGTTTCATTTAAACTTCCAATGAAACAGATCAATATATGGGACAGTCTTTCTGCACAATGCAGTAAAGTTGTAAATTACTAAACAAGACCATATTGATCAATCATACATTTTCTGAAATTCACTTCAATTTGTGTTTCATTAGTGTGTATTTCAAATTAACAATAGAAAAAGTATTACATTTCATCTTTTATAGCCAGTGTGCTTTACCCCACAAAACTTTGATTAAATGTGTGAGCAGAACTCTATAAAATATACGTGGTTTCAGAAAGAGACGATTCTTTTACTTATTGCGCAAAAACTAGAAAGTCCTGAACTTGGCTTCATCCAACACTTTTAATGAGTCACTCTGACTGAAGCTACGGCTCCACATTTACTTTAAGGGTCGTAGGTTTCTGGTATTTATGAAACGAGCATTGAAAGTACTGTACTTAAAATACATTTCTCCAACATATTTTTAAAACTGATTAACATAAATATGGTGCAAAGAGAGAAAACATTACAGAATAACTTTTGCTAATATAAGTGAGGTTGAATGTTTCTTCAATTAAAAATATATTACGTAAAGCTCGTATGTATCTGTCATAACTCTGCTGCAGCCTCAGTGGAGATTTAAAATATGCTTGAATAAAAACCTTCTCTGTTTTTTTATGCTCAGAGAGAAATTTGTTCTACAGCCACAAAATCTCATCGATTTGCCTATAAAAGGTGAATAAATTCTGCATGTGGTTCATGGAAGCTAAAATCCATGCCGCTGTTCACTGTGCCTGCTGCTTCTGTAAATCAGAAAGTGATCAATGAGTTTATCGACTGATCCATCGCCTGTGTGTGAGTATATAGTATTATTATAGTTGCATGTGCATGTTTGAAATAAGCACCCAGGCGGTTGTGCTCATGAACGTTGCATTCTAAATGTGTTGTACAGGGATTTTCTATGCGGTTGCATGCATTTGTTTGGGTATAATCCTTCAGGAGATTATATTAAATCTGTTCAAACATGCAGCTGTATGTTACGGTGGGCATTTTTTGCAGAAGTTGTGTGTATGTGGCTTTTCCGCCCTCCAGCAGGGTCATTTCTGTATTGACAACCTGCTTGTCGCTGTCATAACGAGGACATGAGTAGAAAGGCCATTCTCATTTACCATGGTAAAACATCCATTGTGTCATAATGACCTCTAGCCATTTATAAATCATACTTTAACATGAGGGAGATGGACCTATAACCGCTGACTGATTGCAGAATTGATCAAAATTACTCATTCATGAATCAGACAAGCGTTTTTTTGCAGCAGGCTGAGCACAATTTCCCAGCAATTTTAAAAAGGTGAAATGTTCACAGGGGAAATAACAGTGGTTATGATACGGTAAAAGTTGTGGTATTTATACTTTGGCTGATCTTTAGTTTTTTGTTTTTACGGCTTTATCCAGCGTACGAGTCTGGCGCATTTACGTGTTTCTGTCCTCTCATTCTCCTAGTCCACCTTCACTTTCCTCATTTCAATTAACTGCCTCATATTAATCTGCATAGGAACAATCAGCAGCTCATGTTTACTGATTCGCTCAATCAGGCATCAGTTATCCCTTGAGGTTCAAGGTCCCAATTGACAGCGTGTGCGTGTGCATATGTGTGTGTATGCACGCCCGAGCTGTGGACAAAAGGAGGAAAATCCCAGGGTGAGTCAAGCAGAACGTGTTGATCGATCCTCAGCAATTACCAGCCAATCGAAATGTGATTTATTTCCCAAGGAATTATCTCAGTATGAAAAGAGCTGGCCATTGGATGGGAAAGTGTGCACTTGTGTGTGTTAGTTTGAAGGCAGATCCTTGTTGAATTACCACTTACCCCTTCTCATCTTCCTGTATACCTTAATTCATATTCTGTCCATCCATCTACCGCTGCATTCTAGGGATTTCCAGTTTTGCCCTTTCCCCCACAATCTCTTTCCCTCACCAGGAAATCCTTCTTCCAGGACCATTTTTATAAAAGATGGTGACTCAATGGATGTTCCCAATTATTAGGAGGAAAAGTCCGAGTTGAGTACCTAGTTCTTATGCTCAAATTCAGGTCAAGTCTCAAGCCTTTCAGCTAAAGTCTACATCAAGTCTTAAGTATTTTACTCCAAGTCCAAGCTGATGGACTGTAGGCAAAAATGACTCAGTCTGATCATGTTGATGACAACACTGTTGTCTCTGAAAATGAACTCTGAAGTGGATGACTACTAATTCAAACCTATAAAAAAACTTTGCTAGCTGACTAAGTGTCTTTGTTCTTAAGTCAGCTAGCTAAGGAACAAAGACACTTCCAGCTTTTCAAAACAAAAGCACTTGCATTCAGAAATTTCATATTTTTCAATAACTAATTACATTTTTCTCAGTCTTCATTTTGTCCTTCATCATTTACCTTGGAACATGTTAACTATTAAGACTCAAAAAATATTGAATTAAGATTTAGAATTTCTTAAATATTTAGATTAAGAAAACAACCTTCATGCCACATATATTTAAGACATATTAGCTGTCAGTTTGAACGCAGGGATGATTAGTTATTAATGTCAATAAAAACTAAATTCTTAATAAATACAAGCACCTCTTAAAAGATCTCAATTCAATCAGGAATTTGACATCAACAGGTGTCAAACCAGTTCTACCAATTTTCTGTGAACATAAGAGCACAGTTATATTTGTGACTGAGTAAATATTACGCCTTATTAATTTTTCAAAATACTTCATAATTTCATTTGAAGAGCATGTTTAATACAAAGATGTGTAACAACATGCTCTATAATGCTGAAAGAAACAATAAAATATTCTTGGAAGTAATTAAGCTAAACAGAAATGCCTTTTTTTATTTTATTATTATTATTTTTAATCCAACCTGTCCTCAGGCCTTCAGAAAAGCTGTTCCACCACTGAGGGTTATAAGAAAGTGATGCCTCCCAGTGAGTTTTAATTCTCATTTTAGGTATCAACAGAAGACCCTTACAGAAGGCCTCCGGGGTCCAGAGAGCCTTTTGGATGAAAGGAAACCTAATACACAGGATGAAGTGTAGTCATTAAGAGTTTTAAAAACCAGTAAGAGCCCTTAAAATCAATTATTTTTTTAGATGTATTAAATATTTCTGTACTAATTAGGCCAAAGAATAGAACATAATTTAAATTCATTACCTAGAGCAATACAATGTAATCCACACATTAGGTGGCATGCTTCAGATAAGCGAATGTTTATTTCAGTCATTTGAGACTCGGCTTGGAAAAAAAATGAATTGTGAATATATGGTTTTATTCAGGTCCCTCTACCTCATGTCTTTTTCTTTTTCTTATCCTTATTTGGCCCAAGCTTAACTTTCTCTTTCGTTTTAATCCATCTCATTGCTCCCTCCTTCCAGCCTGACCGCTCCCCAGTGAGGCTATCATTCTGAGGCCATGTCAATATGATCAGTCAACCAGACAAAAACACCAACTGACCAATTGAGATATTTTTACTCGTAATCCCTCCAACCCCGCTTCCCTCCACCTCATCTCTCCCAGCCTCCCCCCCACTCAGTCTCTTTCACCGCCTCCTCCTCTCCTTTTCTCCTCTTGTCCCCTTTTTGTTGCACTTAATTAAGTCGCCAAGTGGCTGTCAGGAATAATTTTTTGCCACAGCATAGGGCTGAGGGCCGCGGTGGACTTGACATTTGATAATATTGCGTCTCCACGTTGATTGAAATTGATTTTACGGGGGAGAGAGGCCCCCTGCTCACCACCATTGTGATTGTTTGACAACTCTCAGCCAATCAGCCCCAAGGACAGCCTGTGGACCCCCTCACTCCGCCACCGCACCACCCGCTTTGGCGTGGCAACTCATATTCTGACGAGTGATGGCTGGGCCCCTGTGTGTGTGGGGATATCACACACACGGGTCGGACATGAAGTACCGTCGCAGGGTCATGGAACTGACAGTCACAGTTCCCATAAATCAGCAAGGCAGCACAAAGAGTATAAACTTACAGTCCCTCTGAAAAAGTATTTGTACCCTTTAAACTTTTGCACATTTAGTCATGTTACAACCACAAACTTCGTTGTATTTAATAAGACTTTTAAAGTGATACAACACATTGTAGCTCATAATTGTGAAGTGGAAGTAAAATGAATGCTGACTGTTCAATCCATCATCTGTAAATGAAAAAAAAGTCTGAAAGTATGTTGCAAACCTACCAAGACATTGCTGTCCTCCTACAATGACAAGCAGAGCAAGAAGAGTATTAATCACAGAAGATATACAGAGCACCATGGTTATGAAAAAGCTACAAAGATTAGGTGGTAAAATCCATTTACAAGACAAATTTGTGTCATGGTAGGACCAAAAAACGTCATTGTGGATGCAGCATGTAAAAAGGTGGTCGGATCAGATGAAACTAGAGAAAAGTATTGTGGAATGGATTAGATCAAGAGCCAATTCATCGATTAGAGTGGTCCAGTCAAAGTCCAGGCCTTATGTAGGTCGGGGGAAAGACTTGAAAAGTACTGATCAGAGATGCTGTCAATCCAATCTGACAGTTTTGCAAGCAGAAATGGGAATAAAAATCAGTCTCAAGATCAGTGAAGCTGGTAGAAAAAATCCCCTAAAGATGGTGTTATCATGTGTTGACTCTGAGAAGCTAAACACATATGCATTTTACGCCTTCAGATTTTGATCTGATTTGATTTGAGTGGTCACAGAAGATGTGATCACTCAAAGTTACAGCTGTAACATAAGAATCATTCCCCTTAAAGCTTTTCGCTTTAAGGGGAATGATTACTTATCCAGGTCGCTGTGGTCGTTTCCTTTGTTGCGTTTTCTGCAACTTGCACACTTTACCAGCATGCAACCACAAATAACGCACACACAAATTTAGCATAGATTTTTTTTTCATGTCCACAGTAACCCCTGCACCTGTCTGTTTTCACATCTGCCTTGATGCAAATGGCTGTTTTAATTGTTGCCCGATTAGTGCAAAGCGAGTGTGTTAAGTAAAGAACATCATGATGAAATGCCACTCAAAAACAAGCTGCAGTCAGAATCAATCAGGGTAATTAATTACCAACGTGAACGGCACCATCAGCGTTTCAATAATGTTTACAATCAGACTCTGCAGTTCGCCTTACGTCAGTGTCAGAGAGGAGGCCCAGACTTGAACAGCGTCCTCCAATGTTCTTACACAGCATGAGCAAAATTACCACTATCTTTTTATTAGTTGTTGTCCCAAGGCAAAACATAATTGTTATTTTTATTTATTTATATTTCTAAAGATAAACTATTTTGGAGCACCCTGCCTAAGGAACAAAGAAAGGTAAAGCAGTGATTTAAATTATTTAGAACCAGTGTTTTAATTAGTTTTGATGAATTTTGTACAACTGTTATTTGATTAATTTCTTTAGTCTTTATTGCTAATTATTCCAATGTTCTTTTTTGCTGTTTATCTTTCTGACATTTTTATTGTTATTTTAACACTTTTTCTAACTCTAATAAAAATACCAACCGGTGCTGAACATCATGGAGTGTCATTAAGCAACCTCAATCATTTTTGCCTAATAAATGCATATTTATAGGATACTTTATAAATCATTGCTAACTATAATGGAATAAATATAATTATTTTAAATGCGTGATTATTTTGTGAGGAGTTTTAATTAGACAGTATTCCTACTCATTTTCTTTTTTAAATTTTTTTGTAGCAATTGTTTCTTTTCCAAAAGCACTTTTCTATTATCTAAATTTAAAAAAAAAAATCATGAGTAATGAGCAGACAATCAGGTTCCATGTTGGCAAAACATTCTAAAAATCAACCTATAAGCTCTTTAATGAAGAAAATAAAGGGATTGTAAGATAATCCCCACGTATTCATGTTGCAGGTATTTGATTTTTATTAAGTTCTTATAAATGTGCATCAGATAAGATGATGTTTGTTGATGCAATTACTAAAAACACAGCTACTTTTTTCATGCATTTAATGTAGAGGAAATAAATTCAGATTAGTGTGTTAAAGCAAATCAATGAAAACCCATCTAGTTTCAGTTGGACGATTATTTATTTGGAAGTTCTGTCCATGTCATGGTTCACTTTCTTGTTTTTAACGGAGCATGAAAGCATCCAAGACGGGAGCAGTACTTGCCGACTGTCATCAAGTTCTTCACACTGTTACTTCATTTAAAAATATTGCAAAAATATTTATGTTTCAAAAGATTTGCACATTCAGTGATAGCTCTTTTCAGTCCTCCATCATCCTACAATCAAAAGTCATATTGATTTCTCCCTTTTCCTGCCTTTAACCTTCTCTCCTCTACTCGGCCTTCCTGCCTAAACAGCCCAACTATAAACCTCTGGTCCTGTGTCTCTCCTCCCATCACGTACACAGTAACTAGTAGGTCATTTCAACACTTTGCTGTCAAATCAAACACACTTTTTTTTCATCCTGTTATGTTTGAATGAACATACAGTAACAGGATGAATGTAAAAAATGTAATGAAAAAACAAAAACATCATTTTAGTCATTATAGATTTAAACACAAAAACATTCATCACGCGACAACTATGATCAGAAACACCGTTTTTTCACTGATTGAAAAATGTGTTATCTTTTTCTGGACTTCAGAATTTAGTGTTTTATTTCTGTGTTAAGAAAAGGGAAACTAACCTTATATTTCCATATATTTTTCTGAACATAAACAACTATGTTAATGCTATGATAAATACCAGGGTTTTGTGATGTAAAAAAATTAAATTATAAATCATTTTAAAACCTTCCCAAACATAATGTGGTAATTATCCTGTGAATTTCTACAAAAAACAAACAAATCTGTCAAATGAAAAAAAATAAATAAATAAATAAATAAAACAAATAAATAAATAAAATTATGACCTGGCTGCATCACCATGGACTCATTTTGTAGAAGCACATTTTTACTTCATTTCAGGCCTCCTGAGTAAATGGCTGACATATATAATGGGTCTAATTAAACTCAATATTTCTTTGAACAACAAAGAAAGTCTGCATTTTTAGCATGGGCTTCAAAACTTTATATCTATTTAACATAACATTTTTATACATATTAAAATTAAAAACGGCCTGTAAATGCAGTAAAAAAATTTATTTCGAAGTGTGTCATTAACTAATCATGTATTTTCTGAATATGTTCATCTCCACACACCAGTTACACACACACACACACACACATGCTCAGACAGCACAGGGTTGACAGAACTGGGCAATGAGCTGTCAGAACAGTTTCTCTGCATCACACAGGTCACACACACACACACACACATGCTCAGACAGCACAGGGTTGACAGAACTGGGCAATGAGCTGTCAGAACAGTTTCTCTGCATCACACAGGTCATTGCCTGATCCTCGTCTGTCTTTCGGACCGTCTTTATGCTTATTTCTTTTCCCTTTCCTGCTTCCCCTCCTCCTCCATCTCACCCCCTTGGTCTCATTAAACACAAAATACAATTAAGGTGTGTGCATCGGTGTCACACCCTCGCTATTAGCACTTCAACCTAAATGGCATTTGGCATAGAGCTGAGTTGCAGCTTACGTCAACATTTAGAGGCCTCACACGTGCAATCACTATCAAGGCACATTAACAGCTAGCTAACTTGATGGCGCAGAATACAGCACAGTAACATCGCTTAAGAGAAGTGATACTTTATGCTCAGAATATTCACAGCTGCTTTTTGGAGATGTGAAACAAACTGTGATAGAAAGATTAAGATTCCCTTGCCCTGATTTGTGAGGCTCCGTCTGTTGCTGACAAATATCCTAGTTGTAATAAAAAAAAATGCCTTTTTACTTTAACATATTCTTAGATGCCAGTCCTGAATGTGGCTGCACAGAAAGGTTTCCAATTTCAGAGACTATTGGTTTAAGCCCTTTCACTCAACTTTATCAATTAATTAAAAGAAAATGTTCTAAATAAAATATACAATTAAAAAAAGCAAATTTATTTATATGTTATGACTAACAACTGCAATTCCTGCACTTAGCTTTGAGATTTCTCCAACCATAACCTCTCTGACACTGCAGCAGTAAATATCTGAAATTTAAATCCTCTTCACAACATTGCCTAATTACTCCCAACAACATGGTAGCTGATTAACTTGTAATTGCTGCTCTGAACACAGCATGTCCCTCTCTTCTCGTTAGGGTTATTACTGACTATAATTACCGCTAATGTGCAGAGAACAACACACACTCTCACACAAAACCCAAGAAGAACACAAACATCAAAGCAGAGGATGGGGATGGGTGGTATACATAAACACCTGAGCTCACACATGCTCACAAACTCAGACACACCTCGCCAGGAGGATACTTAGTTTCTTGGAAACTGTGACTAGAGCACAAAGCAATAACAGTGAAATTTAGGAAACCAAATTCATTTTCACCATGTTGCCTCATTTAAGCAACGACATTCACAGCAGCCAAACTGTGTAATGGTCTTCATATGTCACTTTGTTTCTCACTGGAGTCCCTTCAGACATCAGCAGAGCTCCAAACCTGAATCCGTGTCTATTGCTGGCTTCAATGAGTAATGTCTGGACCTTGTTAAATTTCACAAACATTTGTGATTTTCCAGTGCCTACATTTATTTTGGGTAACACCTAAGTAAATAGCCCTTGAACCACAGGGAGTCAATCCAACTTCTGAAGCCACTGGCACAGTAAAATGTAAAATAGGCAATTGAATCCAATTAGATTTGTGAGTTCTAGGCACATAACACATAACTTTTGGATAATAAAAAACATTTAATTTGACAAAATGTTACTTTAGCCTGCCTGTTGCTGTTACCCATCTATATTAAGATTTCTTTTTACATAATTGTACAAATCAGTGATTAGATGCTACACTTCACATTGATGGTTTTCATGTAAAAAAACCGATACAATACACTGGATTTCACAATAATAATAAATTCCGTATTTGGAAGGCAATTGTTGCCCCCGCCCTCCAAAAACAAGCACGTTTTAGTTGTGTTTATGACACACGCAGAGAAAAACACATTCCTCCTTTGGACCATTCACCCCAATAAATCTCCTGCTAAGAAATGATTACAAAAATGTATTTTCAGTGTTTTAAGTATATCCTTTCATCACAGAGATCATGCTCCAAATTGTTTTGATATCCTGCAGGAAATCAGATAAGTAGTGACATATGTTAGCATTTCCATAAAAGCAACATTTGGAGAATTAACTATCTGCTTGCAAAATCACCAACCAAAACATGGAATTATAAAAAAAAAAAAAAGTTCATCCATCCGTTGTCATTTCTGTACTGATTTCTTACAAACAACACAAATAAATAGAAGGGGGAAAAATAAAAATATATACTCATGTACATGTTTTTTTGTTCTGGTTACATAGTGATTTTTGATTAGATCGTGTTCTCACTAAAACCAGGAAGATAGAGCACATAACACCAGTTTTAAAGTCCCTACACTGGCTCC
>NW_006800085.1:543040-608352 GCF_000485575.1 Poecilia formosa
TATAAAGCCCCCTGGAAAACGTCCCAGTTAAGCGACATTTAACTAAAGTCCTACGGGGTTTAGAGTTTCAACTAAAAACCTAGAGGTTGGAGTCCTTCTCAAACGGTGTTTTTGACTAAAGTCCCAGAGGGTTAGAGCCCCAGTTAAACGACGTTTAGCTGAAGTCCTAAAAGGGGTGCTGGTTTTAATGTTTTAATCTAATCTTTTTCAAAATCTCTTTCTCACAGTTTTTTTATTGTCACATGCTGTTTTTATTTTAATTATGTAAAGCACTTTGAAATGCCTTGGTGCTGAAATGTGCTATACAAATAAAATTTGATTGATTGATTGATTGATTGAAATACCTACAAGGACACACTCTGGCACATCAATTAAATGACAAACATTCAGAATCTGGAAACTTGCAGAATAACTTCAAAATTATTTGAATGTGTAGACCCTCTCTCTGAAGGACAGGGGGTTTCCGCCTTTGCGTCTCCTCTGTGTAAAAAGGCTTTTTGCCTGAATTTAAATCCGGCTTAATCGTAATTCTCCAACTAAACTTGCTAGGGAGAAAGCTATGAGCACAAAGCTCCTTTTAAGTTCATAATCACTTTCTCCTTTGGACAGAGATAATGGGACTACTTGTGAGAGATTTAGCCTGCGTCTCTCTCTCTCTCTCCCTCTCTCTCCCCTTCTCTCTCTCGCCCTACCTCTCTTCCTCTCTCTATTTCCCCCCCAAACACACTATCTCTCTTTCTTCGGACCATTAGTGATATTGCTGGGCCGCAGACCTCTGTGTTAAGTCACTTAATCAAAAGCAATGGGTTGAAAATCTTGTTTGGTCTCTTATGTCTGATTCATTCCTGCAGACAGGAGCAAGGGAGAGACAGAGAGAGGCCCGCGGGAAATGAATAGAGTGAGAGATACACATAGAGAAGAGAGAGAAACTGAGAAAGTGAGTGCTGATAGTAAAGTGAGAAGGTGAGGGAGAATGTGTGAAAAGATGGTCCTATGTGTTATCAGCTAAGTAGCAGCAGAAAGCCCTCTGGGCGATGAAGAAGACAGTGTTCCTATAACCACTTCTGACTACTGTGGGTCTCATGTAAGCGCACACACAGAGACAGACAAACACACACTCTGTCTAGTAAGGATCTGTTATCTCAGCAGCGCAGTTCTGGTCCAAAGTTTGCCTACATTCATCTGCATGAATTTATCCAGGGTGGAGTGATCCAACTTACAACTTTAAGTTGGGGTACAACTCTGTCTGGATATTTGAACCCTCATGCTATTAGAAATAGAAGATTTTATTTTATTTTATTTTTTTACCAAACTGTGGAAAGGCTTTCACAAAGAATTTTCCTGTCTCCAAATTTAAGTCTAACAATCACAAAGGCTCAGTGTTTCTGACAGGAACATGCAGATGTGACACGGCAAGTCAACAAATTTTACTGAAGGAAAGTTTCATGGTAATGCAAGACCGACATTGAGCTATTGGGTCAAAATCAGGGTGAAATGGAACCAGCATGTTAAGGGGGACTGGTGCATTGCATATGGAATGAAGAAACATGACTATGTGGAAGAGAAAATTTCTTAACTTTACATCAAATTAAGAGCTAGACTGAAACTTGAACTGTCGTCACTTAGACAAACATCATGGTGGTTTACATGAATACTATTTTACAAACACTTAAACTTCCAATGTTCCCTTTTGATGGGTGTTTGCACAGAAGTTAATGACTGTATGGCCTGTTTTATTTTAAGTACTTTACACAGGGTAAGTTCATTGCTGCCACTTAACCTGCTACCTAAAAGTAGTTTTTTTAATGTTTTTTTTTTTTTAATTGAACACAAGAAGAACTCTCTGTGAAGGGACAGACCACCAAAAATTACTCCCCAAACAAAGAAGTCAATAATCAGGAAGGTAACAAATACTTAAAATTAACATTAGCTGGTAAGAAGTAGCTTTATTTTAATTAAATAGAAGAAATAACACAATCATTTTAATTTAACGGCAGAGTCTAAGCCATTAAAATACCTATAAGAGATTTTTTTGGCAATAATATGACAAAAAAAACCAACTTAAATTAGTTTACTTACTCTAGAAACTGAGCACTGAACCAAACTTAAAGGGAAACATCTTAATATTACCAAATGATAAATGCATCAATAGTAGAAACAAGAATGTCATAATAGGCTGTCACAAATACACATTGCAAGCACAGTGCATACAGAGAAAATGATGGGTGATGAAGTGCTTCTGTGCTCTATAGGGGGTCATAGGAACCATATGGAGCACTGCCCCCCCTACCCATCTTCCTGCACAACCAAAACACACGCACATACACAAAGACTTTATTTTAATTTATTAATTCAAAGCAGAAAAAAAAAGAGAAAGTTTGGTTCCTCAGTGCAGCTGTCTAAATAATCAATCACATGTCTAGAGGAGGATGTGCAGCAGAAGGAGGAAACAAGGGAAAATCAGTGCAAATCTATATACAAAAGAGAATCTGTGATATGCTGATAACTATATATCTGTTCAAATGAAAGAGCTAGATATTACTTTTTACATTTATGGCTCCAGTAGCAGATGGGAAGGAAGGCAGGACTTTGATTCCCTCGTGCAAATCATCATACCATAAATGCACTCGCTTTATAAAGCTTTTAACATTAATATACTCTGGGACTTTGTCTTAGTTGCAGAAGTTATGAGATTTTCTTCCTTCAAAAGTGGACTGCTGCGTAAAGCTGAAGATCAATAAGATGGTTTAAAAGTCATAAGTGAATTGAATTTTCTTAATTATAGTAAAAGTCAAAAAGTATTGTATAGTGAATTACACACAGGACATCAGGGTCAGAGAGTAATCTCTCCCCTCTTAAGATGATCTGTAGTTTTCATTTCCTAATTGAGAAAAAGATGGATTGCAGGATGGAAGGAAAACAAGGATGGAAGGGGGAAATTGGTGTAACTCTCTTATCTTCAGTGTTTTAATAGCCTTTCATTTGATGTTCTTTCCCCCCGCTTCCCATTTTTCTTTGCCCCATATGTATGAATGTTCAAAATCTTTTGGATTTAGGACATTGGATTGTGGGATTGCTCAGTTAGCAGCCCTACTTAGTGGAATCAACTCTTTTTAAAAACACCCTGAAAATCCCTTTTAGACCAAAAATGTTAAAGCTCTCACTCTCCATCTTACTTTGGAAGTACTATTAGCAAGGAAACTCACAATAAGAAATGAATCTGCTTCAGATTCTTCACATCAAATGATTCAAAGCATCTGCACACAGAAGCACTGCCTGTCAAGTGTATACTTCATTGTGTTACACACATCTCTAAAGAGGTCAAGAACACTTATTTCGATTAAAAGGCAAACACAAGTGCCCTTTAATACACATCCAACACCATCCATCCAATCACTAGCCAAATGCCTAATACACCTAATAATTCAGAAACTCAGTTTTGCTGCAGATGTTTTTCAATTCAATTAAAATATACTGAAATACGCCTTTTGATCTCAGTATTGGCCATCAGGCAAACACACCTGATCCTGGTAGCACTTGTAGCCTTATTGTCTGCCACACAATGCTGCAAAAAGCTAACATCATCTGGCCAGCGGTAAAGGTTTTCAATATGTAAAAGTGATATTACAAGAACAAAGAATCTCTTATGGAGCAGTTTGTTTTTTTTTATTTGTAAATTTTAGAATTTATAATTGATTATCGAGCCTGTGTGCTTATTGCCTGAAAAAATATAAATCAAATAGACGTCTTGCATACAACAGTGTTGCTGGAATATTAACCCCTCTTTTTCAGATCTCAAATTAGAACGCCAAAATTCAATCTATAAGTAGATGAACCAATGCAACAAAAAACATAATTGTGAAGTGGAAGAAAAACCATTTGTTTATTTTCTGTTACAAATACACTCTGTAAAGTGTTGCGCACGTTTGTATTTAACCTCTTTTATATCAATAACCCAAAATACAACCAGTGCAAACAATTATTTCAGAAGCCAACTAGGAAGAAGAGACCACCTGTGAACAAACTTATGTCAAAATAAACACTTTTTCTGTGAAGAATTATTAAGATTTCACTTTTTAGCCAAAGGAATTTGCAGCAAAAACCTAAAGCTGCACATAATCCAGTGCATGATCCCTACACTCATGGCATTATGCTGCAGGGAAACATTTTATTCAGCAGCAGCTTGTTTGAAAATTTTGAAAAAAGACCAAAGTGGAGGCCACACAGTGATCCAGCTGGTTGCATTGTTGCAGCAAGAAAGTCCTGGGTTTGAATCCCGGCCTTGGATCTTTTTGAATGGAGTTTGCATGTCTTCCTGTGAATCCCTGGGTTCTATACTCTGGCTCCTTTCTACAGTCCAAAAATCTGACAATTAGATTATTTGGATTTTCTAAAATGTCCTTAGGAGTGAGTGTGTGCATGCTTGTGTGTCTCTGTGTTGCACTGTGACAAACAGAATGGATTCTCTTGTGGCTGTTAAATTTAAGTTTATTACTTACAACACTGTATTATTTTTTTAAACTTTTAACTGGTTCTAGTACATAATTTAAATGAAGCACTAATATATATATATTTTTTTTTTACTCTAATATGTGCAACATGTGCATTTAATTTTCAAACATTAGTAAATCAAGTTTTTACTGAAAAAGGAGGATGCATTTTGTTCTCAGCACTGGCATTAGCAGCAAAATGACATCTAAATGTAAGACCCGTATTGTGGCTCTCTGCATGAATACATAGCACCAAATTTTGCATATGTAAGGTTAAAGTGGCAAAGCTCACCCCTCTGTATTCAATCCTTTAAAAAAAGACATTTCCTCTTTTCCCCTGAGTCTGTGGGGGTTGAGGTAATAGATGAGGGGCAGAATGGCATATGCATATCTGTGCACGCATACATCCAGACTTGAGTGTGTGCTGGAAAAATCATTTGCGTGCATATGCATGTCTGCTGCACCTTGTTCATATGAATAGCGTTTTATTTGGGAGACATTTGAAAATTAAATGCTTTTGGTCAGGCAGATTGCTCTACGTCTCCGTCATGTTCCTTTGAATGGGCTATGGCCTTTGATGCATATAAAGACTGACAGGAAATCCACCCCACCTTCCAAACAGATACACACACACACACATATTCCCTCCATTTTACTGTCTTGAGGATCCCTCTACTGCTTTATCTCATGTATCCAACTTGATAAGGAGCATTTATTTTTAAAGAGATTTCAGAAACATTCCCTTTATTACAGTGCTAGCAACACTTAAAAACACAACAGAAGATCACAACACACTTACAATTTGCTATCTGATGGTATTTTCAGAGGTTTTGATTATCAGCTGTAATTGTCACAAAACCAACATGCACCAACATGATTTTCTTGATTTGGCATTGTACAAGCTGTCTTTAAAAAATAAGAAATCAACCCTCTGGTCTGGACAGAAGGTTGAGTTACCGTTGGTCCAGACCATGAGTCTGCAACTCGCACATGAGCTAGTCAAGAATTTATATTGGGAGCTATTACTACAAGAAAAACCACCATTAATTGAATTTCAATTGGCATAGAATTGAGCATCTCACTGTGCAATTCTGCATGATGAGTCCTGCACATAATTTGTCTTATTATGAATTGTTAATTATTTGTACTGATGCATATTTGTCCTATTAGTCAGTAACGTTACTTTTGTGAGAATCATTTTATACACCTGTCTGATCTGAGCATTTTTGTCACACTTGCCTCATTATTCAAAGACTTATATTTCTTCATGCCACTTTTGAAAATCAAGTTTTCATAAAGTTTCACTTTAGTTCTCTTTGCAAAGACCAAAAGTCTGCTCATGCAGACACACACTAAGCAGTTAGGAGTCCTCAAATATCCGGCACACATTTCCTTTACCAAAACCAATTTGTACCGAGTTGGTTTAAGAGCAACATGCAAAACTTCCAGAGTTCCATTAGTGTTTATTTCTGTGTGTGTACATCAGTTATTACTAAACACAATCAGTAATGTCTGGATTTCCTGCTCTGTGACAGTCTGCATCTGCCATCCTGGTACATGTCATCTGTCTGCCACATGCCATACAAGCCTTAATTTCCTACCACAAATATCATTCTGAACAGTGGGAAAACATATCTCGGTTACATTAAGAATCTTCACTGATCATGTGTGAACTTTTTTTATATATAGCAACTAGTCTGAAGTAGCAAAGTACTGTTTCTTTGAAACTCAACCTTAAATTTTTATTGGATACCTGTAAAAGGCAGAAGAATTTCACCAACTTTGGGGTTATTCAAGAGAGTGCAACAATGGATTTCTCTCCATTTTTATAAAAAAGAACTAAGTTGTATGGATACTTTGATATTTTGTGTTGTATTAGAGGATGTGCACTTCAGGATTGCACTTAGATTAATGATTCTGTATTTTATCACGAGACTTACTTTCTGGTCTCCCACATTGTGTTTTCCATGTTTATCCGTGTTTTTAGTTGTATAAATGTGTTTTTGCATTGGCTGCACAGATTGTGTCCTTTTTGCTTCAGAGGTAAGGACTTTCTCTCTATGACCAGATGAAAGCCACTGAGCCACTGAGCAGTAATGGAACCTCTCAGACTAGCCAACCAATTTACAAAGAGCACAAATACACTTTGCGCAATCACAGGTGCACACTTATGCAACATGCGTACACACACACATCCCACAAATATATTTGCATCTAGAGTGCCACAGCAGCTTGCTATATAAAGTGAGACAATTTGAGTTACAATTTAAATAAATTCAGTGTTGGTGAGCCCTTGAGAGAGACAAAGGCAGAAAGAATGGTTAAAGAAAATGCAAATACTGCTACAAATGCAAAAGCAATTTTGCAATGATGAAATGTTTTTTTTTTTATTTTGGGAGTTTAAATCAAGAATTACTTTGACACACTGATGTGAACGGAATAAGTTTTGCTTTTGCTAACATATTGAAAATAGCCAGCATGCCTGGAAAAACAAGAGAAGAAACCTGCAAGATAACATGTTAAGTAATTTTCAAACTTTAAAGTATGTCAACTGAACTAAGTAATTTTAAACCCTTTAAGTTGAACTCATGATCACATAATGTGTCCATGTGGGGTAGCTGAAGAAAGTGATAAGCTGATTAGGAGGAAAAAGCCTCGATATGTTTCACCTATAACTTAAAACTGCACTTCAGAAAATTGCATGAAAGCAGCAGCAAGGGTTTAAAAAGACAGTGACTCAGAAACAAATGACAAACATATGAATGGATACGGTGACTGTCAAAGCTTACTGTAGCTTTCTTAGCCACTGAGTTAGAGAGGATGTCCTATAGAAATCTACAAAGTTATTTTCCTGGCAGTAGAATAAATGCCATTGGCACTACACAGTCACAATATTAATATAGACCATGTAATACTGATAAAATAAATGTACAGTGGGCCGCCTGTATATTCACAGAGCTTGGGGACCAAAACTGCCGGCAAATAGCTAAAATCCACAAATACTTCAGAGCCCTCTAAACACGATAACAACTGCCCATTTTAATAATTTAAAACAATATATATATATATACTTTACTATAGTGTCTCTACAAGCCATTAAGAATGAATTGCAGAGATGTAGATTAAGTTGCTTTGGTGAGACCAAATTCAAACTGTTTGATGTCATCCCAACTGAGAAACATGGTGGCGATGGCACCATGCTGTGGATATGTTTTTCACAAGGGACAGGAAAGTTGGTCAGAGTTGAAGAAGATGAAATACGAGGCAGGCCTGGATGAAACACTCTCTACCCAGTCTAACTTAATTTAAGGCTTTTTGAAAAGAAGAATAAAAAATGTCTCCTGGTGTGCAGAACTAGTAGAGACAAAAGTGAAAAGATTTTCAGCTTCAGCTGTACAGAAATGAGGCTGAGTAGTATAAATACAAATGATACCATGCTTTTTAAAACTTTTTTAAAATTAAATTTGAATATTTATCTTATTTTCACTTCACAATTATTATATAAAATCCTCAAGAAATACATAAATGTTTCTTTTTAGTCTTTGGCAAGCCACTGTGAAACTAACCACTATAACTCACAAAAACTGAAGCAAAGGGAGAAAAAAAAACAAAAAAAAAAAACATCAGGGACTCGCATGAGCAGATGTGCTGATTGAAAATGTTTCCGTAGTTTATTTTCTTACTTTACACGTCATTGCAGTCGTACTGATATACATTCAAGGAAATGTTTATGCCGCTATAACGCAACAGGATTATGAGAGACCAGGGAGGGATGAGTAGTCCTGCTCTAAGCAACCTCATGTGCACAAACATTATGAATTTAAAACATACTTAATATGTCATCAGAGTTCAAATCTTGAAATATTTGGAAATCTCACTAAAGCTTATTCTGAATCATTATGAAACTTACTGCTATAATTCTGTTATACTGCTCTTTTTCCGGAGAGAATGTTCTTCCAATGATTTTTTTGAGCCAAAGTATTGCACGGCTTGTGTTCTTGCTTAGTATTGATTGCTACGTCTGTACAGCAATCAAACAACTCCTACAGTCAGCGGACAGATACCACAGTAGCCGGTGTGAAATTTATATTTAGATAAACTAAATGTCAAAGCTCAAAATCAGAGAAAAGTTTTTTACCATTATCTACATGTGTAAGTTCACATGTAGATAATGGCACATTATCTAGCCTTTACATATTATTTTGTAAAGGCCAGGGAAAGTATTGGAACAATCACAAAAAGAGTATGAAAAGAACCAAAAGTGAAAAAATAAATAAATAAAAATGAATACAAGCTTCCTATTTGGACCATACAAATGCATTCCCGATCTCTAACAATCCAAAGCCATGTCTATCCATCCCTCTATCCATCTATCCATCCCCCTACTATTCAGTGCTGAAGCAATCTTGTAGCAGTCACAACCTTCGTTCTCTGCAAAATTAATTTGACAGGTTTGCATTAAGGCACCTGATCAATACCCACTTAGAGCCGTGAGGGCTAAAGCCAAGAAAAATAACACATCGTCCTCCCCTGCTCTCCCTCTGTACAAGATGAGAAAAAATGAATCTTGGGCACTTTTTTCTCCCCCAACTCGCCCCAAACCCCTACGCACTCGGCTGTCCTAAGCCCTGCTCTCCATCAGGCATAGAACAACACAGTAAACACTCACTCAGACACACAAATGAACACAGAGGACAATATACACACGCAGCTCTAAGTTTCACAATCACCAGGCTGACCTACTGCCATTGATCGTCTAACGTTAAGTTGACAGAGAGCCTTGAAGGTGTGTGTGCTTCTGTCTGGTTCTTGTGATTTTAACCTGGCACTTAAACTGCAAACAGCAACATTGATAGAGTCAAGATTATCTGCTTGTCAAATGTCAAAATGAGATAGAAGAGAAGTACTTTGGGGAGAAAACTGAGTCAAAAACCTAAAATGGCACACATATTCAATACAAATGAAGGGCCAACAAACAAATGTGACAACTTAGAAGTTATTAAAGTCTGAGTGTCATGATTTGACTTCATTAAAATCTAGAATTATCTACTCAACTGTTCAGTCAGTAAGGAGTTCCTAGATGAGCTCATATTTGTTCCTTGATAGTGCAAGCTAATGAATTGAACAACTAAGTTGTCCTTTGGTGCTTCTGGGAGAAAAACATCCAAATTAATGCCATTGTTATCTTATTACCATCGGTTAAATTGGCAGCAGAGGGGAGGGGAAAAACATGCACTGCTTTATTCACAAATTATAAGTGAGGGTCAAGGGATAGCACAAGAACTACACCTCCACTTAGTCTGTTCTTTTCCTCGCATCCATCCGTCATGGAGTCTTCCAGGGCTATCCCATCTTATCCAGGCAAAAATCAATATCTGGCCCCTGAGACAGGCCCTCAATAAACAGCAGAGAGAGAAACATGGGTCGGCCCACAGAGCTAAAGCTTCACACTCACATCCCGCTTTCAACACAATACAAAGTAAATGAGCTCACTACTTTTCCCTGAACTTCATCTAACCAAACAGCAGAGACCTCCGTCCAGTGCTTCAGTCCTCAAGGTTGTGTCAATGCTTAAGCCCTGGCCATCTTTCACTGACATGCACTTTTATACTTGGAAAGATTTGTAAGGCTGCCACTCAGGGGGCAGGTATGACTGTGAACGATCACACAGAGTGACAAGAACATCTCATTTCATCATCCAGGGCCTTACAGAGGTCTTCATATCCCTTAAAAGTTTATGTATGGTTTCATATTTTGTTATGTGAAACTACAAATTTAAACTATTTTTAAACTTTTTTTCCTTATTTGATTGACCCATAACTTAAAAACTAAATCTCTGCTTACGTCGAAAAGGCTCACATGGTTTGAACATCAACAAGTAATGCAAGTGTCAGCACTCTCCCATTTCTAAAGTTCCTTGGAGATCTTTAAGACCCAGAGCTTATTTACTAGAATTTCTATAACTTTACCACTTTTCTACCAATACTTTACTTCTACCTTGCACTTTGGAACACATAAATGTCTCCAAATAACTTAGTATTAAATCAGACATGTAAATTTATTTTTCCACTAAATGTGAACTCAAGGGAAAGAAAGAAAACAAATCAGAAGCCGTTCTCCTTTACCACTGAACTTTAAAAAGATTCTTGAGCTACTTTCCCGGGATATTAACCAATTTCTTCTTACCTGCTTGACTCTGTATTTTACTAGAACACTTACAAGAGTGTATGTGCTTCCTTGCTTCCCTCCTGGATAGTTTGTTCATTGGTGATTTACAGTATATGCACCTGCAAACCCGTCTCGTTTTTCTCCTCCTATAGGTAAAAGCCTGAGTTGGAGAAGAAAAGACAGCAAAGGGATTTTACTCGTGCGAACTGAAGACAGCACACGCTGAGCTGCTGCGGTGCAATTTCGTTGCAGCTCTGCTACTTTCAAGCCTATTCATCCCTCCCTGCTGAGCTCCATTAGAGAAGATGGGCAGGTGAACAAGTGCACATGGAAAACAAGTTCCTCTAGGCGTTGCTGGGCTAACCCCCCCACCACCGCTGAGAGCGGTTCTCCTTCACCCTCACATGGTGCACCGGCCTCCTTAGCCAGATGCAGATTGGAACAGACATCAATAAATAATTTAGAGGTCCTGAGACTTTTAAGTAGGAATCTATGCAGTGTGAAGCACTGTTTAATCGAGTAACCTCTGACGCCATATCAATCAAAGTGAGATAAAGCTGCAAACGTTGGCACAAAGAGGTGAGAGCAAGATTTTGTCTTCTGCTTTCATTCTACCTTTCTTGCTCTAACACCTCAGCCTACAACTTTTTAGTCATGTTGATAAGACATTTAGTGACATCTGTATTCATCAATTGACCTAGACTTACTGTCTCAACAGAAAAGAAAGAGAAAGTGAGAAAAAGATGAAAGATGGATATAACCTGATTTTGGAAAAGATGCAGTCAACAGCGCAATGCAAATATGGAACTTCATTTAATCTTGCAAGCATTTGAACAAAGCCGAAACTGTGTCAAAGAAATGTCAAATAAAACATTTTACTGATTATTTACTGGCCCAAGAATGTACTGATAAGATAAAATACAAAAGCGCCTGGTTTACAAAATATGCCGAATCAAAGTTGGCCACAGTTGGAGTGATTTGATCAGCATTTCCTCTTCTCATACAGTATTTGGAGTTGAATTCATGATTCCCAAAATGAAATGTTTTACATTTTGATAGCAATAAATCCCTTGACAGATCAAACCATGCAACATAAAGTGAAAAAAAAGGTGGAAACAATGTGTTTCTATTATTTGTATGTTTTTTCATCAGTTGTTTTTCCACACCTGAGCAATTTCCCTGCAAGAGCATACTTGTTAAATTATGACAATATTGGAGGCTTACATGGACAAGCGAATTTAAACATCACGTATACAGAAACAAAGAGGAAAGAAAATGGTGTGCCTTCGATCAAACACAAACACACACTGTTCAATCCTCTGGTGTCATCAGCAGATGTGTACATACCCTCGTCTCAATACAATACAGATGAGCTAATAGCCTCAGAGGCTCCCAGCCTGCCTCTGATCTCCATAATATCTCCGCACACGCTCTCCAAGACAGCGAGAAGGGAGAGTGCCTGCACAAATCCCATAATATCTCCGTATCTGCCTGTCTGCGGGGAGTCGGCTAGACCTGGTTTACATTCAGCTACGTTCAGAAGACAAATATGATCACTTAGAGACACATTCAGAGACAGACTTTCATTCGTGTTGGGTGATTACGCAAACGAGCATCTATATTCAAACGTATGCACACGGAAATATGTAATATCAATTAGTTCTGAATGTTTTAAGGGTCTGAAGAGCTCGTTATCATGGATGCATTCCAAAACTTGTGGACTTCATAATGTACCACACATGACAGAGACTTTATTTTGACTTTTGTCTTGTTGACTTGGGAAAATACTTGTACCAAGTAAAATTTCATAACCAGGTGATAAGCTAAGAGTTCTCAGATAGATGGAAGGGTTGCAAAAACGTTAGGTAGAATACCAACTCTGAATACACACTTCAGACCAAATCAGGAGCCCAATCAGGTGTCAGCTAAGAACAGGAATTTGAGAAGCAATTCTGCCAGGTTCATCAAAATGGGACAACAGTCCAAAAACGACAATCTTTTTTTGGTTTCCATTTCAAGTTAATTTTGCAGGTGGCAGGGTAAGAATATGCTGCAAACAACAAGAAAGCATCCATCCGGTGAGCTCCAGTAGAGCTCACCGGATGGAGATGGTGGTGTACTACAGTGGGACGTGTTTTTCTGGTGCACTTGGATTCATTTATAGCTAGAATTTAAATTCTTGCTGAACATGTCCATCTCTTCATGTCCTTCTCTTCTGAGTGTTGATATTGTCTAAAGTTGACTTTAAGCAAATTAACACATCGTCAGTGAAAAATAATACTCAACATGATACAAGAAAGGTGTAGCTTTTAAAGTGACTGTCGAGTGCATCTTTCATTAAAGCAGTAGGTTGTGTGTGTGTGTGTGCGTGCGTGCGTGCGTGCGTGCGTGCGTGTGTGTGTGTGACTGTGTTCATGCATTTGGTCTCTATGTAGCTGCAGTTCAGCAATACACAGCAAGTAAATAACAAACAAAGTGGCTTCCAATTCAGTCTGGGGCTTTGAAAGGATCTGAGGAGATCTGATAATCACCACAGGGATTTGTGTGGGGTGATTCAGGACTATACTGTATGATCTCTCGTGTTGAGTGGAGGCACCAGAGGGATAGTACGGAGAAGCTTTCGGCAAACCAATTTCTCCCCCACACGGGAAATGATTCTACACATTTAAACAACAGGGTAATGCAAATCAACAAACTCATAGTGCTGTACAAACAAGGGAGCTACTGCCAAGTGGTAATTTAGTTATACCTAGTAATCTAAAATAAAAATTATTCTATTCAAATAAAACTGGGAACTTGCAACCTTCCATTACTACGAAACAACAAGGACAATTTATCGAGGTACAAATGTATCCGGTGCAAAGTAATGGCATACACATTAAATATAAATGGCTGAAAAATCACATCCATCCTGACTATGGAGGAAAGCAAATAAGCTGATGCTGAGAGTGCTTGATTGAGGCTAAATAACACTTCATCTACATTTACATTCAGGAAAGTTTAGCCTCGATTCCAGCGGTCTACCGAGAGCAGCTGTTAATGCTAGCACTAATGTTGGATGACATTTTTCCCATAAAACAGTCAAGATTAAACACATTTGAGAAAAGAAAACCCACATATATATATATATTGTTAAGCACCTATTGATGTAAAAAAAAAAAAAAAAGACATTCCTTTGAGCTACAGAAAATAAACACCAATAATAAGCAATGGGTGGACAAACATGATTAAAATAGTACAATTGTCATGGCCTGCTTGATCAAAGCTTGTTCCTTCATTTTCTCCTGGCTGATGTGTAAGAACAAACATTTGTCAGTTAACACACACAGACAGACAGACCCACCAACAAGCCAAAGGGCATTAACCTCCTATGAAGCGCTGTGGTTTGGATCAGGAGTATTGACAGCTTTCACATTAGATGCATTGAAATGCATTGCTGCCTCTGTAACAACACGCACACATCCACAGACCCTGCAGGTCTCAGGCATGCACCACTAATCAATCTAACGCCACAATCACATTCTTTCCACCTGCTTAAACGTAGAAGAACAGCCAGCCGGGTCGTGCGACTCCTTAGTGCTACCAATCTAACCCTGAGCCTTGATCTTTGACCTTCAGAGATGGTGGTCAAAAGTTCAATAGGATTGGGAAAGAAGAGGGCGAGTAATTTGTTCTGATGGCCAAACACTCTTCAAAAGAGGGCACTGATGATCAATTAAATACGACTGCAGCTTAGTTAAATGAACATTACATTTTTAGCTTATCAGATAGTTCATTATCCATAAGATATCATCTGAAACAAAAAGCAGAGCTGTAGTAATTGTCATGTGGAAATGAAGTAACTCAGTTTTCAATGTTTTTACAAATACAGGATTGGTTTAAATAAATTCTAGCGTGAAAAGTCAAAAATAGTGGTGTCCTGTGGTGGCGCAGGGGTTAAGCACAGTCCACATATGGAGGCCTCAGTTCTCAACGTGGCTGTTGCAGGTTCGATTCCTGGCCTGGCAACCTTTGCCGCATGTCTTCCCCCTTCTCTCATTACCCACTTTCCTGTCAACTAACTATCAAATAAAGGCCACTAGAGCTGATAAAACCTTTAAAAAAAGAAGTCAAAAATAATAAACTCAGTCAATTTTTCTTGAATTGTGTCGCTCGTGGTGGATCCATGTTGAAGTAGCTCTGTTATTCTGCTTTTTGATCATAATGTTTTTGCTTGGGGCATTATGTCTTTAGACAATTATTCCCTATGCTTTTTTTTAATACTGTGCAGCAGGAATAATTTTTGCTCTTACTTTAGCACAGTTGCTATGATGCATAATCGTGGAAATGAGATATTGTTTTTACAACTGGGAACAGCTGATGAGCATCTCCAAAAAGCACAAATAATATCTAAACTATGACACTAAAAGGAGTTAAAAAGGAAGATCCATAGATAAAGAGCAGTTCCAAAGGCAGAAGGAGGAAATTAAAACTAAGGGTGCAAACAAATAATCAATTTAGGATTAGCTTTCGAATAATGGTTAGATTAAAATTTGTTTCATTCAGTTAACTGACCATTTAAATATGTCTTCTTTTAATGCACAATCCAGAAGAGGACACCGCTGAACATCCTTAAGCAGGGACAGTTAATAGTTGTAAGAGAAATAATCATGGTAAAGGCATCCCAGCACAGGAAAATTAAATGGTCCAAACAGAGTCCATTGTGTGATGCAAAATGCACTTTATGCCATTATGTTTTGAAATATACTTGAGAAGCTCCTTAAGTTTCACCTCAATAGCACTCTTTCAGGACTACATGGTGGACCAGCATCAACTTCTCAAATAAAACTTAATGATGTGCTATGAAGGTGACAATGTGATGACAGCAGAGGAAATTATGCAGAAAAATTGTAACATAACTGAAAAACATATGATGTCAAGGTTGATGATGAGGATTTCCGAGAGTTAATGAATTTCACAGAGCCAAATTTTACCATTCCTTTGAGAACAACCATAGCCACCTGCTTAGAGATGTGCTACAATAAGAAGACAGCTGAACTGAAAGCATGACTAACAGCATGATGTGTTGCTCTCACCACTGCTTGTAGAGTGACAACAATCTTAGTTAATCCTTAACTGAAATGTTGCCATGTCTGTAACAATTTTACATCTCTTTGTACATGGGAGGTTACATCCTTTATTTAGAGGATTGCTAAAGAACATTTGTCAACAAACAGAATAATCAACACAGAGGAAAAGGTCAGGAAAAATGTTCTGGCTTTACGAAAGAAAGTATAAAAATATGTAAAATGCTATAACTGTAGCTCTCAAAAGAAAAGATTGGAAATCAGCTCTGATCCCTGCGTTTGCAATTGTTAATTATACTGAAAGAAAAACGGGAGAAAAAATGTGATTATTTTCATGTATTATTCTTTTTCTCTCCCTATTCCATTAAGGGCTACCGTTTTCTTCCTTAGCCTATTTCTCCTGGAAGCATGCTTTGATGAAGGACCCCTGCAGACTGCGTTTTCCAGCCACTTACCAGCAGAGACACACATCAACTAGAACATACACCCTTCAATGAGGGGTGTCTGATGCCATGATAAAAACATCAAAAATCCCCTCCCTTGTCTGTCCTTTTATTGTGTTGTATTAAATCCAGTTCCCAGAGGACCAGGGCACAGCATTTCACTCCTCCACTGCCAGCTCCACACATCCATGCCTGTGTGTCCTGATGTCAGATGGGTAAATGGGGAGTTTAAGCAGATCTGTCTAAAAAATTGTAAAATCTAAAAGTGGTCCCTGGAGAGGTGCTTGTTTGAAATTGAGTACTTATCAACTAGGAGTGTAGGGAAGAAATAAGAAACAACTAAATAGGAAAAAAAGAAATTGTTAATTTACTTTTATCACTCAAACGGTACATAAACAGCCTTTTCAAACACCAGCTGCCCTCCCCAAAAAGATGTTTTCTCTCCTATGTTTTCCTCTGATCTGTCACATGTTCTTGTCAAACTTTCTGAAGAACAATTTTTACAGCTAGTAAAAAAAGTTGCTACATATTTTCATGCAAAACATCAATCCGTTTCTAAACATAAAATTCTAAAAGCACTGAAAGAAGCTGCATGTATATTGATGGTACTACAAAGGTTTAATGAATTATTTACTATGAATTCATGGCATATATTGATGCAGGCGTTAGGTTTTAAGCATTGAACCTGGAAAATTTGTATTGTAGAAACTCTGTTTTATACATGGTCCACGCTGGATGACGAGTAAGTTTGTATTTGCTCTCATTTACAATATCACTCTGAGTTGATTTCACACAAAAACAGTAAGACAGGATGGGCAAAACAGTGAGTTTAGTACTGAAAAACTTGGATATGCAACCATGAGGAAGGTATGCACACTGAGATGCACACACAGCCAGCCGTGTGCTACTCAGTGTAATGCTCTACTTGATTATCTCATTGTTGTCTGTAAATACAAGCCCAGATTGAATCAGTCTGTGCTCCATTGTCTCTGAAGCTGGTGTGCATTTGCCTGTGTGTAGTGGGGGTGCTGGTAATGAATGGCCAATCTAGTCCATCTAAAGAAAACCTTCTCATCACAGCGGTTCCATAATTACCAGCTCTCTCTGCGAAAACTACGTCGTGCTTCATTACTTTACAGCGCAGTTGAGTCAAGACAGCAGACTGAAAAGATTGGATAAACTGTGCTCTTTGTGCAACTCTTCATTTTATATTGGTGTCATTTGTAACAACTGAAAACTAATTTACAAGTACACAGGGCAAAAGACTACATGGCCAAGTACATTACACATTGCCCAATGATGGATTTATGTTGTTAAGTAGCTGGCAACAACAACCAAATATCTAAGTTTATTTTAAACATCAGGGGCTGTACAGTGGTGCAGTTGGTAGAGCTGTTGCCTTGCAGCAAGAAGGTCCTGGGTTCGATTCCCGGCCCCAGTCTTTCTGCATGGAGTTTGTATGTTCTCCCTGTGCATGCGTGGGTTTTCTCCGGGTACTCCGGCTTCCTCCCACAGTCCTAAAACATGACTGTCAGGTCGATTGGTTTCTCAAAATTGTCCCTAGGTGTGTGTGTGTGTGCATGGCTGTTTGTCTCTGTGTTGCCCTGCGACAGACTGGCGACCTGTCCAGGGTGTACCCCGCCTCTCGCCCGGAACGTTAGCTGGAGATAGGCACCAACAACCCTCCTGACCCCACTGAGGGACAAAGGTGTAAAGAAAATGGATGGATGGATTTTAAACATCATATATATATATATATATATATATATTGTGCTGTTGATCACAGTCATTCTAAAGGAGACAATGGGAACTACAAGAACATAACATTTTACAAGATGTTGATTTTATTTCACTTCATTAACGTTTGGATTTAACAACCACTTCTTTGTAAAATATGAATAAACATTTTGGATAATCAAACACAATTAGGATAGGAAGGACCATGTTTTTATCTAATCACTTGGGTTGAAAGCTGATCCAAACAAGCAGATTTTTAATTTTAATACAGTTTTATTAAATGTAAGAGTGGGTCATTTTCCAATTGATGGATATTTAAAGCATAAAAAACTAGCATACATTTTTGGAAAAATGCTAGGAGTCAGACACCTCCTTATATGTTTAACAATTTCTTCTTGGCCATTGTATGCAATCATCATAACATTCAGCATGCCGAATGTGCCAAGAAGAATTTCATCTTGAATTCACATACCTGCTGGGAGCCATCGGACCAAAGAGACCAGCCTGAGGCACATCGAGTCCTAAAAAAAAAAAGAAGGGTGAATGAAATTATAAAAAGGTTGAAGAAATGAACACAGAGCCAAAATTGTAGAAGTTACTAAGTGACAGGAAAAAGAATTTGACAAACTGTTCTCCTCGCCAACTCTGTTACATGCATATTGAGCGTGGAATAATAAACATTTCATTACAAAAGTATTTAAACAACTGCGACTTATTCATGTGCTGCCACGAAAAACAAAATGCAGTGTAGTTCACTGAGATTTTATGTAATGGACCACCACACAGTAGGGCATCATGGTGAGGAGGAAAGGGATAGATGGTTGTCAGAATTTCATACAATTAAAAAGTGTGGTACGCATCTAAATATTACTACGTTTAATCTATAAAATCCACATTAACCAACTGCCATCAGATGTCAGCTAATGATTAAATAAAGTCCACCTACGTGTAATTTCTGTGTAGATACTGCAGTAGGGTTGCTATAGAGGCAGTGACACATGGCGGTGGCAGCATCATGCTTTCTTTCAGAATGGCCAGGGAAGCTGGCTAGAGTTTTTGTAAAAATGGATAGAGCTAAATGGCGGCCAATCCAAGATTAAACTCTTGGAGGCTGCTGAAGACGTTAGACTGAGGGAGAGGGTAACAGATGCAATGGTTTCGCTGAGTGTCATAAAAGACAACATAATATACAGAGTTTTGAAGGTTTTTCAGGGCACTGGTCAAAGAACGGCTGACGTAAAACTGTAAAACCAGCAAGACATGGCCTTTCACCTATACTCAATAGCTGGAAAAGGAGAACATTGTTTGGAAAACCAGCTATGAGGCACATGGAGATTTACAGAGATAAGTTGTTGGCAAGACAACTAGTAGTTGTACACTAAAAATCTGGCCTCTATAGTCATTATTTACAGAAACTCAAAAGATGTTCTGATAGCAGTTTGCTACAACTCATGAAGGGGAACGTTGCTCTGGAAAGATGAGACCAGAACCAAGTCTACTAGCACAAAAAGAGCTCCAGAAGGCAGAAAACTAACACCTAGAGATACAATCCCAGTTGTAACAGCATCATGCTGTGGTGATCCTCTTCTTCAGCAGGGATAGAGTAGCTAGTCAGGCTTAAAGAGAAGATTGAGATGGAGGAAAACTCTTAAGACACTGCAAAGGACTTGAGACTGAGGGATTGTCATACTGACCCAGTGATACCTGAATCCTTTAAGGAATCTGTCTCAAGACTTAGAAGTTGCTGTTCAGAGAATCTGCAGCCAAAATTAGCATTCATTTTAGCGAGAGTGCGTATTTTTATTTGTAAAACATTTTGGAAAGCATGTATCATTTTCATTTCCATTCACAATGGAATTCAAGGTTTCGGTCATACAAAAGCACAAGGGGTGTGAATAGTTGTTTGAAGGTATTGTATATTGCTCATATTTAAAAGTTTGTGAAATTCAAGTGAAAAAGTGTTTTTCATTTTTTTATGTTTTTTTTTTTGGATGGATAAATAAAAAATATCCAGAAAGCACAGCAGTATGAAAGTCAATATTTATTATTTACTTTGCAGCATCAAGGTCAAATTCAAATCTGAGTCTACTAACAAATATTCCAGTGAGACCATTACGGGATTCTTTGGTGTATTAATATGACTATAATAGTAGTGATTAGCACATACACAACCAGCAAGAGGATGACAAATAGCATCTGATACAGAGCGTAATTATGAGTGTTTATATGGGCAGAGACAGTGTCAAAGTGACTATGATGGATGAAGCCTGGAGCACAGTTAGAGCTGGCTCATAATTAGGCCTTGATGGCATTAGTTGTGTTTCCTGGTGGGCATGTCACAGTCAACATGCCAGAGTTGTTAAAAAGGGACACCTTGACATTTTTGAGCTGGATAATGTGTTTATTCCCTCTAGGTATTCCCATCAGAATAGACATAAAACAAAGGTTAAAACAAAAATCTCAACATAAGTGGTGTAATTTAATCTAAACAAATGGTTTCTTTTTCTGGTCTAAGTAACTTACTTCCAAATAAGCTGCATTTAAAGTATCCCAAAAACATCATATTACAGTAAATTACCAACAGTCTCTGATAACCACTAACCTTTTAGTGTTATGTTGTATGTGTTCTCCTGCCCAGATAATCGTTATCTGAGCTCCCAACATTTCTCTGAGCTAAGGTAATTATTAAGAAATGTTACACTGTGATGGTAAGGTAACAGAGTGGAAGGCATCAGTGTGTATCAGCGGCTCAGGTGATGTGATGCTGGTGTGAGTTTCACCTGTCTGGCCATGTACCTGAGAAGCAAGTGAAAGTCAGTCCCTGTATGTGTCAGCATGTGTAAGGGGAAAGGCTTAAATATTTTCTGTGGAAGACACTTAAATGTAAAAAAAAAGAGAAATTAATTTAAGTAAATGTAAACAAGTCAATTTAAACAGGAAGTATATTTAATACTTGTTTAAACCATATAAGTGTTTTAATGCATATTTTAAGTGTTCAGTTTTATGATTTTATATATCAAACACAACTGAAATAGCTCCATATTTTGTCACATTACAAAAAACGATTTTTTTTCATTTTTCATTTATATGATACAGTTTATATAGTTAATTATTATTATTATAATTATTATTTTACAAATTTAAACATGAAAAGTGAGGGGTCCTTTTGTGTTTCCCTGCCTTTATTCATGTATTATAAAATCAGTTGGACTTCTGAATCACCTTTTGCTGCATCTATAGCTGTGGAAAGAGTCTCTGCTAGATTTGCATCTATTATAAAGATAGTTATCTTCCCATTAAGTCCAGGAAGCCACCCCAGTAAAGAAAATCCTCCCCAAAGCATGATACTGCCACCACTTTGTTTTACACGATGCATAGAGGAATTAAGATGCAGTGCAGTTTTAGTTTTCAGTTCCACACAAATCTTCACATAATCATTACTTCTGAAGGCGGGTGGTTTCACTGAAACTTTTTTATTCTACTCGTAAAAAACATGACATACATCTATCCCTTTCCTCCTGCTTCAAAATTATGCTCGACTTCAGGCTAGCCTGTCACATAAAGTCCTAATTCAGCACGTTTTCATTTCTGATGATAACAAATGTCAAAAAGTCCATTAGGAGATAGTGGTGCCACAGCAGCTTGAAAAGTGACAGCAAAATTGGGGTTAAAGCTACAGCAAGACTGTTACAATACTGAGGAAGAACAAGAGCATCACTGTCTGTGAAAGTGATACTGAGGGAAAAGGTGGCGTTGTCTCTCTCCACGTACAGAGAGGAGTCAGCTTCTTCTATCCTTGTGAGTCTGGCTGCTAAATTAGTCAGTCATCACATATCATGTTGCCAGTCTAGTCATTACACAGTCAGGTCAGACAGGTCAAATACCTGTTCAGATAACACACTGTGACCTGTTACTGTTATTTTACATGAGCTTACCAAGAAAGGTAACACAAGCTGCCCACTGCCTGCTGTATCTAAAAGCCTCCTTGTTTCTACAATACTTTTAAGCAGTAGTCCATCATTTAAAATTGCCCCGACCAGACTAGTTAAGTGCAAACATGATTGCACGGATGCATCAACAGGATCAACTAAAAAGTAACATCTGCTGAGTTTATCACAATCAGATAAAGGTTTTTGCTTCAGATTTGTTTTGCCTTTCTGATTCTCCCCACAATTATTAAATTGCAGAAGCCAAAGGATCAGCAACATTTGACATGAGCACAAACTGTGTATGAATTACTCTAAAAGATTAAAAAAAGAAAATTACATACAAAATGCTAGTAAATTTGACCACTTTTGTTCAATTTATCAGTATAATAATACGTTTTTAGTCTGGTTGAAGTCAGTGTTTAGCTTAAAAATAATATAACATTCAAGTATAAAGGAATCTTTTAGCAATTCCATTAAGTTATTAGCAAACTTATTAGTCAACCTATGACATTTCACATGATTTGTTTTAATTTCCCAAGTGCTGTTAGACAGGTTAATGTTTTTGGGGGGTTTTTTCTCAAACATCCTAGTTTTACTTTGGATGCTTACATTCATTTTCTTCGCACGCTGAAACCAAATTATTTCACAAAAACCAAGATTAATACTTTGCTGTGAGCACACCTGAAAATTTCCAACTTGAGGTACAATAAATGATGTTTCTAATTGTATAGTGTAGTATTCCTCATTTGAAGTATTTCCACCTTTAACTGGAAAACTCCACAGAGAACCTCTGTTCTTTGTAGGTTTGTCATTTGTATAGATTTGTTCTCTTTACAAATTCTGCACTTCAGCTGCATATATGTGATATTGTGTCTCATATGTGCCACTAACATTGGTTTTGTAGTTTTGATAGGCTTGAGGTCAGACCCAGTGACAGTATTATATGTGTAGAAAATTGGACTGTTATATATCTAAATGTAGTTATGTTTGGTTGATTTTTTTTTCTTTTTATTTAAAATTTGTGAAGTTTTCCACAGATTTATAGCTTATTTTCCAATAAAGTTTCTTTCTGACATGATACTGCTTAACACGTCGCTATTACAAAAAAAAAAAAAAAAAAGCCTAACATTGACCAACATTGACCAAGATTTCACAGACAAACTCTAAGATTTTGTTAAAGCGGATTCTTATGGTTTTCAGTGAACACCTTAAGGATTAGTTTTAAATCGGACACACAGACCATCTTGTTTGACTGCAGAAATCTGGAATTTGCGATGGAGTCAAGTTTGGGCGTGTGTGTGTAACTTTCACACAGTAATTAATTTGGTGGCTTCTGATTGCCAGGGTTGTTTACTGGTTGCAGACTCAAGATCAGGGGTGTCACATGCCAGATTGACTTCACAAGACTCACATAAGACCATGCAACACCAGATATACACATTTTAAAAGAGAAAATAGGAAGTAAATTAGAAAGAGAATGGAAATACCAACACTAAGAAAATAGATGATAGACAAAAAAAGAAAGATAAAAAGCAAGACAAAAGTAAATCCTCTAGCATGCATTTTATTCTCTGTTAAGAGTCATACACACACACAAATGCCGACTGAGTGACAGAGCCTTATTGCAGGTGCAAATTGAGGCGGTGAGGTGTGTATGTTGTTCATTAAAGCGGGGTGAATCTCTATTGGTTTTCATTAAAGCACCTGACCACACAGACTAAATGGTTAATCTAGACAGCTTCGCTCCTCTACTTCTCCCCATCTCTATCTCTCTCTCACACTAGTACACACACATGGCCACATTCAAATAATCCTTAAATCTGTCACCTACAACACACACACACACACACACAAACCAAATTCTTATTTATTAAGCAAAGGTGACAGGTACTGAATAAGTTGTTTTCTGGTAACTGTGTGTGTGTGTGTGTGTGTGTGTGTGTGTGGGTGTGTGTATGCGTGTGTGTTTGTGTGTGTCTTTAAGGCCTTGAGTTTTCATTCCCCTGCATGTGTTTCTGTTTAATATTGCCTCCACTGCAAATGCTTGTATTTCAAAAATTTCTTCATATAGGTTTGAGATTTTGTGCGAGACCGTGTGTGTTTGTGTTGAAAGAAGGACAATTGGCGCCTGTGGTTATGAGTTAGGTCTAATTTCCAGGAGGCCTGTCCTGGGTAAACAGAGCTGACACACTGCTCCTCCAACCAGTTATCTGTCACTGAGAATTAGACACTAACACACACCATGAGATATACACAGCACACCCACACACAGAATATCACAAAGACGTGTCTCTTTCCCTCCACCTTATATAGAGTGCCTTTAAAAAGGGTTTGAATTTGTTCACATTTTGTCATTGTATTTTTGGGGGGATTTTATGTGATAAACTCTGGATGGAAAATATTACAGTTGCAAGTATTTACAATTAAAGAATTTAAAAAGGGTATTCTACCCTCTTTACTCCAACACACCCAAAAAATCCAGTTCAATTGTCAAAAATCCAGAGATTAATTGTCATCAAAAGTCACATAATTAGTAAATGTTAGTAAAGCAGGGTTAGGCTGTAAATTATGATCCCAAAGTTTGGAGATCTCATAGGGCCCCATTGATTCAAACATCTGAAAATGGAAACATTATCATTTCTGTGAAGAAGCTCAAGAAGTCTATGAATTTCTGCAAAGTTACTATTAGACAAAAGTCTTACTGACATTTACTTTTAAGAAACTTGCCTTAAATAAAATTTTAAATGTTCATCGTCATAAATCATACAAATATTTAGAATTCTGGCCAAGAGGCTGGAGGATAAAATACAAAAAAAGGCATAAATGCAACTGATCAGCTTTGCAACTTATGTATTTGGAAAAAAAACACAACCCATTAATTTCAGTAATGACCAAAGCAATTTTCTGAGCTGCACACAAATAGTCTGGGAGCCTCAATGAAGCAAATGTGTTGATAATCTGGGCAGGTTATTTACTAAAGACTTGGACATGAAAGATGGATTCTCTCAGTGCGATAATTGGATACGAGAATAAAATTGAGAGAATATATCAGGTATAACATTAGCTACAAAAAATATTTATGTTGTTTTCATCATTAAAAACTGAATAGGTGGATCAAAACTGCAGTGGATGGTCTTGAATAATGTGTGGTTGGAAGTCAAGTGCTGTGTTTAACAGACTTCCACAGGGTAGCACTGAAATGACAGCTAAATTGTTTAATAGAATACTAAAATCTTGTTTTAAAATAAAAGATCCTAATTTTTAAACACCTGGATACTGGATACTGTGATTTTCCATTTCTCATTTTAATCAATTAGCTTGTTAACGTGATTTCATTTCTGCAGCAAATCAACAATTTATTAACAATTTTGAGCAAAGACAAAAAACACCTGAATGTTTTTACTTGTGAATTTTACAATTCAGTGAAGTGTGTTGTATAACCTTCACATCCTGGAAAAAAAGATTTAAATACACTATTTAAGGTATAAAATGTAGCTGGTTTTCTATTTTTTTCAATGGGTGCTCTCACACACAGCTTGTCAGCAAGTTTGAATCAACATGGAAATCTCTAAAGCAAAAAAAGAAAAGTGATTCAGGCCTACAAGAACAAACATATATGCAACAGAAAATAAGAAATCTTCCGCATGCGTCTGTTAAACACATGATTTGATATGCATTATTGACAGATCTTATGATTGGATTGTATTATAATTCCATATTACTGCATATTGGAATAGACTGCGTGAATTAGGTACTTTAAATATTCTACAGCTGTAAAAAGCTCAGAGTCAAATAGTCACCGGAGATCATTAAACATGTGAAAAGCAATATGTGTGAACTGCAGAATATTTACAAGTGTCCAGCAGCCCGATTTGGTGCCCTGAAATACAGCTCTTCTTCGCATCTTTCCATCTTATTATTCTCTCCCGTTTGAGCTCTCATTCTCACAGGGGACCTTTTAACAGTGTGTAAGAAAGACGGTTTACAGAGTGATCAGAAGTATCTGGTATTGCAGATGGTCTCATGGTAACAGCGTCTGATCTCAGCCTCCCATTATTCCAGTTCAGACACTCTGCCTCTTCAAGTAGTCTTGCAGCACTTTAAAGCCAAGCCTTGATGCAATCATATCAATCTTTTGTGCACTCTCGGGGGCCATCTTGTCACTCTTACAAGCTTTGAACATGCAGCACCATCCACACACACACACACACACAGACACTAATGGAGAATATAAAATTACATTTGCTGAAGAATCCTTTGTGGTGGCTGAACCAGTATGTCACTAAAGAAGTTTCAGGATGAATATTAGATGTTTTCTATGTACTGATAAAGACAGCAAGAAAAGCAAGTGGAAGCATCTTAAACACAAAAGGATTTTTTTTTTTTTTTGGTCTAGGGAGAAAACATGACAATATGAATCGTATTATAGAAAGCACTCCATTCACAAGCTTTCATCTTTAGATTAATCTGAAAACCAAGTTCTGCCCAGCAGAGCTACAATTTGAAAGAGTGTACTTCTCAGTAAAAATAAATTATAGTGCATCTTTTAAAGTTTTCTAAATATATTTAGAATTTTGAACCCTTCATGCTATGCTGTCTCACAGAAAGAAAAATGTCAACTTATATTTGTCCTTGCTGAAAAGACCATTTTTATAACTGTATTTTTTTTTCTGCTCCAGTATTTATGCTTGGAGAGAATGCTATAGGATGCTGTGTTTATTTGTAGCTTTACTAATTTGTGTTACACACGAATGAATGGGTATGGTTGCAATCCTATATTTTTCATACTTAAGGTATTTTTAGAGCACTGTTTTGATGGATTCAAAGAAACCAAGATTTTCTAAGGTTTTGTTACTCCCCGATTAGTTAATGGTTGTCACTCAATTGTAAAACATCCTCTGCTATCACATATTTCTTAATGTCTTTTGATCTCCTAGATTTTCTACTTACTAGAGCACCAATTCATATATACCAGTAACATCCAGTATAGGGTGAAGGCAGATTGGTGCCCATCTCCAGAGGTCATTGGGTGAGAGGCGTGGTAATCCCTGAATAGGTTGTCCACCCATAAGGCAATACAGAGACACACAGGACAATCAATCATGCAAGCAAACACTCATATCTAAGGGCAATTTCAGAGCAACTAAGAGTGGACCCTGACTATTTTGCTGTTTAATATTTGTGAAGTCACCTAATCATGAATTTTCTATCAACCATAACTCTAAATTATTTGGGAAAAATTTGCATATTCACTTTTTTATCAAATACTGAAAAGAAAATGTGGCGGGAGTTACTGAAACATCTAGGCACAATGCCGCTTGTGACATTGTGGAAATAAGGAAGACTTTAGCTTCTGTAGTGCCAAGAAGGATTTCACTGTATTAATGCATATTATGGTTTATTTGGTGCTAAGATATTAAAAAGAATAGGTGTTTTTTCAGGGGATTTCAAGGATTCTTGGATTTTAGCCAATTACGGATGCCTGTGGTTCCCAACTCTCACAAATACGGAGGAGTTCACCATAGGCAAGTTTTTTAGCGTGTAGAAAACATATTTGAAAACATCAGGCTCTAGAGCAAGGGTCTGCGATTCTAATCGCCCTGGTGTCCTGCAGCTTTTAGATGGGTCCCTGGTCCAAAACACCAGAATCAAATAGTTGCCTTACCTCTTTAGTATGCAGTCAAGTTCTCCAGAGTCCTGCTAATAAACTAATTGCTTGGTGAGTTGAAGCAGAGAGCCATCTAAAAATTAAAAGACACCGACCCTCGAAGACTGGAGCTGCAGACCCCTGCTCTACAGGAATATAATGTTTCCTCAACAAGAAGCTCAAAAGAAATACGTCTAAAAATCTACATTGAGGCGATGCCTTTTATCTGTTTTGTCAAATAGCAGATTTTCAATTACGAGCGTGTTTCCAACTGCAGCCACTGAAGTCCTGTGAAGCGATTTTATTTTTGGCCTTTAGATGTTTTTTTTTTCCACCACTAATAAAATAAACTTTCAATTTCAGAAACATCTGTGGACTTTTATGAGCTCTTGATTTTGCACACCATACAGAAAAATGGAATATAAAATTGCATTTCATTTGTTTTAAAGCTGGGATGGAGCCAAAACAAAACACACACAAAAAACTGCTTTTCCTTTCTGAATCAAAGTAACAGGGACAGTGTATTGGGCTGTGGCTGCTTGAATGTGTGTGTTGGTGTGTGTGCATCTATTCCCAGGACCTGGGCAGCCTATCAAGCAGCTATCCATCCTTTGTGACGATCAATATTTATGAATCCCTGAGGACCTGTGGTATGAAGCATATAAACAAGCAATGGAGTAGACCAAGACAGACCACCAAACAAACACACAGTAGCAGCAATATATTAAGGTGCACATGCATTTACACAAATACTGACGAATGAACAACACACCACTGAAGGTACGGCTCTGGCAACATAAGTCTTTAAAGTATAGAATAAGAAAGAATGTTGTAATTAGCTTCTAAAAAATGTCTTTAGAGTAATATGCTTATAGGCTTTAAATTAGATTAGGTGAAAATGTGACAACTGATCCCCATAACCCCAGTAGAGTTACAGTAATAAATACATTTAAAAACCCACTTTTGAATTAATGAATGTCAATAATTTTATATTTCCAAAATGAAAAATCAACATCAAACATCAAATTCAACCTGGATCATTGATATGTGTATTTCTGGTCCATTTATGCAGAAATGTAAGGCTAAAGATTACACATTTAAACATATTTATCAATTCAACTGACATACTATACTGTAAGCCTTTCTATTAAGCAGCTGAATAAATTTGAGCAAAAATATTCATTGATTTTTTTTTTAAATAAAAATGTAACATACGGAGCAAAAAAGGGAGAGTTTTCTACTTAGAAAACCCAATTCTTTAAAAGATTTTATCTCTCACCCAAAAGGTCTCTTTAGTTCTGAACATGACTGAAGCTAACAGACTTAAATGTCATAGGGAAACCAATCAGATTAACAAGGCAATAAGGAAATGCGAGTCACTGATTCTACCTTTGATTTAGATCATTGTTTTAGTAAGATTGAATGGACAGTGTCTGACACACTCTTAACTAGGTTTAGGTCTGCACTTTAACTAGGTAGCTCTATTTGTATGCTTCAGGTTATTGGATCTGAAGAACGTGAACCAGAGCAACTACATTTCTGGGGGTATAGTTTAATAATCTAAACCTACTTTAAAACTTCCCCATTATTTCATCTCTGTGATGTTTTCACGGTGATGTTTATTCACAAATTTCCTCTATCAAAACGTTGAGCCCTTCACAAAACTTTATTAATACTCCAAATTAATTAGACATAAATTCTATTCAATGTTTTAGAGACATCCAAGTCAGTTGGGGGCACTGGGCTTTATTTAGGGTATCACAGTAAAGGGGGGAGACTACAAAGGCATTCATAACTTTATAGAGTTTTATTAGTGAAAACAAAATGTGAAAACCATGCAAATTCCCCCCTTCACAATTATGTGATGGCTTATCACATAAAGTCCCAGTAAAATGTGGTTAATGTTGATTTAAATGGGACAAAATGTGGGGAAGTTTTTATAGGCACTATCCTGTACTTGTTATCAAAGCAGGTGGAAACATAACATGTAATTAACATTTCATAATCAATGTGGCAGAGTTTGACACCTTGTAATCACTGTATGAAGATTAGCACCCGCAGCTCCAGGACACACACACGCATAGACAAACAGCTGTAAAAAGTCACACACATCTAAGCAGCCAAGTAAGGCAACACACGAACAAACTTTGTGTACACAAATGTGTCTACATGCGGCAACTTGCTCAGCTGATCAGGCTTGAATACACACTACAGAGCCACACACATATGCACACACAGTGGGCCTGTTTAATATCATTTACATAATGAGAGAGCAGCCATGGTAATAGCTTTTCCTTTCTCTTATTATCATAATTTCACCCTGGGCGCCAAATGACAGAAAAGGAGAGAGAAAAACGGAGAGCATGATGAGCGAGAGACAGAAACATAGAAGTGTCTTGTCCTTGTTACCCTGAAACAAGTCTTTGTCAAAGTCAAGGCCAATCGCCCCCGTTTTAATTCTTCTGTCTTTGTTTTTACTTACAGGTTTGGGCTTCCCAATTATCTTTGTGTTTATCGTATACTAGTAGGTATTGCTGTTCTGATGTAAAAGACACAAAAATAATGTAAGAACTAAAGAATATAACTTAAAATAATCACCTCCATTGTACAAAAGAAAATAATTTGCTGCCTTACAGATTTTTTTCTACCACTTTTGCTTTTATGTGACAAATTTTCAGCAATTCCAAATATCAGAAAAACATAACTTGACAGAACAGATGAGCACCAAACTCTCAAACCCATCTATATTTCTATAAGACTTTGGGAGTTTTGGTAATTTTCTACAACCCTCCCGCAGTCTAAAGAGACAAGGTCATTTTGTCTTCACAAGTTCTTTTACTCTGTACGCAGTCCAGCGGGGTCACACAGACCCTTTGCGCGTTTTTAGGAAACTGACGATCTCACGGGGCTGGGCGTGACATTTCCTGCACTCCTGCTGGAGTAAATGTGGAACAGTGGCAACCCTCACTAGCCTCAGATAAGGTCAGTGTTCATGATTCAACAGCAAGAAAAACTGGGCAAGCTGAGTTTTGGGAAAATAAAACTCAACGTTCAACATTTAGAACGTTGAACGTTTTAGAAGGTGTTTGTTCTCCAACAGCTGGTGTAAAGTTATTTAAGTATGTGAAAAAAACATCCTCAATCCTCAAGGTAAATAAGTTATTAGTTTTTGACCTTAAGCCTTCGAGATAAGCAGGAGGACAATGATCAGAAGCACAACAAATACCTCCAATTAAAGCTTAGACTTGATTACATCTCTAATGCTGTAACTTAATGCTAAACAAGCCATGTGTGATAAAAGTTCTTCCAATCCGGCTGTATCAATACCAATCTATTGAAAAGAATAGGCTGAAGTTTCTCTACAGTGATGTAAAAAACACCATGATAGTCATCACTTGATCGCAGGACTAGCTATGTTTCGGGGTAAATGCTTCTTCACATGGGGTCAGGTTGGTGTGCATAGCTTTTTTTCCTCAACAGTTTTAACTGGAAAGCTGCATTTTGTGTTTACTTAAGTTAACATGAAAACAAATAAGCAAACACAGAAATCTGTAAGGGAACAAACATTTGTTCACACTTTATAAATATAATAAATAAAGATCTTTAAACCAAGTTCCTAGTAATAGAGACATGAACATGGCATATCATGGTCAGACCAAAATATGGTGTAAAGAGTCTTATATTTGCAAATTAAACTATATTGATTGTTGTGATTCATATTTTAAAAATTTGTTTTAAATAAAACTGGGGGACTTTAAATAACCCTTTTTGTTACCTTAATGTTGTGTTCCACCTGTGCCCCCATACAAGTAAAAAATGCTATTTCAGATTGCCACAATGCATAATTGTATGCAAGTTTCATAAACACAGCCAAAATATTGCAAAATTTAAATAAAAAATGTTAAGGAACCCAGGGGGGATAAGCCAAGAAAAGTGGTTACTGACATTTTATGCTTACTACTATCATGCAAATCCCTTCCTCCCTATTTGGTTTCATTCTTTTTCATGTCTTATGTAATGGTACACCACAAAAACCACAGCAATCTCAAAACACAGGGACAATTTTCAAAATCAATGTGTAAATGTTCATGAACTTCTACAAAGCCCCAGGAGGGGAGCAGGGTCATGTTCTACTGAAATCTAAAGAGTAAAAGACATATTGGACTCCTGTGTCTGTATGTCTGCTGAATGTCATTGATTTCTGACAAAAATAAAATAAAAAAGACCGTGTTTCATTCGTAAAAGAGGGATCAAGTGTTGGACACCGTCTTGAAACACTGAAAAGCCTTAGTCATCTTTTCTTCTTTTTCCCCCTCTTTTGTCCAAATTTTCTTGTCCACTCTCTTCATCATTATTGCAGTTACTGATCTCTTATTTCACATTTCTTTCCTGTCTTCTTCGCCTCTAATCTCCATTACTTCAACTGTCTGCCCCATGCTCTTGCCATTCAAACCCCCCGTCCCTGCTCCCCCCACTCTACTCTGTATCGACAGAGGAGGTATGCATTTTGCTAAAACATTGGCTAATGAATCATTGATGTTGGTGTTGAGGTTTCAGATTTGCGGGGGCAGCCGGATGTAAATAAGTGAGGACTAGACATGGGGTATAGCTAGCTGATATGCAGCCCTGTGTCTGAAACATTGATGAGATATGTTGGAGTGTGTGTGTGAATGTGTGTGTGTGTGTGTGTGTGTGTGTGTGTGTGTGCTAACAAAACTGTGAAGGCTATTTAAGAGGGCCAGATATGACAGTTGTTTACAAAATGATAAAGACACCAAAGAACCAGGGGAGGAATCCAAGGCCAAAGAGGAAAGAGAGTGACAAGAGAAAAGATTTGCATGGAGAAAGGTTGGGATAGTGTTTCTTGTGCAGGGGACAAATATTAGAGTATGCATAGGCTACAATGAAACAGACATGCAGGCAAAATTAGATTTTAAAATAATGATACATTTTCATTAACATGGCCATCATCACTAGTAAGTCTATCTACAGAGCCTTGCAAAACAAAAAACACAACTTTTTTTACATGTTTTTTTTACATGTTTTTTTTTTACAAGTAGTATTTTTTGAGAATGCAAACACTGAAGTGCGCCTACCATTTACTGGGGAAAACACATTGATGGCTCCGTCTTGTAAAGGAAATTATTTTCCTCTTTAGGGAAAGAAAAGCTGGTTGGATCTGAGGACAAGAGTTGGAAAAGATTCGAGACTGGGACAGAGTTGTAACTTCCTGAAAGACAACAACCATAAAACATAGAATGAATGGTTCAGTGTGACAGATCAACAATTTTGTTGATCCGTCACCTAATATTTGAATTAAACACAATGAAGTTTGTGGTTGAAATGTGTTAAAATGTTGAAAAGTCTTTAAAGATTCTCAACAAACATTGTTCTCACAGAACATTGTTAACCCTGAGATTATATATTGATCTTGCAAAATAACTAAGCAACTTTTAAAATGGAAAATATTACATCAAACTATACAGATTTTCAACAACATTTCTTTAGTGGAAACTCTTTGTAGTTCCTTTTTGTAGTTCCTTACTTATTTGTCATAGTCACCCCAATTTGATGTTTACCACGTGTAAATGCATAAAGCATGAAATGGTGTAATCTGTTAAATGTCCATTTTTTTGTTTCCCACAAACACTTCAACTTGAGAGTTTAAATTCACATTATTGATTCAACTGTCAAGCAAATTATTTGAATTGAAAAACATCCTCATACTGCAATTTTAAGACTTGATTGTAATTCATGCATGCAAAGCCTGAAATTAATAAAATTACAGATGTAAGATGTAAAGCATTACAAGTAGTATGTAATTAAAAAGTTTTAACATATCTGAAATAAAATAAAAATTATATGGTGGAATAGACTCAGATATTATAGCTTGGAAATCTTCAGTTTTGTTCTTGTACAGAATAGTCTATGATAGTACATTACAAGAATTATAAATATTTCTTCATGCAGTTGGCCTCTGACAGTTTCATATTGGGAAAAAAAAATGTTAGCTCAAGCATTGTACCTTTATTTAAATAAAAATATCAATAAAGGTCTTAACTTGAGGGGAATTCCCTCGTCTTTCTGGACGTTTCAGACTCTAACGCGTTTACATGCACACCCATGCACTCTAGGCCAATCTCTGTTCCACACCTTCACTTAAAGCATTTCTCGGGCCTCTTAGCCTCTTCCTCCCTGCATTGAACACCATTAATACAGTCATTTAGTCCACTAATACATCAGTGCGGTCAGTGCTCTTACATTATGCATCAGTTGAGGTCAGGGCACAGTGAACTGTGCTGGTCTTGAGTCTAACCACACATTGTAAAGACATCATCTATTTTCCACTGAAAACAACACTAACAGAGTAATGGGTCTGGATATCCTGATCAAGATTTTATGCCCCTCCATATCAACCGGAGTCATTTGAAGTGGATTACACGTCATGTTCGAGACTTAATCTGATATTTGAATTTTCTTAGAGCACACAGTCGCCCAGCAGTCTCCATAAACACAGAACAGATATTAAAATGTATTTACACCCACTAAGTGATTTGGTGAAGTATGTTTCTTTTTTCAGAAAATTTTCAGAAAAAATCATTTAAAGTTTGAAAATGTCTTTACTGATTTATTTTTGCCAATTTCAAAATTTGAATCAATATTTTTAAACAAGTACTTACAGATAATTTTTATTTTTTACCATCTTTACTCAGTTGAATTAGAATAGCATAAATAAAATATCAGCTAACAGAAAACTTTTATATTTCGTCACACTACAATCACACCTTTTTATAGATTTTTTAGAAGTGTATTTGATAAACAAATTGTACTCATTCTTCTTAGCTGAAGATTACTGATCAGTGTCAGGTATTTTACAGCTTCCAAAATATTTTGTTTTCTTCCCATCAAATCTGGCCAAAGTTCCTGTCTCTGTTGAAGAAAATCATCCAAACTCCTCCTCTCTACTTCTCTGATAAATGTCTCATTTTTGACATGTTCCTTGTCTCCGTTTGTGTTCATCAAGCTTTTTGTTTCCAGTGCACTCTGTTTTTCTTCTAAGGCCTGAAATTACCTTGTACAGTTAATTTCCACTTCTATAGGCAAGTACTATTTGGGCTTTCAGATTAAATGGAGGTGAATACATATTCAGGTTTTTAGATTTTTAGTTAAACACGTTGAAAACCTTGGTTTCCCAAAACACAGACGTTTTTGCTTAAATTCGAAAATGTAAAAGAAAAACAAACAAAAACAGTCTAGCAAAAACACTAACAATGTTACGAGAGAGATTGCCATAAAGAACTCCTTCTCTTTTGCCAAAATATAAACATATATTTTACACAAACTTCAATCCTCATTGTAACAAGGGTAACACTTTATTTGAAGGGGGGTGAATAAGACTGTCATTACACTGTCATAAACATGACATAACACCCATCATGAACATGAATAAGCCTTCATGAATATTTATGACTGTTGTCATAAAGCATCATTCGGTAAATTACGACACTTTTAATACAAAGTTGACATGATTCAAAATGTCTGTTAAGACAACTTGACATTAACCAGTAAATCATTACTGTTTAAACTTTACCTTTAATAATATGAAGTTATCTCATTTTTAAAGTGAAATCAGTAATACTTTTATAACAAATTTATAACAGTAATGATTTATTGGTTAATGTCAAGTTGTCATAACAAAGACATTTTGAATAATGTCAACTTTGTATTAAAAGTGTCATAAGTGACATGTGTTATGTCATGTTTATGACAGTGTCATGTCAGTCTTATTCACCCCCCTTCAAATAAAGTGTTACCATAACAAGTCTTAGCGATAATATTGCATTTCTTATAGTATGGCACTTTACCAATTAACTGCACTTAAACTCCTGTTAACAATATACTCCTTTCTTAGCATGTGAAGAACATGCATGCATCGGCGCACACACAATGATACACACAGCTCTTAACCACACAGTAAAACTCCATTATCTTCTAACCACAAAAAACATCCGCGTCATAACATTAAAAAAAACAAACTCTATGAAGCCTGTTAGCTTTTCACCGCAGGACAGAGCACTTTAGATGGTGCTTTACTGTTAACCACAGTTGCTCAAGCACTTTACCTTCTTACCGCAGTTTGTGGGTGTGCATCCATGTACGAGCAATGTCTGCATCTCAAACTGCCCATGTAACATGCTCACATCACCGAGATGGTGTTTTATCATTTCCTGGCTCAGTGCTTATGTGTGTGTAAATGCAACATGATACTTTAATGAAAGGAAAAGAAAGATAAGGAATATGAGAGTGAGAAAGTAAAAAAGTAAGAAGTTGGAAAGGCTACAAAGAAGAATGTATTGAGTGAAAGGATAAAAACTATAGAATATAGAGAGAATTCATAGTTTAGCTCGACATTCCCAGCAGCAGAGAACCATGTTGTGGGTGAAGAAAGAAAAAAAAAATGAGACACACAGTTGGGTCACAATGAAAAAGAAAGAAAAGTGAAACTGAGTTAACAGTGAAATTCAGACGGAGAAAGTGCGACAGGGCGGCAGCATTACATCTTGATCAACAGATGACTGATCATGTCAGTGCTGGCCATCTTTCACCAGCCGCCGCTTGATGACACTGCATGACCCCCCTGTACACACACGCACACACTTACACAAGAACACTCCCGCGCACATTATTTCCCCCGACGTACCCCGAGGCGAGAGCATCAATAACAAAAGCCCTGGCCAGGGGCCCCCACTCACTCACACACACACACGCAGACCCCCATATGTCACACTTTCACATATTCATGCATGCATTCAAACACACACAACACCAGACACACACAAGATGGTAAGGTTAGTGGTGAATAACAGAGGAATACATTGGACTCACACACGCACACATGAACACAATATGGTTCCCTGCCCTCAGGCCGGAGGTCTTACCCCCTACGTAGTACCTCGTGTTTTTTTGCTGTGCTACTACAGCTCCTCTGTGTTTACAGATACAGAAAATATAAAAGGAATAGATTAGTTCTTTCTAATACTGCATCTGTGCAAGTAGAAAAACACACACATAGAAAGTCTCTGGGGATGAAGTAAAACAAAATAAGAAATTAGTTTAATAAGATTATTCTTATATTTAAGGTAACAAATTAGTCATAACAAAAAAAATAAAATGCTTAAAAAGCTTTAAACTGGTTGTTTCAAATGGCTAGCCATAAAATAAACAAACAAACAAAAAAAGACAAACTAAAGAATAATTATGGTACTCATCTGTCAAAATGTACTTTTACATTAACACAGTTCAACATACCAACTCTCACTTTTTGTAAATACGATAAGATTACAAAAACGTATAATACTGGAGAGCTAACGTAATATATATGGATATGGTTTCTTACATTCTCACAAGTTTGGAAGTTTGGCAGGATATTCAGTTTAACTGAATTTTTGCTTTGCAGATCTGGCCCTGTATCTAAACAAAATGTGAACTATGAAGTAAATGATTAAATGTTGCAGTTTGCAAAGACCACAATAATAAATGTCCAACAATTCATTGTTGCAGCCCTCTCATCTTTCTACTACGGCTGCTAAGAGAAATGTTGTTTATTTCATATTTTCTGCTGAGACAAGGATGAGAAGAATGCACAACGTGTTAGACTTGCAACTTTTTATGCTGTTATCTATTTATCAAACATTAAAAGGCATTGTACAGATGGCCTTTTTCTCTCTGTAAACAGCATAAGTAGTAATGACATTTTATACTGAAAGATTTATTTTTGGGACCAAATTCCATTGTGCAGTATTTAAACAGATATTGGTTTGTGTTTCTTTATGTTAAATTATGGTTCTAACATACGTTCTTAATAGTACCTTAGAAATATAATCATATTAGCAGTTCCAGATGCCTTTATCATTATGTAAGTATATATATATATATCACATATAAGTTAACCAGGGAATCCATCCGTCCTTTATGTCCTTTCTAATATTTGTCCATACATTTGCCCATGAATCAATTCATTCATCAATCTGTCTGTTCATTCATTGGCATGACCATCTTTTTGTCCATTGCTCTCTCGTCATTAGTTTGTCCGTCCATACATTTTTGGATTAATTTGTCCATCCATCTGTTTTTACATCCATTCATGGTTTTTTCATCCATTCATATGTCCATTTGTCCCTCTTTCTATGCACTTGCTTGCCCACCCAGCTGTAATAGAAATATTTTCCAGTGAAATGTTATTTTATTCATACTATCATAAAGGTTTAAATATGATTAAGAATGCTAGACATTTGAGAATGAGTATACAATTTGGATATAAAAAAAAAATGTGTAAAGGCCTCGATTGATGCAGAACTTATTACAATTACATGCTCTGCATGAGGTGCACAATTATCAATGCTGGACAGAAGAAAGACTCTGCAACATGGGAATTGAAAGTGGGATTAAACCCAGAACAAAGGAACTTATTGTGAGGACATAAAATGAGAAGAGGTCATGAGGTGGAAAGACGGTGGCGTTGTGTTTCCACCCTTCTGTTCTGACAAATCCTAAGTGTAATGGGGATGTACTTTAACACCTGAGTCCACCACAAGCAAGAACCCACACGTCCACATGACATCTTTGTTTTTATGGCCCTCTTTGATCTTTCAGTATCAGACTTTGTCCCTTTAGCTTGGTCCTGTTTGTTTGATATTAAACAAACACACCTGGTGTCCGATTACTTGAGGCAATGCATGGCTTCTCACTCTTGAGCTTCAAGAGCAGAGCAGGATTCATTCTCCTCAACACACATCCAATGATCTTACATCTCCAACTTATTATTTTTTTCAGTAGAGGCTGGAGCCCACTTTAACTGTAGTCACTAACTCTGAGGCTTAGAACAATGAATGAGATGAAATAGTGTTTATAAATCAGGGATATTTAAAACGAAGAGTTCCAACTTCACATTTATTAGCACCCAGGCTGAAAATGTGCAAAAAACTGAAATAAATTCATTTTTATTCTAATTTCACACTAAAATATATGATAAAGCCAACTGTTTGGCTCAAGTACATTTATTCAAAAAGTGAAAAATGTTATTAAACCATCATAGATGAAACTAAAATATAATTTTATTAAATATAAAAACTACAATTTTATACAGTAAATGTAAATATGCTGCATTTCATCAGTCTCTACAAACTTAATCAATAGACTTAACCTTTCCTCAAGTTTAACTATGACATGACTGACTGAATCTTCAACATTTGAAAGTATGAGAATCTTCCATTCTTGTAGGCAGATGTGGTTTTCACTAGTCAGGAAATGGCTACAAGAAAATATATATTATTTTAAATCTCCCCAGTTTTACAGTCAGAGCGATATTTAAAAAAGGATAAAACAAATTGAACTGCTACACACAAAGCTGCCCAAGTACCAATATCTTTCGTGAAATCTTAATGTTTTCTTTCTCACTTTGCAAATTACTTTGATCAAGTTTCCTTCCAGCTGGCTAAAAACAATATCACTTTTGCTTTTTGGGGGTGTAGGTGTGGTTCCCACAAGAAGGCTCAATAAATGTGGCCAAAAATATCCATTTTTGTTTCATCAATCTACAAAACAGAAGACTAGAAATCCTCTTTGCACAGATGGGATTTTGCAAAGGGGCAAGTGGTTTTTTGTCTACTTTCTTTGAGAAGTGACTTCCTCCTTGGTCTGTACCATTGGAATCCAAGAGGTATGCAGGGTCTATTTGACTCTGTCTTTCAATACTGCCACAGGCATCATTAAGATTGTTTACACCTCTAACAACACCAGCAATGCAGGTCTTACTTTTGACTTTTTAACACATCCTCCAAGATTTACTACAGTGTGGAACATCTTGAGTTCTCAAGTCATTATTCTGCGGGTTCTGCAACTAGGGCACCTTTAGTTTTGGCTTTGTACTCTTTTCCTTGAGTTGGTAGCAGCCACAGGTCCTCACTGAGCTCTTGTTTTAGGTATGACAAACCAACAGCAGAGAGAAGCCATTTATCATCTGAAAGTTAACAAGAACAGCTGTTTTGAATTAATCAGGGTAAATGCAATGTTCTTGAACATCATGGCTTTTAATATTGTAGATTGTTGAATTTTAAATATGTATTTAATATAATCAGCAGCTCACATTCTGTGGTTATTTAAGTGTTCTGGATTAAGGGTTTATAAAATAATGTCAAAAGAAAAGGAAATGATCAAAGCACAAAGAAATTAAAATGGGTGAAAAACCTTTATAAGCTTTTATGTAGAAATAGAGAAGAAAAAAAAACATTTTAAATGATTAAAATACTATTCATATAACTGGTTTTCAGTAGCCAGATATGTAATGTGTGGCCCACTGTTGCTTATGTAATGAGAGCAACTACTTCACAGCACATAAAGCTGTCTCTGCTTCTTAATTGGACTTTTTAGTTATTCCTGTTAATGTTAAATACTGTCACAGAGGGTTTAAAGACTCATTAACGCACTCAGAATCACACTTACACACACCTAGAGGTATCTGGGTGAACGACACACTACAGGGATTGAAGTATTAAAAAAATGCTAGTGAGCAAAGGCACACAATAAATAAATATTTACTTTAAATGTATGAGCAAGTTGTGTCTGTCTGGGAGTTCTTTAAGGGTACTTTTTGTATTTAATTAATTAAACCAACTGTCAATGAACTTTAAATTAGTCCAGCATAAAATAATCACTTCCGTTTTGTGTGTGTGTGCGGGAAAGTGCAAGAAGTGTTTGAGTGTGTGTGTGTGTGCGGGTGTGTGTGTGTGTGTGCGTGTGTTAATAATTAGCAGGCAGTAAAGCAGCTGTGTTAATTGCATTTAGTATCCTGCCTGGGGAGAGAAAGAGGGGGGAGGGGGAGGACGAGAGCAAGAAAGAGAGAATGAGGGAAAGGGAGGAAGAGAAGCAGTCGGTGAGAGATCCTCTCTCATCTCTTGTTCCTGAAATAGAGAATTCCCAAGTATTTTGGGATATAAAATGGAACGTGGAGCCCCAGGAGCAGGAAAGCGAACACACACCAGCTACTGCACACACACAATATTATTCACACTCTCTTACATGGACAGCCCCTGGGAGGATGGCGCTAACCTTAATTAGCCTAACACTGTGTTGAAATTGATTGAAATGCAGAACATCAATTATTAAGCCTAACTGTTTTCATAACCCCACACACACCCCAGCATGTAGCACATGTAGGGGGAGGGAGAGGAGGGATGTTAGGGGTGATAAGAAATAAAAGGTCTGAACACATCTCGCTGCTATAGTGTAACGTGATACGATGAAGACAAGGTGTAGGTACTCGCTATGCAATCAGAAAGCAAAATGGAAATACTGAGAAGAAGAAAAATAGATAAACTAAAGCAAAACAAAAAGATCTAAGTATTATATATTATAAAATGATTAAGGATTAACTTGAAGTACAATAAAACAATATCCACACCCTTTGAATATTACTGTGTCATCACGTTACAGCAGCGTATAACTGTAAAGCAGTTATAAGGTACAAACATGGTTCTCAACATTTTTTGTAAAGCAAGCACTTCAAGAGAAAGGCAAACACTATTCAGTCCATTTTACCTACAGTTACTTACGGTGCAATTAAGAGCAAAACATTCCCCTCAGAAGTCCTAAAAATAGCAAATCATAATAACCTACCTTTGTGTAATTTAACCTCTGCATAAATACTGCTGTCTGTCCTGTGAAGACCTCAGAGGTTATACAACCACAGCTTGGTTAATAAAAAAGTATTCTATGCTTTGAACAACTCACTGACGATTGTTTCATTCATCCAATCCACCATCTGAACTTGCAAAGATTATGACACAACTGCAATCCTACTATAAGATGTCGGTTCACCTAAACTTTCAAGCTAAGAAAGACAAAACAATCAAAGAAGTAAAGAAGTAGTCCAGACGTCGTGGTGAGGCTGGAGGGACTGTAGAAATTCACAGCACAAGCAAGAAAATCTGATACAAGTAAGAAAATCTGCTTGTATCAGACAATAAAATACAAATTTTATTGTTAATAAAATTAGTATTTGCCACTATCTCCTAACAATTCTTTGCTATTTTTAACAAAAATGGCAAGAAAACCTGCTAAAGACGTTGCGCATATGAGGTTTACTGCATGGCATGTAAGACATGCAGTAAACAAAGAGCTGAACTTTACAGAATACATAAAATATATATATTTATGACAGGAAATAAAACATTGTGCTTTTCCCTGAATGGTAAAAACACAGGAATGCTTTTCTTCAGCATGAACAATAAGGCTGGATAATGTTGCTGAGAAGATGAGTGGAGCTAAATATAAAAATCAATGCTAGAGGAAACCTGTTTGATGCTAAAACAAACAAAAAACAAAAACAAAAAAAAGAGGAAAAAGATTTGAGACTGAGGCAGAGCATGACATCTGTAATCATACAGCCGGAGATACTGTACTGTATGACTCTTGTGGACCAAAGGATATTTTAAAATACCCCAGTCAAAATCAAGATCCAAATCCAATCTGTGTCTAGACAAAGAAATTTAAGTTTACAGAAAGTCTCCATGCAACATGACTGACCTAGAGGTCAATTACAAAGTGGAGCGGACAAAAACTTCAGCCTCTGATGTGCAAAACTGTAATGTATTTCACAAAATTTCATCAAAGTTTTGTAAATCGTCAGTTATGGAGTTGACACATCATGGTTGTGACAAACAACTTAGGAATAAAATGAAGAAAAAACTAAAGAATAACATAAGCTAACCAGAGCTAACAAGCCCTCTTAGCAAAGGAAGAGAAAGGAAGAGGTCAAGGGGTCCTCAGAAATTCTGGTGCCCCCAATAATGCCTGATTTTTTTTTTTTTTTTTTTTTTACATTCTTTTAATTTCTGACGGTGTTGACAAAAACTAGGGACAAATTTCAATGTAGTTGGAAAATATATAAAACTTATTTTTAATTCAATGTATTGATACTTTTATAATTATTTATATGACTACTTATACTTAATTGTCATAATATATAATTTTAGTATTTCTTTAATTGTTTTAAACTATTATAATGTATTGAGTTGTGCTCCTAGACAAGGGATTTTAAAGACACCAGCCACCTACTACAATGTTTAAATTAAAAACATATTCAGCAAATACCAGGAAAATATGCATTGTTGTGCTCACATGACCCAGGTTAGTTTAGTCAGATATTTGTGTATATTTTATTCAAATTTTGTGCTTTATCCATAGGACCTGTTTTGTCCCTATTCTCAAGAATCACTGAGGAGTAAAAAGTTTTTAATTATTTAAACACACAAAACCAAGGCAGCTTTGCAATTGGTCTTGACAATGAGCTTAGCTGTTTTAGATTATTTTTTTAAAGGTTAAATGGTCCGCATAACTAGCATAAAATAATATGATGAACTTCAACCATAACTGCTGCTCTGAGGGACACCACACATAAAATATGTACATTTTGCAACAACCATTATGAGCAGCAGTATATACATATATATTTAAAGAATTTTAGTCATCCTTTTGCTTTCCATTGTGAGTCGGTAGTTTAAAAACCTAGCAACATATGTAGCAATATATTGTTTCAGTTCCCGAAAGAGCTGCCTTAATTTAAATTCAGCATAAAAAAATGTATTGGATTTTCACTTAACACTGTTCTGATGTGGACCATCCCTTCATTTTGCCAATGGAAAACAGTGTCCCATCTACTTATGTAGCCAATGGTTTCCCCACATAGCCCACATTTTGAAGCTGTTATACCAATTCCAGTTAACAAATTTTAACCCAATGGATAATTGCGTTTCAAAGAAAGTCTTGGTGATATGAAAGCTTTTCATACATTTACAGCGCTCAGCTCGCTGGAAACGTTTGCCACGAGGCCTGTGACTTTCTTTAACCAAGTCATGCTCGATTCGACTCGATGACGGCCTGACCTTCAGCCCGTCTTTGTCCCAGTGCTACCATGACCCACTGAGTCAGTGGAAAACTCATTTAAACCTAATTACATGGGCCAGGCTTCTACTTCTCTTACTTTCTTTCACAGAAGAGCCACTTTCTTTCTTACACCACTTCTCTATTCTCCTTTGCTTTCTCGCTGTCCTTTTCTCTTTGCTCTCTTGTTTCTTGTCTCCTTGTGCTCCAATTACTGGATCAAGGCAGCCCCGCACCACCAGTCAGCCAAAACACACACACAGGACATCCAACACTCTAGTGTGATCAAGAGGCCTGAAGTACAAAAGCTTTTACATGGTGCATTGTTATACCACTGGGGTCAGCAATAGGTTAGGGACCAGTCTTAATTAGTTTACATAACTTATATGCTTCTGCATTTCTTATGGCCATAAATATTTCTTTGGGACATAAAGGCAAACTCTAAATACACATCTACATGGCACAATGCACTGATGACAACAAATACATATTTTCATATTCTCCTGCTGGTTTAAGATTTAAAACTATGTAGTCAAATGAGTAAAAATGTAAAGAAGCCAACAAAAAGTCAGCAAAAGAAGCCAGACACAAAAGTCATATTAAAGATAGATGACAGTGTGGGTTCAGCACATGGGTTATATGTCCTGCCTTGCAGTGTCAACAGGAAGTAACAGATGGTAAACCAAAAGAAAATCTCAATGTCTTTGTTGTAAATGTAAAAAAAATTTCCCAAATAAGTATAGCATGAATGGGTTCTAGTACTTAAATATAACATGACAGAATGTGACAATAAGCAGCATAAATACTACCGAGTTCTAACTTTGCACTTGCACTCGGTGTGGTGTTTACTGTAATTCATCAACCTCAATAACTAAATAACTGAAAGTTATGAGGAACAATTTAGCATCTGCAGCCACTGTATGAAAGCTCATGTTTGTTGTGCATCTGATAATTTTTTTAGTCCATTAAAGTTACAAGCATTAACTGGATCATGTTTACAAAGAATCTAATTGAAATCAGTTCCAAGACATCATCATCAGCAGCAGCAGCAGCAACAACAACAACCGCAGAAAAATGGCCGCCGCCATTACCAGTCTATATTACTCTTCCAGAAAGTTTAGGTACACTCAGGATCTGTATTAATTTGTTTGGGAAATCCTCACTGCTCTACATGGCAATAGGACCCACGAGAACGGAGAGAATCCAAGGCCAAACCATATGGACGGAGGCTGAGGATCAACAAATGCCTGATGATACTCTGGTAATGGAGTGGGTCAAGTAGAAGTACTCACTCTGGCACATTAAAAATAAATAAATGCATAAATTCATGGCTATGCATGTACAAAACCATACATATGTAAACAGAATAAAAGCAAGAAATAGTCGTCCTCTTAATACAGTTAGAACATTTATGTTTTAGCAATTGCTAGAACTTTTGCAAAAGCAAAAAGAGAGACTGAATTTCTTCTGACAGTCCAGACATGTTTGATCCTCAAATGGTTTGGCAAATTCACTTTAGTAGAAATGCTTTACAAATGGAAATTAGAATTGTTGCAACTAATGATAATTCTCATTGATCACAACATGATAAATATTTCAGATTTGATTTCATGGTACATTCTACTTCAGGGTTGGGAGTGCATGCAATTCTGAATAAAGTTATACAACTAAGGAAAAAGGAAACATAATGTAGCAGAATGAGTAAAACCTTGCAACTCTCAGCTATTCTTAGCGTGTCGGAACCACAATCTTTATGCAGGCGATCTAAATGAAGAGATTTCAGACTTACATTCGATTCTTCAGAATTATTAGTGCGCTTCTGGCGCCCTCTTCTGACAATTTCAGGCTTTTGGGGAAACAAACTTGTAAGACTGAAAAATAAAAACAAAACAAAAAAAAAACTAATTATATCGTAAATGTCAACACTGATAGATTAGTTTTAATAAACTGTGTGTAAAATGGGATGCGTTTAAAATTAGAACATTAAAAAATAATATGCTATTTTATGCTTACCTTTTCTAGTCAATGATACGAAACCTCAACAAGTATGTAAAACAAATGGCATGTGAATTGGACGATTAAATTCTAACTTTTAGCAGCGTCAGTCATCATTTTAGCTCAAAAACAAGCGGAAATCCAGAAAACAAAACAAAAAACGTAACCTCACGCAGCTGCTTCTTCTGATCTAATTAATACCGCCCTCGCGGTAGTTTGTTCACGCAGAAACGGACTCGAGCCTTCTTGTTGGTCCAACTTACTGCCTCGATTCCTATTGAGCGGACTCTGCCGCCGCAATGTTTGCAGCTGAAAAAGAGACCGCATAATTTTCTTTCCACTTTGCTATTTACTGCTTCAGTCTAAAATCTGAGAAAATGTATATTTCCTTAAAGTTGGTGACATCACAATAAGTACTAAAATGAAGCTGTCAGTAGTAGGCTAGGTAAATAATAGTAAATAAAGCCCAACTTTGTCAAGGAATGCCACCTCAAGTGCAGGTGGTGGAAGACAGAATAACCACTCCTATTGGACAATGTCTCCATTGTGTCTCCCACCCCATGCATGAAGCTGTGGCTGAACTGGAGAGCTCCTTCAGTGACAGACCTGTGCACCCCAGATACATAAAGGAGCCTTAGGACTTTCCTCCAGAATCAGCTTGTTTTTATAAACATCACTGCTCTGAACTAAAGCTAGCTGGTTGTTTACATGCCTATTGGTATTTGTACAGCGTTTCTCATTTCAAATACTTTCCCTGCAGTTATTTGCATTGTTTTTCCCACTTCTTGTAAAGAATCTGTTGTTTCTTGGTGCAAATATACATTCACATTCTGTACATTTTTTTTAATTATACTACTTAGTACCACATGTCTTTCAGTCTGTGTGCCATTTTAAATCAATACAGTATTTTCTTAACACTGCACTTACATTTGCCTTTCTTGTAGAGTACCATAAAGTTGGTTTCTATTCTATTAAGAATAGGCAGATTTAAATTTTGATTCTGAAGCATTTGACTAACTTGAGCTTCCCCCTTACTGAGCTACAATTTTGGTCATTCGGTGCTTGCAGCAATCTCTTCCTGCTTTTCCCCTATAGTGTTCACTGGAATGGTAGAGACAGATGGACTGAATTGCATTTGTTCAAACAAACTTAAAAATTTTTTTTGAACTCTACGAAGTGTGTAAATAAATGACTCAAATGTATTGGTAAAAACAAAACAAAAAAAACACCTTTCAGCCAGAGACATGTTTGAAGTTTGTTTCTAGGTCTGTAGGCGTGGCACAATGAAAAGTTCTGAAAATTATTCATTGAAGTAAAACAGCTTTATTAGTGTACACTGTAAGAAGTCGTAAATGTTGGATAGCTGGAAAGCCTATGGAGATCATTGCTTGAAGAACATCGATTCTAACAGGCTGCGTTTTAGTGGATATGCTCCGTTTATAGCAAGCAGAGGGAACAACGTGTATGGAAAAATAAAAAGTAACAACTATATAACATTATACAACATCACAAGTGACATGTAGGAACTTCACTTTATCCAAGAAGCTTCTTTCATAGGACATTTGCTGGAAAGATGCTTGTTTTGGAATACACAATTGTCATCACAATAAGAAGAAAATACAATATGATCTGTATGTAGGAATGCAGACATCAGAATGTTTTAAAGTGTCCTTCACAACTGCATTTGACTCCAGATTGCCTCTAAAAGGGAGAGCAGCTGGTTGGTCTGACAGTACAATCTATTGCAAAGGCTCTTGATGGATCCTGGCAATATGCACGTAAAAGGTATAGCCATTAAGAAGATTTCCTGGGCATACAGTTCGAACACTTTTAGGTCAATGCATAGAACTAACACTTGTATCATTGTGAAATAAAAGTAAACGTATCTTAGACTCAGCTTGTAAGACGTTGGCTGAGCCAGCAAAATTACAAGACAGGTGGGAAAGTTCCAGAACAGAGGTATAATATAATCGGCTTCAGGTCATGAGTAACTTCAATCCAATTTAAAGAAAGAAAAAAAAAAACTATTAACAGTTCTCCATGACAAGGTGTCATTGTGGGTTAAATAAACATCCAGACAAAGCGACTCTGCAGCACTAGCATTTGTTCTTATGCACTTTTGCTTCAAATTTGTGCAGACAAATGCTTTAAATCTAGCCTCTGCAAAGATATCAAATGAAAAAAAACAAAAAAAAACAAAACAAAACAAATCTAAACCTTCTGTGATTTGTCTTACCAAACATATTTGTAATGTGCAGTTTCCCTTCAGTTTTAGCATGCAAACCAAATAATTCAGTTTTGTTTGGAGAAAATACACAGATTGAAATCATGAGTCAAAATGACATTTAGATGTTTGACCTAATTTTCAAATTTCTTTCTTTTTTAAGACATTCTGTTCACACGTTTAATGTCCACTTAAACAGAACACGGCCTGGAGTGAATATGAGCATGTAAACAAAAATCTACAGTGTGTAAGCACAGAGTTTTGAAACTGTTGTTTCACTAATGCTGGTGAGAGCTTTCATATGCATAACAGGCATGGGCCACTTACCTCGACCAAAGTTTATAAATCATCTTGAGGTACATCCCACATGATCTAATAAAAAGCAGGATGATAAAAATGCAATATGCACACTTATTTAGACTTGTATGAACTTAGACATATGATACGAATAGAAATGTCAGATTATAAAACTGTAATACCCACAGTGTTCATCCAAATGTGCTGCAATATGGTCAGGACATGCATTTTTGACTTAAGTCTTTACATTAATCTTTAACCATCAAACTGTGAAAATCCTATAGCGACCCATGTCTATTGCATACAGGAATGTTCTGGGTTGTAAGACATTTCAACAGTTTCCTCAGTTGTAAAATAGGTCAAATTATTTAATTCTCTCAAAAAAGGTGATATGACTGATCAAGCTATGCGCACGCTTAGTCTTTGGTTACACCCCAGCTTTTGCGCTGCTGAAAAGTTGGTAACAATTAAATTATCTATTTAAAAAAACCCAACAACAACAACGACATTGAGAGTAGCTAATTATAACAATCAAAGATCTCGTCACTTTGATCCAAGTAGCCAAATTCTGAGTTGAAGGGTGCACATTTCAACATGTTTTTATTGGCAAGTTACTGGAAATTGTAAATCCTTATAATACACCAAAATCACAAGTCATCATCAAGCTGCAACTATTGAAAACAAAGGGTATTTCCTAAAGAACAAAAAATACCATCTAAGAAAAAGAGAACATTTTAAATATATTTATATATATATAAAAAAAGTACAAAATTAATGTAGCTAAAACCATTTGTAAAGAAAACGATAAATGTGTAGTATAACTAGCTTGTTGAACACTTAAAGCTTGAACACCTTACTGCAAAATACCAAAAGAGATTGCTGGTTTTCAGATCGACGAATGCATTGGGTGACTGAAGAACAAAATTCTTTACAATGGCAATGGAGGGCAGGAGAAAAATGTATGTTTACTTTTAATGGACAATTCAGAGCACATTATATTTGACATCGAAGGCAACTTTCTTAGGGGTGCATAATTTGGGGCAGTGCAAGTACAGTATAGAAGCTATTTTATAGATTTATAGATTAAAGTCCCACCTTGGAGGACTTTTTCTCTTGATAATTTGTTATAATTTGAAAACTGCATCAGTTCAAAATATTAGACTTGTGCATTTTTTTTTTTTAAACATTTGGAAATCTCAGAGATAATCCTCTTATTGCATGTCAGACAGAAAGAAGCAAAGATGAAGCTCTAAACAAAGCTACTGGTACATCGTGTAACAGAAGGCGCAAGAGCATGCAACGTGGGTTAAATACTGTGATATCAAAGAATTTGTTAAAAAAACACTTGATTGGTTTTCTGCAGATGCAGAGAGGTGGGATGTTGTATGCTCTTCTCATTGCTCCAAGACTTTCTTAATTTATCCATTATTTATTTGTGCTGAGCAATCACTGATACCGCTATAAATATGTTTATATATAGGAGTTTTAATTTACCAACTATCCAATGAACAAACATCTTTAAACTTACACCGAGTTTGCAGAAGACAATTTGTGTTAAAAACAGGGTGCTTGTGTGCGTGTGATGATACAAACACCAACAAATTGTCTCCTTCAAGAGCTGAAGAGCACACTCCAGGATAACCAGGTCAATGATCACAACAACTCGGATAAAACAGGATGGATGACGGGGGGTTGGGGGGAAAGTCATGCTAAGTAGTGAGTCCGACTTTGGTTAAATAGAAGCTGGAGTGGCAGTTGGTTAATGTTGTGTAAACTCAACTATTCACACTAAATCAAAGAGTTGAGCTGAGCTAGTGGTTAGGACAGACGGTTTCTAAAAATTACTAGGTGTCGTGCTTGATCCCCAAAACTGTTGTGTCGTCCCTGAGGACAGTAAGGCTCAGTCCTGCTTCAGGTTTCTTGATCAGAGCCCAGATGTTGACGTCGTCGTTGTCCATAATGAAAATCACTCTCTCTACACCGAGTTCTCATATGGATTTTGCAGGCCAATTTCAACTATAAGGGTTGACGAATATTCAGCTCCACAAACAAACTTCCAGAGTAATCCTTTACAGATGCCGTTCTTCTATCGTCTGGTCCATTGTATGACATTTTGTTCTTTGCTTTATTTTTTTTTTATTTTTATTTTTTAAACGCTATTAGTACATTATTTAAGACTGCATGGTAGTCTCCTTTAAGACAAATTGTTTTGATGTTGTGAAATGTCAGTCTGACTTTGCATGGATCTCGTTTTAGGACATACTAGAGCAGCGAGCTTGTGGGGTACCCATCTGGGTCAGCACTTTATCCAACCACTGGAGGGGGCCATTGAGATGCAGTTCGATCCAACAAGGAGTGCTGGTTACAGTCTGGCGTCTGTGTGAAGAGGACATTCCAAAAGATAAGGGCAAATACATTTATACACAAAATGCCAATTATTTTCCCAATTACACATTTAGTAAACTTTTTTTTTTATATACAATGAAACACTAATCTGATAGGAATCTTAACAGCCTATAGTTGTTCATACACCAATTACAAATATTCCCTACCCTTGAACCTTTTAAGAATTTGTCACTTTACCACAAAAAGATATATTTTTATTTTATTAGCACACACCACCAAACAGTTCTGCGCTGTTTGGTGTTGGTGGAAGAAAATTACACATGGGCTTCAAAGAAAAAAAAAAAAGTTTTATGCATTTGTCTTCATAAGTCACCTAAACCAGTTAGAGCTCACCTGTGTGAAATTTAATCTCAGTATAAATACGGTTGATCGCAGAGTTTTGTTGGAGAAAATCACCTAACAAATGACCATCCGCCTAATTAACAGGCCAAATATGGACAGCATTAATCAAAGCAGTCAAGAGCCCCATGTTACCCTTAAAGGAACTACTTTGGTCTATAGGTCATGTGGAAGAATCTGTGGACAGGATAACATTTAGTTCTGCACTCCAAAAAACAAAACAAAACAACAAAAAAAACCTAGCATTTAAGGAAGAAAAAGGGGGAAAAAAAGCATTAGTCCTGTTTACACATTGCCACAAGTCATGTAAAACTATCCATAAAAAGGCTGAAAGCACCAGAAATGAGATCTTGTTACACTCTGAAACACTAAGAAATTTTTACAAGGCAACAGTGATCTGATAGGAATCTTAAAAGCCTACAGTTGTCCTGGATGACAGAATGATGGAATAATGAGTGTAAGGGCATAACTTACCTATACTCTGCTCCCCAACCCTTGACGAAGCTCATTCTGATTGTGCACATTCTGGTTAGTTGGTACACTGCCTCAAAGCCCTGGTTGACCGACTGGGCTAGCAGGGCTGCGAACTCCTGGTTGTTAAAAATCTTCAGATTACAGCCTAAGAAGAGTAGAAATAAAGACCAATGCACCTAATAATAATTCTGAAAATTTTGACATGCCAAAAACTCTTCTGAAAACTGGAACAAATACTGTGAAATTATGACCAATCAGAACAGTTGAATTTACTTCATGAAGCTACAATTAGAGAAACAAGAACTGTCGTGTGTGTGTGTGTGTTGTCTACTGAAGGCCCTGAACATCTGCAACATCCCCATCTTCACTTTGCACGATTCTCTGTAAAGCGACCCTCTACCTCAGCTCACCCAGTCCATTTGGCCATGAATTAAATGTTCAAAGTTACATGGGTACAGATGAGTCAGTGTGTGGGCGAGTGTGTGACAAATCCTGTCACATTATGGAGGCTCTTTCTGGCTTTTGTTCATTTGTATCAGTTTACTTGGTGAATTTTTAGTACAAACAAGACACAAACCATCAACAAAGGAAGTAAAAGAAAAATAAAAAAATAAGAATATTTTAATGTGTATCAACCTGGTGGTATCTTGCAGACGGTAGCTGGGTGCCACCCATATCGCTGGTTGCAGTTGGGACTCTGAACAAAGATGGCACTGTCACTGAGGCACTCGGCAAATACCTCCCCTCCGATGTAATACAACCTGACGCCACGACCTGCAGAGGTTTAGACAAAACGTGAGGAGAAAAGAGAGGGGGAAAAAAAATCCCAAGGTGTTAACTAAAAGGGGAACAATCTTAAAACTACACGGCCTTTCAAATTAGAATTATTAGATTTCATCATCTTTACATGAGTAATAAGATAAATCAGAATCGGAAATGTATTTATATCCCGTGAACTTTATTTTTACATTTCAGTGCATCTTATTTGGATCTGAAAAATCTGAATTTCTAAGCACTTACGTCAAATACATGTACGCTAAATGCAACTTCTCTAAAGCAATTTGTGATTATTAGTACATTTTAAAAGGAGCAAACCTGTTGCATGTGTGAAGGTATTAAAAAACAACAACTTTCCACTATAATATTCCTATGTTATAAAGATGTTTAATTCAGAAGTCAGAGAGAATAATTCAGCAATGCCCCTCTCCCATGTGTTGCCGACATCAGCCATTACATATCTTCACAGAAAAGATTAATGGAAAATGTTTTCTGTCGCCACACCAGAAGAGTGTTGACAAATAATAAATAAGCACCCTTTTTGTAATCGTAATAAGTTATAATAAGCTACTGTCTATACCTATATGCCTCCGTGTCATCTCCACAGTGGCATTTCTGTTGACATTGCTGAGAAGGCCTAAACAGAAGCGTTCCGAGTTGGAGGGATCTGTGAAGCCGTCGACGGTCAGAGATGGCTGCGAGGCGTGGAAGGTCTCACCGACCCGCTGGTTCAGCTCGTAGTAAGCTATAGAGCACCAGAAAGCTGGTTCACTGTAAGTGACCGGCTGAAGGTCTGAGAGGAGAACATCAAAGAAATATTTGTTCAATTTGTATTTTCGGACCCCGAACTGCGTCAGTGATCCATTCATTTCCACGCCTGGAAAATTATTTTGAGAAGTGAACTCACCCAGGCCATGACTGACCGGTGACAGAGCGCTTGGTGACATTTCTGCTGGTGAGCCTGGTGGGAAAACAATCACTTCTACTTATTTCATTCTATTACAATCTTAAGTGAACAACAATATTGCTGTGAAAATCAATATTTTGTTCTGTCATTTATAGTTTAGTGTGATGATGATGTTACCTCTGCTGCTAATACAAATGATTAATAATTGTTCATGGCGGGAAGGCTTGAAAAATCTATTGTGAACTTTGTTTTCTACCATAGATTGAGATTTTAAACACAGTGGGATACAGAGAGACGCAATTTTATGCACATTAACTGGTCTGAAATGGTTGCCCTGGTAAGTTTTGTATGCTTCAGAGAAGTGAGTTTAACAGCAGTCCCGAACTACAACTATCAAATCTACCTGATTCCATACTTTGATTCATTTGCTGGTCGCTGGTTTCTCCGTCTTCACTCATGTATCCCGGAGGAGGAGTGTCTGTAAACAGGAAATAATTGAATGCATTTGTTTTCATGAAAAACTAATTAGTGAAGAGCTGAAATGTGGCATCTGTTTTCCAAGCGCTTCCGCTTGGAAAACGGAAAACAGACTGAAAACAGGCCGAATACAAAAACCTATTTTGTGTATTCAATCAGCTCCAACTTGATCTTACTTCTAATACGTTTTATTAAAGTTTTCATGCCTAACAATTTAGGCAGCTTTATGGCAGAAATGTAATCATTGCTGAAGTGAAATCACTTTAAAATAAAATAATTGTATTTTAACTAAGTGATTATTGCCCAAATGTTTTCCAGGGATTTTATAAAAGGAAAAACTATGTAAAACAATGACGTCATTCAACTCCACAGTCAAGACATTGAATTGAAAATGTTGGGCTTGTTTGACAGATTATGTGTGAAGGTGGTTAAGGTACCCTTGTGCCCAATACAAACCTGGTATATAGTTGTTAGGAGGTTCTATGCCTGCAGGAAAGTTGGTGTTTTCAGGGATAGAGTTTGTGAAGTCGTCTAGAGGTGGAAGCTCGGTCAGAATCTCTGAGTGGCGTGGCACCAACACAGGAGGCAGCACTAAGAAGAAAAGTCAGACAATTTGTTTTTTCCCCCTATGCAAGTCAAATTTGAGGAGATAGAAACAACATACTTGAAAAACGCCATAAAGACGCTGTACAATGACAAGGAAGACACACTTAAACTACATGGATTTAATTCAGCCCTGCTAGTGCACATTTATTGGAAAGAAATGTTTTTTTTTGTTTTCCAATTATCATTACCAGGCGTCTCCACTCTCTGGTAGTGGTAAGGATTGACACAAACTTCATCCTTCTTGAGGTTGAATGCATATTGGCAAGTGTCGATGGCCCTAAGCTCGTGGTGACTGTGAAGGTCAGGCCATCTCCACAGGCGGCAGTAGATGACATGAGGCAGGCCTTTACGATGAGAAACCTGAAGGCGGCCATCCAGTGACCTGATGCAACCAGGAAGGAAACAGGCAGATAGCTCAACTCAGAAAACTGGAAGAACAGTAGACAGACACTCAATGCGTTTGTGCTGCACTGACTTTCAAGTTTGGTGTTATTTATTGGGGTAATACACAAAGAAACAATGAACTATTGAGGTTAAATACAAAAAAAAAAATCATTTTGAGGAGACATTATGTATACCTTAAAACACAGCTTTTAACTACAACTATGAGGTCAATATCAAATGACAATTCTGATTGTAATAAAAAATTCTTTTAGAAAGATTAAGCTGTTATAACTAAGCCACAAGGCTCTTCTAGGAAAAGTGTAGTAAAATGTTAATGTATTTTATGGAATTTTTTAAACCTACAAATAGTAGAACCAGATTGTGAAGTGGAAAGGAAAAAAACTAAAACTGTGCTGTGCAACAAGTCCATAATTTAGCACACTTTATTCTAAACACCCTAAATAAAGTGTAGCACAACCAATTGCCCTCAGATCTCAAATAAGTAGATAAATTTGGTTCAATGAAGGTTTGGTTCAATGATGAAGAAAACATGGTGCTGGCAGCAGGGTGCTGTGGGGGCATGTTTGTTCAGTCAGTATACGGAAAGTTGGTAAAAGTTGGTAGATGTAAGGAAACACAGGAGAGGAGTTCTAAAAGCAAACCACAATCTGAGAAATACAAGACACTTCCAGGAAAACACTACACAAACAGGATGACCCAAAGTCCATTAAGGTGTTAGAATGGCCTAATTAAAGTCTTGGCTGAGAACCAACTGAGATTGTCTGACTGAATGTGAGCTAATTGGCATAAAATAGGGAAAACAATCAGTCTATGGATTTGCAGACCTTAGCAAAATTCCCCTAGGCTCAAACTTTTTTCCTTTTCTTGTCACTGAACACTTCAGGACATTCCAGACATTCTTTGTCAATACCCTAACTTGTCAGAGGGATTTGGTAACAGAAGATGGACCACAATATTGGTTATATTGCCATAATGACATGGCTGATTGGTACAAAAAAAAGTATTTAAGAATAAAAATAAACACCTACAGGCTCTTCTCATCACTTACTCTGCAAATTGTTAAATGGTTAAGGTATTTCTATAATTGCAGCAGTAAAACCAACATAAACAATAACAATGAAAATGAGGACAAAATGCAATCTGCAATGGTAATGTATGTTTTAAAGCAACAAGTGAGCATTATTTTATGCTTTTGTGTGAAACAGGAGATGCGTATTGACAGTGCATGCGAGTGTATTCACCTGCTATGGTCAGGGTATCCGTACATGCCTGTAGAGTCCCACTGCTCTATCGTGTGGCCTGAGCCCAGACCCCACAGTTCTGAGCAATTGCTACAGACACACACATACACACACACAGGACAAGTGGAAAACATGATCAAAATAAAAGCAAACAGATGGTAAACATGAGGTGTTTCAACTTAAAAGAATGAAATCACAAATGTGTATCGTTGATCTCTTGATAAACACACAAACACACACACAAAAGTATTCGCTCACCCAATTCCAAAGTAATGGAATTCAGCTGTTCCAATCACTTTTATTGTCACACATGTCTTTTGTTATTAAAAACAACTTCAAGCACCCAGGAACCCAGGCTTCTTTTATAAACATTTGTGAAAAAATACAAATTAATCCTAACCTGAAGGTTGAAATCCAACAACCTTGAAGGAGTTTTGGTTTGGCAGCTTCCAAGAGAAAGGCGTTGCCTGACCGAACTGTTACAAATACAAGGTTGTCTTTGTATTTTTGTGAAATCCCCCAATCCAAAAATGCTTCCTGCACTGTAAGAAGATAGGCTGAACACTTTTGAAATGATTTAGAATTTGGAGATTGGAAGAAAGGCCTCCTCGTCCAACATTAATGGATCAATAATTGCACTCCAATCGGCTGATCAATGCTGTAATAAAGCCGATGGATTAAAAATGGATGTCTCTTAACTTCATATGTGTTTGAAGACAGCAGAGCGAATACTTTTGGCAGCATTTTCTTACTTTCCACTAAGACCGAGCAGATGAACAATGATTATATGACAATTTCAAATGAGACGAGAAGTGATATGATGCAATCAAACGGTGCAAGGAGCTGGAAGAAACCTAACATTTATCTAGGAACACATTTAGTTAACTGGGGGGAAAAAAACTCAACTATAAATATATCTTTATAAACTGAGTAAAACCTTTCAGTGATATTAAAAAATTAAACCAACACGAGATCAGTGATAATATGTAAAGTATAGAAGTTTGTCAATTTCTAGTTTCTCGACAATTAGAAAAAGTCTCACCCCTTATTTGAGTTGCACATGTATAAAAAAAAAGTTACATTCACGCCTATTTCCAAGACAAAAGAAGTGAAATGGAAAGAAAGACAAATTACACAAATATATCTTAATGAAGACAAAGAAATTCAAAAACAAGACTAAAGGATTTAAATTGGAAAAAGAAAATCTGAATCTAAACATTTTTATGTGAATGACCAAAATGTTGGTTGGTTTGTTGCAATGTTTCTCACCATGTTCAGGCAGAGAAAGGGAGATTTTTCACTCTGATCAAAATAATTGTCTTGCCTGTCTGTACAGGACTTTCTATCTCCAAACACAATGACACACTCTCAAAGTTTTGCAGGTACAAGCAGAAAAAGAGTTTCATCAAATGTAAAAAAATGTTTTTCCAAGTGTCTTGCTCACTCGAAAGCTAAAAACAAACACTATTTACAGGTTTGCACATGAATTATGATAGAAGTACATAGAAATCCTATTCAGATGCTCTCCTGACAGTCAAGCCCCAGCTCTTGTAGATGAAAACTGCAAGACAATATCCAGAGCAATTCACCTTAGCTTCCATCAGACTTACTTTCTCACGTTAAAAGGAAAGAATGATATGCATCAAAAGCCTGGAATCCTAAAAGTAAACTTCTGTGTCCGTGTGGGTATTACATCCTGACATTTCAGAAAAGGTGAAATGCTAAAATTAATTCTGTAGCAAAACAAGTCATTGAACCTGAATATGCAAAAAAAAAGTGTGCCTCAACCGTGTCACAACTGAAAAAAATAAACAGAAAAAATCTGACCTAAAAACTTCTCAATCTCAATTCCTGGAACTTCTTGAGAAGTTTTACAACAACAATAAAACAAATAGACATAATCTCATAATCCCAACTTCAGAATTAGGTATAGAGCAAAGACATTTAAATCCAGGATGAAAATATGCATCAGGAATAAATCTCATTTGGTTTGTCTTTTAAAAAAGCCATAGGTGTCATTTGTACATGCGATGGACAAATAAATGTAGGAGCCTTCTTTTTGTCATGAGCATAAAGGAGCAAATAATATTTTGTAAATAATTACACTTTAAAGCAAAGTTGGCAATTTTAATGGACTTTCATAGCAACTTTTAGAGCAACTTTGCATTAAAAGTGTCATTATTTACCAAATGACACTTCATGACAACAGTCACAGACATTCATAAGGGCTCGTTCATGTTCATGACAGGTGTTGTGTTGTGTCATGTTTATGATACCGTTATGTCAGTCTTATGCACACCCCGTCAAATAAAGTGTTACCCTATTTTGCTGTAGTAAAAGCGCAAAAGTAGGCGCATAAAGCTCATTTCAGAAGATAACATTTTCATAGAATCTCTATACATTTTCAGGCTACTAAAACTGCTATTTCCTGGGAGTGAGATTATGATCAGCTCCAGCTTAGGGCCACATTGTTCTGTTCACAGAGAAAGCCCAGATGCAGATAAAAACACATCGTTTCTTTATCTTTTCTAGTGCAACCTGGCTCCAAAGCAATAACTCTCGACTGATAAGAATGTTTTGCTTAACAATAGAAGTGCCACACCGCGTAAATCACCCCTTTTCTTTAGAGGTTTCAGATTCAAAGACAATATGCCACATCAACTTTGAAAACTTTAAGTTCTGATGCACGTAGCAACTCCCTTTCCTGTGCTTTTATCTGTTGCTGGATTGTTTCATTTCAATGCATCTTCACCTAAATGTGCTGCCAAACCCATCAGCTTTTGTGGCCGAGTGTGTTTTACTTACAAAGAACATTGTGCTGAAACCTCCTTTGTAAGGCATCAACAATTAATTAGGGCTGCAACATTTAGTGATGGTAATTAACAACATTGAGCTAAAATTAGATTGCAGATGCTTTGCATAAAACCACATACATGTTTTCAATGCAAACAGGAAGATGCTGAAACATTATATCCACTTTCTGATGAATTAATGTTGTGTATATAAATATACACAATATACTTAATTATACATTATTCTAATTTGAGACTGTGGCTTTCTACGAAATATGAGACCTTATGAACAAACATCCTGCAGGTAGACATTAACGGGAGTCCTCTTTATAATCTTTATTTATAAATTAAGTTATGAAGCATAGAGAAATGCAGCACTTCCCTCACCCATCTGTTAATGTACACTGGAGGTCAGTTGGCCTCTGGTCAGCTGGAAAAGTAAGACAAAGCTGGATTTTGGATCCAATGGGGCAGTTCAGTAAAAAGCTTTTCCAATAGTTTGAAGAAATCTGAATTACCTTTCAGGCCTAGCGCAAAATCAAAATAAAAAAGAAAGTACAGGAACACCTGGACTGAATCGTTCTATACTAAACAGATGTTATTTTAAAGAGTTTGATTAGAGCTTGAAGATATAAATTGTTTCTGCTCAGTGTATAATAGTGCAGTTTTTTGCAGCATCTTTGACTGGATGGTCCACATGCCCAATCCGTCCTTCATGATTCATTTTGATGTATTGTGAAAACTTATACAACAGAGTGAGAACAGAAGGTGTGCCAAAAGAAAGCAGAGATGGATTAAAATACCTTTTGACCAACTAGAAAAAAAAAGCAGACATATTAGTCATCAGAGACATCATTAGTTGCAGCTATAATAAAAATATTGAATACAATCTAATGCCACCATTATGTCATCATAAAGAGCAGGGGCTGCAAATATGTTTCCACTATTGTACGGGGACGAAATCACACACACAACAGCGAGTGTGAAGCGAAGGGGATGAGTGGAGATGTGTGCGACACACTGCTTTAACCAAACACGTTTTATTATTCTACGTTTCTGAGGGGAAGTACACTTAAAGGCAGCACAACTTAATCTGCTGGGCCTGTGTGAAGAAATACTTTTAAAATCAGATGATGTGAAAGTATCAAGTGGAAGAGGAAACACCATTTTTAAATATCTTTATTGATGTCCATCAAGTCAAATCTAGAACCGGTTCTGCTGGTGATAGGTGCAGGACATCTGTTTCCTCAAGCTGGGTTTCACTTCTGCAGCCTTCTTAACCTATGGCACGACACAACAGGGAAGTGAACCCACTGTTGCCCAACAAAAACTGCACTTCTGATGACCGTGTGGGTGCTCATCATCCTTTTCTTTACATTTTCGTTTCTTCATACACCGCTCCTGTGCTTATCAAAAATCTGTGGTGCTGGAGTGTGTGTGTGTGTGTGTGTGTGTGTGTGTGTGTGTGTGTGTGTGTGTGCCTGTGTGTTGAATTAGCAAATGGCAGGTTCTAAGAAGAAAATGCTCTTGGAAACAAAAAGATTTTTAGGCGTGTGTTTGTTCAAGGATTCCCACAATCACACAAAGGTTGGATCTGGTGTGTTTGCATCTAAAAATTCATATCACCTGCCCTTACCTTGGTATTGTTACGCATTTTGTGTTGCTGTTTTGTGCGCTGATGGCTTTCTCCAGCTCATCCAGCTGGCCGGTCTTCTTCAGCTTCTTCACCAGACTTTTCACAGCTTTCTCGCACCATTTCTCCTCCTGCCCTCCTCCGTTCTGCTCCCCGACTCCACCGATTCCTCCGCCCGCTCCTCCGCTCCCGGCCGGAGTCTTCTTCCATCCCAGGAGGCGCTTCACGACCGGGGGTGTGAAGGGAAGAATGGAGGACATGGTGGCTCTTGCTTTCTGTCACGTGCGCGCAAGGGTTCAGACGGCCCTTGTAACTTGATATCAGGTGAAGATTTGTGAGGATTAGGAAGACGAGGTTTAACTTCTATTGAATCAAAAAAAATTGCACCAATATAAACGGATTGTGTGCAGGTTCTGGAAAGCAATTTAAAAACTAAGGCATTGGTCTAAAGAGGTCCTGGGGGATCTTTGAGGAATAAAATGTAAGGAGTAGAATAGAGCATCCAAGAAAACCTAAGAAAAGACAGAAAGCACCAATCAGTGGAAGACAGATTTTGATGAGATTGTGCACATTTCTTTCAGATAGAACAATACACATTTTCCAAGAAACCAAACGGCCTCAAGATCCAAGAATCTTCACAAGACAATAAACCAGGGTGGTAGTCAAAACACTACACACCCTGTTCTTAGAGGTGGTCCTAGACCATTAATTAGCTGCACTTTGTGCACAGAACTATAATCTGGTGTGTTCTAACCTCTAATAATCATACCTGTTCCGTTTCTCAATTGAAATAGGAAGATCAAATCAAACCTTGTGCACAACAGCTTTCTTCAACGACAGAGGAAAGCTGCAAATATATTTATGTTTCAATTTAAACACCTGTAAGAATGTTCAGCTAATAATCTCTAATGGCATAATGCAAACAACTCTAGTTATGTAATCCGTAAAAATGTATAAAACTGCCTGCGTATCCTTAAGTGGTGCTTCCTGACCTAGAAAAACTGCATAATGTCAAATTCAATAAAGTATGACATCACAGTCGCTCATATGCAGCTCTGTAAAAATCAATGTTAACATCTGAAGTATGCCGGTCCATTTGTGAACTCATTGATTTTACTCTTAATGCTGGAAGACGTCCATCCACCAGCATGCTTTTGCTCGTCTTCGCTTCGTGTGAAGGGGAAAAAATTAAGCTGGAGAATCAAAATTCAAAGCCAATTTGATCCACATAAAATATTTCCATCCCTCTTAAACTCTTTCCCTTCAAGTCTCATGACAACATCAAACTTTAATGTGACTTTAAGGAATTTTAGATCATAGAAAAACATAGCTCTGGAGATACACAATCTCCTCCAGTCTTTAGATTTCTGGAGCAACAACACTGATCAACAGAGCTTGAGGGATTCCTTTGTGAAAAAGAGCAATGCAGAATTTCTCAACCTAGCTGAGAAGGAAGACAGGATAACTCTCATCTGTGTGTTACTCTCTCCTAGAATGAAGTCCACATGCTTAACCTCTGGACTTCTTCCGAACTGCGCAGTACACAGAAAATAGTTAACTCCAAATGAGGCAGCATTGGCTTCACGTGGTCAAAATATTCAATAGGTATGTTACCATCAGCGAGTCTGCAGCTTTTATTTCAGCTCTGGTGCATTAAAAACAACAATCCTGATTCACCTGAAATGAGAATATTATAGGATGCATTCCCACCAGCCCTGTTTGGTCTGATTTAATCAAACTCGAGCTCGTCTGTCAAGAAAGTTCGGACTCATTAGGAGAGGTGTTAAACTTTGATGCGGACCTAAAAAGCAAACTGTGGTCCACCAAAGTCTTGGTACGGTTGAAGTGAAATCTAGTTTGGTAAAAATTTATATGTGAATGTCAAGCTGACTAGAGAAGGTTCCTAAAGCAGACAGTGGTCTACATTTATCTTACTTTATGGACTGTATTTACCCAGGGCATTCTGGGTAAACACAAACAAAACAAAAGTGCGAGCCCAGCACCAGAGGAAGAAATGTCTCGTGGTCTTTTACCAAATACAGAAGAGAAATCCTACAACCGCTAAAATCTAACGCCACGCCATTTTTGTTTACATTTTGTAAAGAAGGAACTTGCACTCCGTTTCATATTCAGAGGTTTTTGTGTCACTTCCTCCAGTAGTTCTTGGTGCAGCGCCACCACTGGCATGGGAGGGGAACAGATTTTTCAAAAGGTTTGGTTTGGTTGGCAGTGCAGAGTTCAAATGAATCACATCAGCTGAAAATGTAGCAAATGTTGCAATTTTGGTTCAAATTCAAACTGAAATTGATTGCTTTTCACACCTGACACAGAACTATCAAGTGTGAAAACATTATGAAACAAACTAAGTAGTCTGTTAGTTAAGACAACAAAAAATGTAATTTTAAAAAAGCCATCAACAATTGAAAAAAAAGTCTTAATTCCAGAATTCTACTATAATTTTTATATTAAAAAGAATAAGCAGAATACCATTTTATTCCCAAGCAGCAGAATTTCTATAGCTGTTTTTAATAGTGTAAAAATTATATCTACAGTAATGACCATGAAATAATTTTATGATTTTGGGTCATCTGTACTTTACAGGTTTAACAAAGGGGCATCAATGTTTGATGATTTTCCACCTTTAACTATTTTATTCTATTGTAAATGAAATCCTTATTTTAATCACAAAAAAGGTGCCTGTTGCCAGCAGGCCACTACATTCATAAATGTACAAGCAACAGCAGATGTGAAAAATACAATACTGAGTGCTTCAGAGAGAGGGGCTTTCATGCTGTTGTAATAATTACTCCAGCTAAAGGTTTATACACAACTGAGAGGGAATATTTTCCTGAAACAACAGAAGCCTTTGTTGTTTGTTAGAAATACCACCAAAACGCAGTGCTATGCAAGAGCCCTCATACTAGGTATAGTACCATCAGTTTATGTTCCAGTCATTAGACCAGTAGTCACACTACTGCCTCAAAAACAAGTTTGTTTGTTTTTTCCTGTAGCTCTTAGCTTAGAATTCAATTAATTATTCACATACCTACAGATATCTTTCAACACTTTATAATACAATACACAGTTATGAATGACAGTTTCTGCAAAAAAAAAAAAAAACTAACAAGAATTGAAATATGTAACTCTATATAATAAATCAAAATAGTAAAGCAGTTTCCTTTTCTGTGTTAAATTCCTGAAATGAATTGGCTTTTATTATATTCAAATTTATCTACATACAAAAAATAAAAGTGACAGAATAAATCTGCTGATGCAAATGTGGCAAGAACTAAAATGCCAATAAAAACCAATTTAGTCACAAATTGCCAAAGTGGTTCCTTTAACCATTTCTATCTTTATGTTGGAATTTATCTTTAAATGAGTTTCTCCCTTTGGGTCCCATCTTTTTAAATGTTTCAATCAATGTCAATGGAGGGACATAAATTCCCCCAGAATTTAGATTCTACAAGCCGAAACTCTCAATTTTAAACCAGCACATAAAACCAAAGCATTTTTTTGACAAGCAAGTCTTTGAAAATGTGGCAAGCATACCTAGCTACACCTTTAATAAATGTGCCAGCACCATTAGATGTTGCAAGAATGCATTACCGAGAGCTTGAGGGAGAGGGCTTTGATGTTGCTGTGGTAATTACTCCAGCTAAAGGTTAATACACAAATGAGAGGAAATAATTTCCTGAAACAACAGACGCCTTTGTTTGTTGGGAATACCACAGGAACAAAACGCACTAGGAGCCCTCGAAGTAAGAGGGAAAAGTCTCTACGTTAGCTGATTAACTAAGAGAGGAGGGAAAAGGTGATGATATGGCTACAACGTATCTCAGCTCCATCTATCAGGGTCTTGTAGGAAATATTAGCTCCGTTGTTTTGCAAGCAGCGTCTGGTTTTGTGTGAGAAACTGCGTGTTTGGGTTACTTCTACTCCGAGGAGAAGATACACACGATCTGAAGAATAAGCTAACGCTAACGGCGATTCAAAACAACCCCACGGCTGGCGACTTTGACTAAAGTCAGACAAAAGCGAGTCTAATTAAATGTTGGCTGTCCATCCATTAAGTACAAATAAAGAGAAAAACATAAGTTTATTCACTTTAAAAATGACTGACATCCCATTCTGCTTGGCACTACAAAGAGTACGAAAAAAAAATCTGCTAGCACGCTTGCTACTTAGTGCCACAGACAAATAAACAGGACTGTTGAATGTTTAGTCACCGCAAAAAAACAGAAAAACGACTTCAAACATACTTTGAAATACACTTACCCAGTAAAGAGATGGAATGTGGTTGACTGGTCATTCAAGTACCTGATAGAAAAACCTGGCCGTTCATTTTAAATACACGTAGCGAGAGTAAAAAACTGTGTTCTCCTCCTCGGAGCCACCGGAATGATGGCCCTTCATTCATAGCTCAACCAAACATGCATCGCTACACGCAAAAAACCCACTCAAGTAGCTTCCTTAAGTCCCGCCTCCTCCTCATTTCTATTGGCTAAATCTTGGGAATCAGCGAATAACAAATTGAGAGACGTTCATCCTATTGGTCCTAACATGCATCTGTCATGCTTTAACGCCAACAATGGTGTTTTTGCAGTTTTGATTTTGATCAGTGAGAATTTGGTGGATACTTAGCCATTCATATTTTTTCAATATAGTGCAGTAAGCTACAATTTTATCATATATTTGCTTATTTCTCAGAAATCAAATTATAAAAAGAAAGCTCAAAAGTTACCTGTTTGACAAATGTAGCTAACAAAAAGCTAAGATTCAGTTTCTCAAAAAATATGGACATTTCATAAGACATTTGTTTATTTTTAAAACATAAATTGTATTTTATGTCTGTGTTACAGTCTATAAAAGTGGGTCAAAGTCTGATGAAGATGACTTGACGGCTGTCTAGCAGACAGACACTAGCACCTTTCACAAAAAGGGTGAACCACCATGACCACAAGGTCATTGTCAGAAACGCATGTTGTTGATTGGGTGCAGTTTAAATTCCATCATCGAAAAGTTTAGTAGAAGGAAAAAGTCTGGTATAAAAAATCTGTACAAGCAAAAAGATAATTGGAGATTAAGTAAAGCCTGTTCAAGAGATTGGGAGAGGTCCAAAGTCCTCTTTTCAGATTAAAGTGGGCCAATGTATTTTAAAGTTAACGTATGTATTGCCAGTAAATTTTAGAGCAATTCATGCTTCTCTCTAAGCTTTTTAGAGATGCTGATTTTATCTTGATCACGGTGATTCTTGAGAATAGGGACAAAACAGGTCCTATGGATAAAGCACAAAATTTGAATAAAATATACACAAAAT
>NW_006800085.1:608873-616353 GCF_000485575.1 Poecilia formosa
AACTTTGAAGCTTCTGATTGTAAAACATTGTGGAAATGTGCAAGAGGCGTGGATAATTTTGCAAGTCACTGTATTTTCATATAAACTTTTGTAGCCTCAGTTAAATATGCCTTGACAAATCACTCACAACAGAACCATTACACGGTTAATCTCATTTTGGTTTCCCATTTGGCTTGTACCATGCCAATATTTGCCTGTAGAGCATAGATGCAAATCAAATCTGCTTCTGAGAAATCACAGAGCAACATTAGTCAGTGTTCACTAAAGATAATACGCCCTCCTTGTGGGTGTTTTCTCCTCATTATCTAATGAGGAGTCAAAGAGACGCATGCTCGTTGTGCACAAGCTGCCTCATCTGGGACGCGTTGCTCAGCTGCTCCTGGCACAGCACTAGAGGAGCACTTGATAGATGTACAGTTAGAGGATGTGCTGTTGCAGTATAAGGGATATTCAACAGGTGGGCCCTGAAATGACCGATTCATAACCACATCAGACAGCAGAAGACTGGAGACTTGGCTTTTTATTTTTCCTTTCTTGTTTTCCAGCTGCTCCAGTGAGATTTCAACCAGTGGTAAGTAATACGTATGAGAATAGTGACAATACTTGACAAAGCAAGTGTAGAGAGGAATACTTACATCAAATGACAGACAAAGGGGTTGCCTTTTGTATAATATTTTCTTCAGGGGCTCAGGTATTCAGCTGTACTGGATGAGGTTCAGAGTGTCAACAAGAACAGATAATAACCCCCACTGGACAGTCACCAAGGGAACAGAAACTCCAGAGCGTTAAAGGGGATTTGCAAAATCTGATCTATCCCACTGTTGTGTTTCCTGTTAAGAGAGAGCGGATATAATGTTATGACGTTATCTGTTTTGATTATTTATATATTCATATGAAACTATGCTTTTTGTGCAGGTTTTTGGCTTGTGCAACGATGGGAAAATGCTGCAAATGCAACGGGAGACTATTATGCATGTGCTTGCTGCCATGTATGATGACTGGACACCTTGTGATTTACATCATGGTGACCATATTTGTCACCATTTCTTACGCTCCTCCAAAAGTAATCATTCACTACATTGCTCCGGGGATTTCAGTCAATTCCTCCACCCTGTCCTCACACCCACTTGGTCCTTTCTGGAACCTTCGCCTGGAGGACAGTGCACTGTGGAACCAGTTGCAGCACACCTGGGACCGTCAGCACAATCCGATATTAAGGGGAAACCTAACTGGGATGCAGAGAAGCCCAAAAGGTCAGCCTTTCACTGAAATTGAGGATGATTGTCTATCAGACTGCATGTCACAGAAGTGTTCAGTTCCTAGCGTGAATGACTTCAACAGCATGCCAGAGCAAATTAGAGCATTTATCAAGTCAATGCACTGCAGGAAGTATCCTCTTCTTATCAACCAGCCTGGTATGTGTCAGAGGAACAATGATACCACCAGGGTGGGGTCTCCAATGCTCCTCATCGCTATCAAATCACAAGTGGGGAACTTTGAAAACCGACAGGCCATACGTGAAACATGGGGACGCAGCGGACGGGTGAGGGGGGAGTTCAATACAAAAGGGGGATTAGTGCGCACGGTTTTCCTGCTCGGAAGGCAGGACTCGAGTACAGGCCCTTACCCAGACCTGAACAACCTTCTGGAACTTGAGAACGAGAAGTACGGAGATATTCTGCAGTGGGATTTCAGGGATACGTTCTTCAATTTGACCTTGAAAGACTTGTTGCTGTGGAGTTGGTTCAAGCAGTACTGCCCTACCGCCGCTTTTGTCTTCAAAGGGGATGATGATGTTTTTGTTCGGACAGATGCCCTTCTGAGTTACCTGCATAAAAAAGTGGAGGAGCACAAGCTTTGGAGAATCTATACTAATGAAACAGACATGAATTTGTTTGTCGGCGACGTGATCAGCAACGCAATGCCGAACCGTGAGCCATCCATGAAATACTACATACCGGAAAGTTTTTACAAAGGTGTATACCCACCTTATGCCGGCGGAGGAGGAGTGGTATATTCAGGCTCACTCGCCTTACGTTTACGGGAGGTGTCTGAAAGGGTTCGCCTTTTCCCTATTGATGATGTCTACCTTGGGATGTGCCTAAACAGACTCGGGCTTTCTCCAGTCCACCACCCGGGTTTCTTAACATTTGATCTCCCCGCTACAGACAGAAACAATCCGTGTGCGTACAGATCCGTTCTACTCGTTCACAGACGGAATCCAAAGGAAATGCTGACCCTATGGAAACAGCTCCAGAACCTGCCTGCTCAATGCTGAGTCTCATTTGCAAAGCAAATAGGATTTAGTAAGTACCAGACGACTGCGGCCACTATACTAATTTGAAAAAAATTACACACTGTGGCCAGGAGGCAGTGCATGGTAAGGTCACCTTTAATTAACCTTTCCTGTGGAGAATTATGTAACTCCCAGGAGGAGACTGATCTACCTCAGAAGGTACTTTATTACACGAACATTACAGAGCAATAACACACCTCAAACTCTCGTTTTTGTCATTGCTTGTGCGAATGTGCCCTATTTTATCTAAAAACACTTCTCCACTATTTTAGAAAGATAAAGGTTTATAAATGAATAGACTGAAGTATGCTTTATGTGCAAATAAAATTGTTTAAACATACGTTGCTTATGGAAACTTTGTGTGCTGCCCTTGTTAATTTTGAGCCGTTGATGATGCATCAATCTTTTTTTTTTGTTCTGCACTGTCAACATACTTAGTAAGTTTAATAAGATTCGCAATACAAGAATTGTATTCACACATTTTAATTTGTTATATATTATCTTTAATCTTCAATGTGAATTTTTATGTTTTTTATTTTTTGCTTTTAATGATAAGGACAAGAAGGAGGTTGGGAGGAGTCAAGGCAAAGCTTTAAAATATCTTAACCAGGTGGAGTCAGTGCCATGATATAGGCTATTTCAGTTCAGTTTGTAATGATGATTTACACAAAGGCCCCTAGAGAAGGACAGCTGAAGCTTTCTAAGGAGAAAAATAACAAGATTTGATTCTGTCAGTGGATAGAGAAGTAGGTGAGAGATTGTGTGTTGTATGCACAAGTTGCAACAGAATGCTTTGATTTTATCTTGAGACACCAAATATTTTCAATAAATTGTTTCTTATATTGTGATTTTAAGATGGTGGTCATGTTATGTTGCACTTTCTCAGACCCTAAAAACGTCTGAAAAAATATGAAAATATTTTTTTGTGTACATTTTCATAACTAGAATAAGACATTGTTCAGAGCTATGCAATTCCTTCCCTTGCATATCCACACTATTCTCTCTCTCATCTTCTGTCTGTGACACTAAATACCATACTTGTCTAGCCATAGCTATTGATCGACGTACTAATACGCAGACAGTGGGTTTGGAGTAATGCACTCACAAGATATAAGTCCATCTGATGACCACAGGAGAACCATTACTAAGCTGATAACCACTTAGGAGAAAACATCGAGAAGCAATTAGCTTTGAACACATTTACGGCAGTCTTAATTATTTGTATCATCTGAAATGTATTTTCTTTTTCGCAGTTGAAAACCTAGCTGTTGATAGAGTTAATACACACCTAAATCTAATATGAAGTTTGTATTATGCTCTCATTGAAGACTGGCAAGTCTGGCAAAAAAAAAAAAAAAATCTTGAAAACACAGCAATGATGACATATCTTCCTCTTTCTACAGTATCAGCACCACCTATCAAAGAAATATGATACTACAATTTGATTTCTGTCCATTTATAACGGTGGCCACACACCAATACCTGCTCACACATTTGAGCCAAATGGCAAAAAAAATAAAAAAAGAGAGACCAATTGACCTTGCAGTCATGTACTTGGATGCTTGGAGGAATACCCAAGCATGCATTGGGAGAACATTCAGACACATTGTGAGATAAACACTCAGGACATTTATTACTGAGAGGCAACAAAGGCATGGGCAGCCCCAGAGCCATATTACTTAAATAAAAATGTAATACAACTTGAGCTTTCCATATATGTTTATGGAATATCTGAGAGGTATATAAAGGAAATAATGACAACGAAACTACATGTTTGTCATTAGGCCAAAGCTACATTCTTTGCTTTTTACCTGCACCATAAAAGGTCCTTCAACTTAATATAGAAAGACATAAACAAGTAAAAATAAGCAAACTACTTTGACAATACTAAACGAGTTACATAACAGATATTTAGGAAATGTCATAAGCTGTCCCGCTTTCTGTAGATTTCGCGATAAAGTTATTTAGATTATTACAAAAATTGATTGGAATAGGAAAAGTTATGGGAACTTGATGTTGGTTAATCATTGGTAAATTTAGTTTACCAATGATTTACTGATAACTGAAACACAAACAATGAATCCATGTATTGTGAAATACTTATATTTAACTAGATTAAAATGAAGGAGGTTAATGATCATGAAATTGTATAAGCAAAAAATAGAAAAACTGAAAGACGTCCATTGTTTAATTGGATGTCTACCAAAGACTATTAACAGTGTCGTGGAAAATTGACTTTCAACCTCAACAAAGATTGTATAAAATAATATATTTTTAATGAAATATAGATTTTGAAAATAAGCACAACTTGAAATATGAAACAGTTAATGATCATGAAAAAAAGTCTGATGTGCCTATTATATGAAAAATATCATACACAAATAAATTATATCAAGAAACACAAAAGGTAAAAGGAAAATTTCCTCATGGGAAACTGCTCCACCAAGTTTAGCTCTGTGGTAATTAAGAGAAAATTCCTGGGGAATCTTGTAGTGCCTCTGGTTAATAAAATAATTGACTCAGTTAACATTATGTTTTAGAACAACTGCTGGAAAAAATTAGCAAAATGTTTTTTTACAATATAAACAAAAGAAGTAGTTTGTATTAATAGTGATATATTTTAAGAAGAGAAAAAGAAAAAAAACATATATATGTGAGACAAATTATCGCTGTCAACAGAAATATCACAGACAAGACAGATAATGTGAAACAGCTCCACCTAGTGGAATTCAGTAGTAATTACCAGAAACTTCCTGAAGCCTCTGGAGTGCCTCCTCTAGAATATAAAGCTGGGACAGCCCCACTGACTGACAGAAAGCTGCACAAGAAACACAGGAGTGAAGAGACGCCTGAACAACAAGAAGACTCAAGACTAAACAGAAGAAAGATGCTGTGCTCTCATGGATTCCCGTCTGCCCTCAGTCCATTCATGGACTTCTCCTGGCCTGTTCGCAGTCTGTGGCCAGAGGTCAGACCTCTGTTCTACCAGCAGCATGTCATGCAGAGAGACCTACAGGAACTGCACAGCAGTCTGCAGCTGATGGACAAACTTCAACGCCAGATCCTGGAGGACACAGAGCCTTTCAGGAGCAGCGTGGCTCTGCAGCCAGTCTCCTACCAGCTGGACAAAGAGGGAGAGCACTTTGGCCTAACCCTGGACACTCAGGGCTTTTCTCCAGAAGATCTGTCAGTCCGGCAGGTGGGCAGGAAGCTGAGAGTCAGCGGGAAGACGGAGAAGAAACAAGAGGACGGGAAAGGCTCCTACTCCTACAGCCTGCAGGAGTTCAGACAGGAGTTTGATCTGCCTGAAGGGGTGAACCATGAAGACGTCAGCTGCCACCTTTCTCCTGATGGAAAGCTCCACATCCAGGCGGCCAAAGTTCCTTGTATCGAGGGAACAGAGAGAGAGCTGACTATCAAGAGGAGCTCAGAGGAGGAACCACAGCAGAGTGTGTGTTCACAGGAAAAGGACAGCAGAGCAGAAACACAGAATGGATCATAAACAAACCTGAAAATATGGACTCACATACATGTTGATGTGCCAATGTGATGATTTTATATGTGTGTATTAAATATCAGTCTGTAGGTTATTGTGTTTGTACAAAGAAACATTTGTAAAATTAAAAATTAGTAAACAGTTAGTGGTTCTCCTGTTGTTTTCAATATTTAGCCTATATGAGAAAACTTTAGAACACTATATTAGAAAATAACATGCTAACATATAGAACATAATGGTATCAATAAATGGAAGCATGTGTTCGCTGTTGTTTGGCATACAATAAGTATGAGTGCATGTTTTAATTTACAATATGAGAACTTTACATTAAATAAAAATCATTGTTTTGCATTTTGAAAAATGACCACCAGTAAACTACCAGAAATTTCTAAATATAAAATAAGGAATAATCAAGTATTGTCTTCAAAATTTTAAATATAACTGAAACAAACAATATCTGTGAAATTACATGAAAATGTAAAAATATGTGGATGAAATATGAACAAAGCTCTGAATGTTTAAGATATTGAAAAGAAGAAAAAAAACATAAAGACAAGTACTGCTCAACTGGTAACATCTTATTTATTGTTATATTATAAATATGCATATAAACAGGCAACAAGATTTTATTAAACAAAGAACATCTCTCATACTTAAAATCACATTAATAACATCATACCTAACATCTTTCAGTGAAAATATTGCATTAGTCATCATAATTAATTTATTAAATATATTTCTTAAATATTTTACAGATTTATAAAAAATATACACAACCAGTTTATTAAATTATTTATAACAGAGATTTCTCAAAAAATATTGCATGAAAGCATGCCTGGTGCTTATTAATGTTCTTTAATGTAACAAGAAATAAGATTTTATCGTTTGAGAAATACAGACGTAATGATTCTATAGATGTTTGTTTCAATCAATATTATATACGCAGAAGACAATTATTGATTTCGGTCTATGTTCACTTTACATGTAGTTTGTTCTGCTTTTTTACTACTGAGATGCACATTTTAGTTTTTAAAAAATATTCTAATTCATGATCATATTCCCAGTGTGTAGATGAAAAATGCACACAAAGTACTTAATAAACAACAATCAAATTTGATTTTCAAAAGTGTTTCCCCAAACACTGAGAAAACATTTTATTTTCTACATGATGAAATGTTATTTCTGTTATAATATACTAAGACAAAATACACCAACAGAACCACTAACTGTCTATTATTCTTTCATTTTACAAAAGTTTCTGTGTACAAATACAGTAATGCACAAAAACAACATTAATCCACACAAGACTATTATCAATGAAATATAAAATCATCTCATTGGCACATCAACATGTATGAGTCCATGTTTTCAGGCTTGTTCTATGATCCATTGTGTGTTTCTGCTCTGCTGTCCTTTTCCTGTGAACACACACTCTGCTGTGGTTCCTCCTCTGAGCTCCTCTTGATAGTCAGCTCTCTCTCTGTTCCCTCGATACAAGGAACTTTGGCCGCCTGGATGTGGAGCTTTCCATCAGGAGAAAGGTGGCAGCTGACGTCTTCATGGTTCACCCCTTCAGGCAGATCAAACTCCTGTCTGAACTCCTGCAGGCTGTAGGAGTAGGAGCCTTTCCCGTCCTCTTGTTTCTTCTCCATCTTCCCGCTGACGCTCAGCTGCCTGCCCACTTGCCG
>NW_006800085.1:616746-617762 GCF_000485575.1 Poecilia formosa
ATGAGAGCACAGCATCTTCCTTCTGTTTAGTCTTGAGTCTTCTTGTTGTTCAGGCGTCTCTTCACTCCTGTGTTTCTTGTGCAGCTTTCTGTCAGGCAGTGGGGCTGTCCCAGCTTTATATTCTAGAGGAGGCGCTCCAGAGGCTTCAGGAAGTTTCTGGTAATTACCACAGAAATCCACTGGGTGGAGCTAATTTACCAAATTTTTCACATCTCCCTTCTGCTGTTTATTGCAACGATCATCTCTCTAATCGTGTTTACTTTAGAAAGCTTGCAGCAATAACAAAAGTTCCACATAAGTGTTTACAATACACACTATTTGAACCTGTTAATGAAGTACTAGTTCAATGATTATTACAAATAGGAAAGCATAGTTTTTGTTAAAGAAATTTCTGAATATAAACATATTGTGCTATACCAGATTTCACACAATATATTCACCAAATAATTCTTTTAACAGTTTCCTTTTAAATTTTAATCCGTAGTTTTTATGGTCCTGCATAGAAAGAAAATCATATCTAAAGAGTCCTTTTGGGTGCTGTATTACCTGTACACAAATTTGTATCTTGGCTTTTCTTTAACATTAAATCAAAACATAAATTAATCAATGAAGTATATAGTTCAATATCTTCGTAACTTTTTATAAGTTTTATATTGATTCTCATGCAAGCATACAATTCTTTCTGTTGTTGTTGTATGAATTAACCTCAAACCAGCATTTTTGTTTTAATACATCAAACGTTTTATATGACATATAAATAAAATCAATTTTGTCTTTGATTAAAAACGTACTAAACATGATTAAGGAAGTGATCCTTGAAATTAGCCCTAGGAGAAACACATGATAAATTGGGTGAAGTAGCTCCACCCAGTGGAGTTCTGTTGTAATTACCAGAAACTTCCTGCAGCCTCTGGAGGGCCTCCTCCTTTGCCCATGACTTTAGCTTACTTTAATTTAGGAACAAAAATATTCAGGGAACTTATGAGGCAACATTCCAGTAAATAATGGAATATATA
>NW_006800085.1:619154-620694 GCF_000485575.1 Poecilia formosa
ATTTATTTTTTTTATTTAAATTTAGATTTTACTGTTCTTGGTTGCTGACAATACAGAAATATAAGGTTAAAAAATATACATATTGAGTCATTTGTCTTTTTTACATTTTTCTCTGTTATAATGTGAAACTCAAATATTTTAGAAGAATTTGAAATACAAGACAAAAAAGTTTAAATGTAACGCAAAAGATTAAATGTCATGCATAAGATGTTGAATTAAATGTGAAATGTATTAATTATGTATTCAATGTAAACAAAATTTAATATTAGATTAAAAGAAAATAAGAACATTTTAAAAATTTGTTCATTTCTTAAATTAAGAAAAGAAAAATCAAGGTACAAGATTATGAAATAAGAGTCTTTTACACTTTACCTGCCCAAAAGCTTATAAAAACATCTTCAAATATGGACGTATTGTTCAAATGTATGACCAAGCCTTCTTAAAGTTCGTGATAGTAAACAAAAATGTGCCTTAATCCTAACATAAGTTATTAAATATTGAGTGATGAAATGTATAGGTGAGAGATTGAAGAGATCATAAACACTGAGACTTGTCTTTGAGGTTCTAAATAATTTCTATATTTCTATGATTGTGTAACTTCAACAAAGACAACATCTAAATATTTTATACAAATTTGCAGTTCCAACATTGTAGTTAGCACAAATTTCCACTAGATGGCAGCCTTTTCCTCCTAAACAATTCTAATCCTCGGTCTTTTAGGGAAGTGCAGCATTTTCCATCTAGATGTCAACCAAGCATTGGAGGCATTCACTGTCCCTTCATTATCGACTAATTTATTGCAAACCTAATTCTTGGGCATACATTAATTCCTCCTCTTTTGTAGTCTTGCATACATGGGAGAACTGGATATTATTAAAAAGACCTAATGGAAAAAAAGCTGACTGGTGCTAAAAGGATGACAGGGCTACATCAATTTTGATATTTCTCAATTAATACTTAAATGACCTAGTTTTTTTTTCTAAATGAGTACCCTCTTCGCTTGGTATTAACGGTATAAAACCTCTTACCTACCCACATTAATGTAACACGAACAGATGTAGGGGATTGTGCAGAGAAGTGGGGCAAAGAAATCAGCGAGCTTTAAAAACCCACAGCCTTCGTTTCAACATATTCTATCTCTGAAGAACATACGGAGGGATGATGAAACCTGGCAAGCACTGTGCTTTGCTGCTCTGGGATATTGTGTCAAGGCTGATGTCAATACTTTTGACACATAAAGAGAATATACGAGTTTTTGGAAGGGGGGGAAAGATACTTTTTGTGTGCCAGGCGTTCACCTTTGGATGAACTCCACGAAGTAGAGGCTGGGTAGAAGTTAGGAGGGAGGAGGAGCAGAGAAATGAAAGGTAACAAAAATAGAGGACGGATGAGGAGGAGGATGAGGAGGAGACGGCAGGGCTCAGCTCCAAGTAAATCATCTGCATTGTTCTCCTAATGCAGCTTGTATGCACGCACACACACACACATACACCCACACACACACACACACACACACACACACACACACACACACACACAC
>NW_006800085.1:621136-686979 GCF_000485575.1 Poecilia formosa
GTGTGTGTGTGTGTGTGTGTGCTCGCATGCACGCGTGTGTGTGTGTGTCTGTACTGCAGAGCCGGAGCTGCTTAGGAATTCCCGTCACGTCTCGGAGCCTCGATTAAGACGTTGCTCCAGTTTCGAACAGACAGACATGTGGGGAGGAGGGTAAGAGAGGAAGTGATGGAGAGAGGATGCAGCAGGGGGTAGAAAGATGAGAGAGGGGCAGAGGAGAGGGAAGAGAGGAAGAGAACAAGAGGTGATGAGACGGGACTCGGCAAGGGATGAAAAAAAAGAGGAGAAAAGCAAAGGAGGAGGTGAGCAGGGTGAGAAGTAGTAAAATACTGCAGTGGACCTCAGTGCGAGACCTTTAACTGATAACAGTCGTTCCTTTCTTATCGCCGTTCTCAAATCACAAAGCAGGTGGGTAAGAGTACAGTTAGAGTACAGCTCCACGACCAAAAGTCCTGCTCACTGCCAGATGAAATAACGGAATGAAGAGACTTCCGGAATAAGATAGAAGACATCAAGAACATTGATGTCAATCAAAATGTTGCATGGATGCCACACAGTCAAAAAAAAAAAACAAAAAAAACAACAAATGAACACATTTTATCTGCCTGTTGATTAATTTAGGAGCGTTTGTTAAGACTCTAGCTGAAATTTGGATGAAGAGTCTTGAAGGTGAAATGTTTCAATCTCCACGTACGTTGGTTTCCAGTTGCAACAAACTGGATCAGGATTGCATCACTTACTGACCTGAGGTTAGTAAACAAATGGTGGAATCACGAACTACACAGTGAAGCCAGGTTCAGTATATTATATGATACAGTGTGTATATAATATACACACTTATGCTTCTGTTTTCATGTTTTAGACCAGAGAAACAGGAAGTCATTTACGTCTACTAAAAGGTGAACACTTGGACAAACTTCAAACAGTAATGTATAGATTATATAAAATGCTTCAGTTACGTTTATTTTAATGAAATTATTAGAGGAGAAGTGATTCTTTGAAAAAAAATTAATTACTTCTCATGGGATGTTTTTCTTCTCTGAATAAGTGTAGTTTTTCTCAATCTCAGTTTGTGATTATGGAAAAAAAAATACACTTATTTTAAGGCTCATTGAACACCTTTTTTTTTGAGTAATTGTAAGGGATGCAGTATCTATAATTAAATCGTCTCAAAAATGTTGTTTTCACAATATACTTAATCGAAATGGGGAAATGAATGTAGGTAAGACTTTTTTTTTTTTTTCACAGGCAAACCAAGTCAAATTGTCAAGAAGCTAAAGATAGAAAGTTGAAAACCTGGAAAAAGACAGTAAGTAGAAGGCAGCAGGGTGATAATTTGAAGGTTATGGATTCTGAACTCTTGGATGTGTCCTAATGAAGCCATGAGAGACTGTTGGGCATTTCTGGGTCAGACGCGTCGAGGCAGACAATACACAAACTCGCTTCCTACATGCACATGCTGTGCATGCACGCGAACACACATTTATAAACAGAGACCAGAACTGCCGTTATATAATCACGCCAGAGAGGAAGCTGGAGAAAGAGAGAGAGAGGGACAAGAGGCACTAATCAGACACCAGCAGACACACTCACACACTTCTCACAGCTGTCTGTCAGACGCTGACAGCAACAACTCTGCTCTTTCCAAGCTGCAGTCTCCAAATGGCTTCTCACCAGCACCAAACAGTGTGAATGCTATTGTTTTCACTCCATGGGTTTGTCAATGTGTGTGTTTTTGTATATGAGTGAACACGGCATAATGTGGCAGGTAATAACACAAAGAAGAGTACGGCTGGCAGAGTCATACTTTTCACATATATTTGTTTAAGACAGGAAAATAATTATGATTCCATGTTTTTTTTTTGTTTTTTTTAACAGTTCCTATAGGGACAATACTACTATCAGTGTTACACTATCTCTCCACTATTATTATCCATCCTGGACAAGTTTAACACTCTTAAAATAAACGCATGTTAAAGAGACTTGGTGACCTTAAGATGCTCTCTTTGTTATGATTCTTTAACATTAAGCTTTAGGTGCTAAGATAAACTCAAAGCACTATCTTTTCTTTTTTTTTTTGGTGTGATCCTATCCTTTTACTGATTAGCTAAATGCAGAAAATCAACGTTATTAAGAGAGACAAAGTTTTAAAAATGGCAAACATTTTTATTTCAGACAATCATGGTCATAAATAAGCTGCCAGAAAAAACAAACAAACCAAAAAAAACATGTTTATTGCAGTGTAACAAAGAGCTGATCACGCTTTTGGGGCTGAAACTGACAAACTGTTGAAGGTGTTGAGGTCAGTGGTTGTCAAGCTTTCTTTTTTCCAAAAAAATGACAATACAATTGATTATTTGCAGGGATTTACAAAAAAAAAAAAGAAAAATAAATCTATTACGTCCATCTTCCTTCACTGGCTCAAAATGCTTTCTGCCCTTCATTGTACCTGCTACTCAAACATTGTTAGAAAGGGTCAATTAAAGGTCTCCAGTCCTTTTACTAATCCATTTGTGTTTGCTCTTCTTAGTTGACCTCCAGTGTTATTTTTTATTTTTTATTATTATTTCTTTGTTAACATAAAAATAGCTCTGTGCTCATTCTCTGCATAAGTATGTGTGTATCTCTGACGGACAAACAGTCTAACTAAGATCATGGCGCGATCATGTTTGTTTAATGGAGTATAATTGAATAGGCAACAAAAAAAACAGTCAGCTCTTATCTCTATTGATTAATTTGAAGCACTCAGACACTCACTCATGTTGCGTGTTGGATAACACAAGCACAAGGCCAACACTCCAAAGCCCCGGGTCTCTAAGAGGACGTGTCTGATACTCCCACATCAGCTATCAACTAGCTTTCATGTCTCAATGGGCTTCTTTAAACTAATCCATAGAAGCCTTGACTCTTTAGCTCCGGTGCAAGTCAAGAATTCTTCTGAACCCTTTTACTGGAGAGTGTCAGTTTGGAGGTTTAAGAGACAAATAGGAGAACTAACAGATCCTTATCAGAGTAAGCTCTTTAATAAGGTAAAACTGAAAGCGTAAAATCAGATTATGTGGAGTTAAATACCAAGTAAAAGTCCAATAACTGAATCTTAATTTGAATACAATCACAAATTTGATTATTAAAATAGTTTATAATACACATAAGATGTAGTTTGGCACATTTTTGGTTCTTCCCAAATCAAGAAGAAAATAAATGGAGATGCCTATTTTAGTTTTTTTTATTTTACTTTGAAGAAAGCAAAAAAAAAAAAAAAAATCAATTTCTGAAATTATTTTGAGAACTTCTAAAGTGGAAAGAACAGCTGGAGGTTTTGTTGTATTTTCTTCCAGTGAATAAAAAACTGGGAAAAACTGAATAGATAGATTCAATCCAATACAATGATAGTATAACCACTGGAAAACTGTCAATGTTTTATAATAAGACTGCGCTCACATTCGAGAGTAAAACCTGTTTTAAATCACTTTAGAGTTGTTTTGATATTTTAGACAACCTAATGCTGAACCTGAAGGAAAAGTCCATCCTCAGCAACGGAGATTCCTCCCACTGGTATCATTGATGTGTTGCCACTTTTGTGGTGTTTGGGCTCATAGTTTGCTAAAGGCTAGCGGAGTTTTCTTCACCATCTGTGATGTTTCCATTTAGCTTGAAGTTGTTTCAGGTGAGTATTAAGTTCTGTGTAGATTGAGTTACTGTGCACCTTATCGCTGTAGAAACACTGACTTAATTCCATGCAAATTCTTGTAACACCTATGGGAAAAATAGGGATCAAAATACAGATATACTTTGAGACAGTAATTTGCCAAAAGGTATTTATCATAGAGTAAGAGTACTTGTGCTTCAAATAGAGTTTAGATTCCTTGTTTATGATTAGGTTAAGTGGTCAAAAACCAGTGATCATAACCATATTATAACTTGCATTTTACTGTATGCATGCGGTGTCTGTTTCAGTAATGAAATGAGGTTCCTTTTGTGTTTGCCTGTTCAAAGTTCTTCATTTGATTTAACAGGACTGTCATAAACCACATCATGGCTCTTTGGTCCTTGATCTCCTTTGTTCTGTCCATGCAAGTTCCTTTGTTCTCTGGGTTATGTTTTGTTTTTCCACGTCTGTATGACAATGATTAGCTCTGATGGATGATAGTGACCCAATAACTGTGACAAGGACACAACATTAACAGTGAAGTAGGGACAATGGCTGTGCCGCTAGACAGCCACTGCATTATTCAGACCGGATGGCTGATGGAGAAAAAGGGGAGTGGGAACAAGAGGGGACAGGAAGGAAACATGAGGGGGAGTAACTGGAAGTGGGAATGGGTTGGGTTTACATATGAAGTCATTTATAAAAAGGAACTGGTTGAGGTTAGGGGAAAAGATCGATTTACAGAAAACAGGGATTTTTATGTAGTGATGATGAGAGACTAAAGATAAACTAACAATATTCAAGGTGAGGTGTGGCAACAAACTTATTCTGGTTTCAGGTTTAGAAGAGCTCACCTAGTGCTTTTAAAGGATAAAGGTTATAATAATTTGTGTACTTGCAAAAGAACACCCTTAGAGCTTTTTCACATGGTATCACAATGCAACCACAAACTTTTAATAGGATTTGATGTCAGACCAACTCAGAGTGGGCCTTAATTGCAAAGGGAAAAGAAAAAGATACAACAATGACGGCATGCATTGTTTACCACCCTTCCCTCTGACACTCTTAAATAGCATCCAGTGCAAGGTAATATGTGTATGTCAAAACTGCTAGACATGATATGTGTGGAGAAGTTGCATTGATCCAAAACCTGGTAGGGAGAATCTATTAACACAACAAGAATTAACTGTGCACTTATGCAAGAGTGGGAAAAAGAAAGCCATCATTAAAAGAAACCCTTCTTGGATCCTCAATGCAAAAAGGAAGATATCGATGTAGCTAATGCATAACTGCACCTACCTATGATATCGATGGTTCCCTCACTACTTCCATGCCTGGATGAAGAAAAGCATCCCCATGGCATGATGCAGCCACCATCATGCCTTTTGACATTCCTCCACAACTTTGATGTGTTTCCATGACTTGTGACAAACTATGAAAAGAACTTAGAGCTAATGCTGCCACAGTTGATATTAGGTAAGGGCCAAAAAATAAACTTTTACAAATTCAAACACGGAGACAGGCAATACTTTATGTACTTACCCATAAATCCAGCCACTCAAAAGATTAGGAATTTCAACTTACTCGGCTGTACTTACTGTTCTTTGCACAAGATCCCAGTGCCAATAAATTGGGCAAAAATGATACCACTATGAACACACACAGCTGCTACACAGACCCCCAGCCTTCGGCGCAATATGAGCGGACTACGGAGGCACTGAGACAAAGCCTCGCTTTGCCAGAATCCAGATGCAATCACTGCTACCTTTTATCAAGAAATAAGACAAACAGGGCCCAGGGGCCTGACTTATTGATCTTGAGGCTGTATCTGTTCACTCCATCACTTTGGTGTGCAGAAACGTCCAACATACGACGGATTAGTTGCAGTAGAAGTTAGATTTTTAGGTATTTGTTTAATTAAAAACAAGTACATACCAAAAACATAAAAGTATACTGCTCAATTTTTCAAAGTATTATTCTTCTATTCATAATTACGGGCTGATTTTTATCAACACAGATGGCAATTAAGAAGTCTTCGACAAACAAGATAAGGGAATTTGGTGCAGCGTCTCCTCCGTTTGGTTCCACATCGGTCTATTTTGGGTTGTGTTCGAATGTTAAAATTTGTTCCGTCTTGCCTTTGGTGTCAGTGAGCCGATAAAATATGCATGGTTTGGACTTTTCACCTTTCCGATTTTTATTCCTTGTTTAAATCAAAGGAAAATGCAGCCTTTTATGGTTGGAGCTCATCCATGTTTGATGTGCAGCCAGGAGGGAGACCCAGATAATAGAAGCTATCACAGACGTACCGTTCTCTCTGGGTGTGTGTGTGTGCGTGTGTGTGTGTGTGTGTATGTGTGTGTGCGTGTAAAAGACTATGTCCTCTTTCCAATTCTGTTTCATTTAGATGCAGCGATGGACCTGAATGTGTTATGACATACATTTTAAGAAAGTCTGACACAAAGCTTAATGAGTTCAAATACACATCCTGATGGACAGGTGTTTTCCTAAACTGCATTTGAATTTTCAGTGCAGTAAAATCTAACTAAAATCTAACAGCATTAAACAGGAGCAGTCCCTGCGCCAAATGAGGTCAAGCAATTTAAAATGCAGTTTCTGCTGAATCATAATCTTCTGAAAAAGCTTTAAAGATATAAATGCATCACCTTTTCTTTTTCCAGCCCCATAAATATGTCCACTCAAATTAATTTAAACAGCCAATTATCCTGCCACCAGTGAGAACAAAATATGAAGCAAACACCCGTGGGGCTGTTTTGTGTGATCACAAACAGAAACGTACGTGTTGATCAAAGCAAGTCCTCATCAGTTGAGGATGGTAATTGTCTAAAGGGGGCGTCCTTATTGAAACTTCACTCATAGTTTGTATTTTCACATGGCTCTTGGCACCTACCTGTCTCTGTAGGGGAAAAAAATCAATAACCATTTTAGAAACATGACTTAATAATGAGTTATTAGACAGCACCAGAATGCTGAAATGAAGGTCAGACCAATATCTATTGTCTGAAATGTATAATCATATTCGGTCTAGTTGTTATTAGATACAAGCAACATACAGTATTGGAAAAAAAAAATCTAGTCCACCAGTTTTACTGTTTTTGCTATTTGCCTTCACAAATGTTTCAGAGCATCAAACTATTTTTTTTAATCAGACAAAGATGACCCTAAAACAAATTTTATCAGACAAATTTGTTTATTAAGGTAAAAAAAAAGTTCTCCAAAACAGATAGATCTATGTAAAAGTGTTGCATTATAAAATTGGCAATGTTATATCTGTAGTAGCAGTCTAAAAACTTTCAAAAGGGCAAACCATAATGCATTGATATAAGAAAGAACATGAAAATATTGGAAATAGGTGAAGTACAACTTACAGGTATGTTTCATTTGCTTTTAGGAATTGCTTCAGAATTTCATAATTCCTAGAGATTTGTTGTGTCACTGAATACATTTTTAACATATTTATATTTAACAAAATCTGTAATTGAACTTTTAGCATGACTGAATTGAAATAGACATTGGATTTATCAAAAAGTTTCAATTAAATAAGTGTGAACATTTCTATAAGTACACATTTCACATTGCATTTAAATTTAGTTGAATTCTCAACTTTGCCAAAATGTATATGGGATCAGGATGAGAGTACAAGTCAAACCTAAGTCCTTCACATTCACTGCATGCTTCCATTGAAATGAATTATCCAGATGATGCATTGCAGTCATTACTCTGTCTATGCTGAGCATGGAGAATATTAAGACAGATGGGTTATTTTTTCCTTTCCTTTTTTTCCAGACTTCAGGATATTCTCACAGTCAGTCCACAGAAAACTGCACCTTCACAACATTACTGAAATAAAGTAGCTTAATGTTCTGTTCTGATTGAAGAACTCCACTTCTCCTCCCTACTGCTGGAAACATTCAGTTACCCTTCGATTGGATTTCAATCTAACTAAATTACGATCAGCCGTAGTTATTGAGCAGTAATAAGCCTAATTAGTCTCCACTAAATGAAATTGTGCTACTTTAGGCTAAAAGGAACTGCATTAACTCCGCAAATTTGTGAACTTATCAATCCCCACATCAACAGATTAACTAACTAAATTGTAAAATAATTTTTGCAGAAAAGGCTCAATTCCTTCATGCAACCAAGCTGTAGTGCAGCAATCTATGTTCCTCCAAACCTTAAATCACACTATAGTGAAACCGTTGCTATGCATCATTCCTCCCCAACCCTCTTTGACGGAGGATGAGTAAACACTTCAACGTGTTTTATTGCCTTGTTTTGCTTGAACTCCTGATGAAACCGGTTGGTTCAGGGTTCAGATAGCAAGATAGAGATTCATTTGACGTTTAAATTTAACAGAGCGCTTACATGTTCAAAACAGAAAAGTTAAAGTGAAACATCATTACCCGCTGTGCAAACCGTGGACAGGAGCACTCATACACACCAGGAGCTGTGGTGGAAGCTGAAGCTGTTGCTGAGGTAGCTCTTGGAGATGAAAGGATGGCTTAGGGTACCGCTACGCAGTCCCATTGGAACCTCCCCCGTTGTAATCTTTCCTTCAAGCAGTCACTGCAGCTTTATCCATCTCCGGATGCACCTGGAGTAGAAAGCAGTTAGGAAACTACACTGCAGCTTGAAGTGACCCAATTCCAATTTTTTATCAAATCAATTTTTTATTTATTTATTTATTTTTTTTTTTGTCGTGGCCGTTCACACTTCCAAATAAATGCGACCAGTGTGAACGGGCAACGACCTGAAAGTGTCGCAGTAGAGGGCGCAATAGCGTCAGCGTTCTCACTGTTCTGCCAACCACCACAGAAAGAAGAAGTGCTCAGTGTTTTCAAAAGTAAACATGGATGCTAACGGTTGAGCATAGTTTACACTTTTTAAGTTGTTGTTCGACCGGATCCAGCATATTAACAACTTAATCCTCAGATAGTCCATCATGGTTGTTGTTTTTCTTCCCACCTACGCGTATCAGGACGCAGAATAGTGAGATGTGTCGGATGAATGCATCGTAGACATTAGGTCGCATTTGAATCGGACACGTAACGGATATGGGTCGCATTCGGAAATAGTCCGACCTGCCTGTGCTGTTCAGACTGTCATGAAAAGATCAGATACAGACCAGGTGGCATTATGTAAAAACAAAATCGGAATTGGGTCACTTCAGGCTGCTATGTGAATGCAGCCTAAACCACTAATCTAACTAAATTCTTGAGAAAAAACAAATAACTTTTTCAACTACATAACCACCTTTGTTTATATTTCGTCAAACAAAGAATGACAAAAATACAAAACAAAAACGATCTGAAAGAGACAAGCATAACAAGAACAAAAAATATCTGCACTTTGTAAATAGGCCACAAGGCTTTCAGTATTAACATGTTTCTTAAAATGCCATGTACTCCGAGTAGTAAGTTAAAAAAAAAAATCAAAAAAGCGGAACTGATTCTTGTGGGGGAGTGGTTTTTGTGACACAACTGACTCTGATCTCAGCACGCTCAGAACTTTAGCAAAGTAGATACTGAAAAAGGGGCTGGCAGTACATAACAATTTATAGTGAAAATTCCCTATAACTTTCCCCTGAAAGTAAAATCAGCAGGTTTAGTTTGTAGATATGAGTCGAACCAAGCTAACTAGGCACCAGTGGAAAGGGGCATTTACATGGCTTGTGACTTTTCAGGGAATTCGTTCCCAGAATAGATCTTCCCATAGATCTACTCAAGCTGTGAATTTCTGTAGCTTCTCCATGTTACGTCATGATTGTTGACCAAGCAGGTAAACAATGGCACCTCTGCTTAGGTTGCTGCCTCAACAACTCGACCCTGGATTTAGCAAAAGATAACTGAACGGATGGATGATGGATGGATGGATGGATATAAATATAACACTTTCCTCTTGACATTATTGAACTGTTTTGTCACATAAAATCCCCCCCAAAACATAGTAAAGTTTAAGGCTATTGTGTGACAAAACGTGAATGTGTGTACAATAATGTATGTCAAATGGTAAGAGGAGAGAAAACTGCAAAAGGAAAAAAAAAAAAAATTATAATTCCACACTTACAACTTAAGATGTGATCATGTCAGTTTACCATGTAAAGCAGCAGAAACTAATACCCTTATGTCAGTTTGAATTTAGTCAGATTTATTACTTTACACTTTTATGACAACTGAAAGTAAAATCAGCAGGTGTAGTTTTCACTTTTCCAGTGAAAATAGTCACACATTGTACTCAAACTCTGGGCATCCACAAACGTATCCATGCATGGCAAGACTGATTATGGAGAATGCATTGCAAGCAGACACTGTGGAGGATAATTCCCTTCTAGCTCACAGCAGGTAATGTCAAAATAATTATCAGACAAGACAGTTCATTGGGCAGGCAGCACCTCTTCATCACAGCAAGGTTGAAGGGGCAACAAAGCTCCGGATGAATGGGTACTTAGTCAAAGTGAAGCTTCTCAGAAAAATCTTCAAAACCCCTTTTAAGCTTGGCTTTTCACAACTTATTTTTATTTCTGCACTTTTATAGCTAGACATTTTAAATCAGATTTATGTAATGACTTCTCTTGGTCTTATTTTTTTCTTGAATTATTCAAAGCAATAATGCATAATCTTTTTTTATGCCATTTTGAATGGAAATATTTCAAAAAGTACTTATAGTAATGAAACATTTTCAAATTTACACGAAAGAAGGAGTGCTACGTTGTGTTGTAGCCTTCAATTTGAGCAATGGGATTATTATATCAGTTTGAGGCTAAGACAATAACATCTTTTTAGAATTTTTAGATAAGGTATTAAAGTAACCTACTTTGAATAATTAACTAGGCTTACTGTACTTTGTGATAACTAGAATCAATTGGAAAGTATGTGTGATTGAATTGAATTCATTTTATTTTTGAAGTACCTTGAAGCGACATTTGTTGTGAATATAAATAAATTGAACTATATTTCAATGGTTTGCAAAGCTTTTAATAAATAATACCCCAAGGTACATCAGGCTGCCACAAATGTTTTTGGATATGTAGAAAAGTTCTATGGCATCAGGTGTTGTAAATCAGTGATGCTGTATTTACCAAATCTGCGAGGGAAACAAACAGGCCCTCCAAACTTGAAGCCCCTTGTTACACACTGTGTTTAGTACAGAGGGTCTGGACCCTTGACTATTGAAAAACGACTGTTTGCTAGAGGTATGGATTCTGTTTAAGTTTTACATTTTTACTAAATTGCTAATGTTTGGCCAGTTCAACGCTATGAAGCTTCCACTGTAAACAACCATCCTCCAATGTGAAGAGAGAAATGCCAAGCCCAACCAGATGGCTGTTGATGTCTAATGAACATTTTGGAAGCGTGGCCAACACAGAGTGAGTAACTTCACTTACTTCCTCCGCTGCTGTTGCCAAACTACAAGCAGGCTACAATACTAAAAGAGCACAGAAAATAATCATCATTGTCCACGACTTCTCTGCTTGTTGATTGGCCCAGTTGAAATTCTACCAGAGGAATCAAACTCAATGAAAGAAATTCCAGATGGAGATGAGAATTGAAAGGAATTGCGTAGGAAGGCAATAGTCAGGCTGGCAAAAAGCTTGTCAGCAGCTTGAAATTTTAGATTTAAAAAAGAAGGTGAACCAGCCCCTTGTTACTTGACGTTTTGATTTCAGCCCATGAGACAAAAAAGTTGAGACACCACTGTTCTTGGCTGATGTATAGAAAGATAAACAGCTTTGGGTTAAATGAGAGTTGAGACTATAGCTGTTATTATTTTTTTCTAAAACAGTAAATGACCATTTTTGTCATCACAAATCATCATAGCATGTTTTTTTTTATGTAGTTTTAGAATTCGGACACCAAATATATATTTTTTTGAGATGGACAACAATAAGGCTTAAAATACAATATTTCCCCAGTGGAACTCCTTTCTTAATAAATAAAATGTTGACATTTCCAATAAAGTTGCTTTGTCAAGCTTGGAAGTCAAATCCTCCTTCAGTATAATTATAGGTCAAAATTTCCTACATGAACAAATGACCCATGGGGTGTTGGGCAGGAGAGTGGTGTCTTCAAATCAATTTGTGTCAAAGTGACAGATGTTATTAGAACAGCAATTGTAGCATGAGTGCAGTGTGTGCAAAAATATTATAACAGTTATTAGTATTGCCTTCCTGTGTCTTCGGTTGACAGTGGTTTCATATCACCTTGAATGACCTTCCACACGCATGGATGCCCACACACATGATGGAACACTTACACGCCCCCCCACCCCACACACACACACAGACATTACACCAAAGGGATTTCACATTAAGGAGCATTTCTGCTCATATGATTGACTGCCTGGAATAAAGAACCTTGGAAAAAACATCTGGGTAGGTGACAAATATGTCCCCTTGGATGCCTTTGTATGAAGGAGACAGATACCTAGGGCAAGAGAGAGAGAGAAAAAAAAAACTGTGTGTCTGCATGTGTGTGTGTGGAGTTATCGCCGGTTCTACACAAAGACCTGCCAGACGGCTACCCTGGTGAGGTTTTGTGTGTGTGTGTGCGTGTGTGTGTGTGTGTCTGCGCGCATCTAAAATGCGAGTCCTTGCCAGCCACTTGACATCACACAGCCCTCTCATGGCAGGCTTCTCGGATCAGCAGCTGAATGGATAAGGCTATTTACCAGCAGCTTATTTGGTCCAGGTCAGACCTCCAGTAACAGCTTAATAGCTGTTGAATGTGGTTACGATGCAGAGGGGAGCAGCTTTATCTGTCTATACACCTTGGGCTCCCATCTGCATGGAGAGTGATTTGGAAAAAAATACATTTTGACAACCCAGCGGCTAGGAAGCAGATGTAACAAAAACATAATTTAGGAGAGGGGTAGAAAAGTCTTCCTACACATACATATAGGCATCGCTGTTGGTAATTCCAAGACGTCTTCACTTTCTTAATGAGAGGATTCTGAATCCTATTTTGTTTTGGACAGTTTTCATGTTTTGACCTTAAACAATTAAATGCTTTGCTAAATACGTTAGAAAAATAATAAACTGTGAATGTTTCATCAACTATTAGGAGCAACATTATTGGTTCTAATTCAGCTGTGTGACAAAAACAAGTGTTGGAAGTAATTGCTCCAACAGATCATCATGAAGATTTCCTTTATAAAAGCAGACATTTTGGCAGTTTGCTTTCCACGTTACTATAGAAAAGCTATTGTTGTTGCCTATTAGTGTGAAAATAGAAACAAGACCACTGTGCCAATAATTTGGAGTCCATTGTTTAGTGGTGAGAATGATGTGCAACAGTGCAGTGAATACCGTGCTGCAGGGTAGTTCATGCAATTCTTGACCTAAATCTCATTAGCACACCACAACACTACACAGGAGGTCCAGCAGGTCTCTGAAGGATTGTTCACCAATGTCTGTGAATCACACACTTGGAGTTTACCTAGTTGTTCAGCTTCCCTGTCCACCAGCTACATCTTAGTTTGTGCTGCTGCCACAATACACACATTAAAACTACTTCAACATGATCTGGAGATCAACAAGCAACACCAGAATGGCACGATTTATTAACTATCACCATAGGCAAATATACCAAAACTGAAGTGTACCTGAAGTCAGGTAAATCTGGTCAGTGATCACACAAAGCAGCAAGAGATATACAAAATGTGAAAAAAAAGCATGAAGCTGCAGCCAAAAATCTTTTAGAATTAATTTTTTTGGCTCAATTTCTTGTAAAGTGATTTAATTAAAAATTCTGAAGACCAGATGAGGTTTTTTTTTTGTTTTGTTTTAGCTGAAAACCAGAACCTTTGAACTAATGACTAACATGCTTACTTTATATTTTGTTTCAAAGAATATTTGATTTCAGTCAAAAAAACATTCTAGCAAGCCTTTATGTAATAGACTTTTCTGTCTCCAACTTCTATAATCGCACAATAAAAAGGGCAGTTAAGTTATAATTAGCAGCATTAAATCAAGCAGGAACAATCAGGGACATAGAAGTACATCCAGCATAATTATGTACAATGAGTTGTGCGAATTAACCTGAAGGGAAGGCGGCCATTTTATCTCATATATTCACAGACAACCAGACAATCCCACCTAAAGTGACAGTTAAGGTTCTGCTGAAGGTCATTCATGGTGATTAAAGAGGCACCTCTGCAATGATTTCCAAATGACCCAGGGGACACTTCGACCACTGACACCTTTTCAAGAGAAAATTACTTTATTGTGCCCTGGGACGCCTGACTTTAGTCAGACACTATGACAGCCTTCAGCAAAATGTAAAGGAAAACAGAGAGAAAGCCAGTAGGTCCTAATAAAGTCACACTAAATGTCATGCAGATATAGCTGGTTAGAACAGAGTGGGGAGAACAAACAGGAAGGCTAGCAAAGACATGGAAGCTTAGAGAAGCTTAGAGACTGAGGCCAGTGCAGTCTCAAACCTGTCTGTCCATCTGAAAACAATCCAAGTCAGCACCAGTGGGAATTTGGCCCCAATGCAATCCCAACCTTCACGTACACACCCCTTGCAGGTCTCTCCTCGAGCCGCTGATACAGAGGTTTTGGTAATGGCCACGCCGATTGTGCGATGGCTAATTTCACACTTTCTGACACTTTTTGTGTCCGGGTGTAATAATAACCTTAAGCCAGGCAGGCAGTGGTTTCCCCCAAGAGATCAGCGTGGTTTGATTTGACGTATCGCGCGTACGTATTTTTGCACACGTACACAACAATGTGGGGCTGATATTTGCATATTAACTGCTGTGGCACTGGTTGGGCTTGAATGTCACCTTCACACGTATTTCAAGGCGACATCAAAGGTACATTTATAAAGCCAGTGTTAAATGACTGAAATTAAATTAAATGTGCTAACAGAGATTACAACAAACAGTTAATGCAGGGATAACTAGCTTCATTGCAGTTTTGTAGATAAATCTAAAAAATAAAAAAGATTCCAACTAAAATGAGTTTTTTATTAAATGTCGAAGCACACAAAAATCAGCCATTGTTAAATGTTTATTGTTGCCGAAGCCATCACATTGTCGGCCGTTACATGAGAAAGAGATAACATCGCCTCTTTATTGGTGCCGACATCAGCAGTTATTTTCACTGCATCCAGCAGACATTACCAAGACTTGCATCATCAGATTTAAAAACATACTGCATTTCATAGAACTCCTCAAGTCATTGTCACTGTGACCTAACAATGAACCATCTATTCCCTCTTCCCTGTATTCTGCACCGCTAACGATGTGCAGGCTACATTAAAGAGAAAAAAAAAAAAGATAAAAAACATCAACTATGACACAACATATCGGGGAGTGTTTACTTTTTCTCTCGAAATGAGAAATTTTAGATTAATTTATTCATTCTCCATCCCTTTGTTACCAAACCTTCAAATAAATGGAAGAGGGGGGGGGGGGACATTGGAAGTGGCTCCCTTGTTATCCTGACAGATGGTGTCTAAATAATCAACAAACCATGTCTAATTGCATCGCTTGGAAACATTTTAAGTTGCCTTTTTTCCCCCAAGAGCTTTGGGTTCTGTAATCTATCTTACACCAATTTTTCAGCATCAATCTCAACCACATTGGGATCATTTCAATAAGAGCGATGTTCAGTAAATACTTGCAGAGCTATTGCAATCAGTTACATTTATTTAAAATTATAAAGACGGTAAAGCAAATATCTTCAGCCAACTCAGAAAATTAACTGGTAACTTTTGGTGGTCTACGTATGAAGCCGTGTAAATACTCGAGACGCACAGAGAAATTTCCTGGTGACCAAAATTAGATACTTGGGTAAACAGAGTAAAACTATTTGCTCCATCTTATTTTTTTTTACATGTGTCTTGGCATTTATTGGATTCAGAAATGTTGGCAGCCTTTTGATAATCTGAGTTAAAGGGTTTACTTAGAATTTTAAAAGTGCAGTTGTACAAAATAATAATTGGCAGTAGTTTCTTCACTAGCAGTAGGAGGAATGGTGGATACCAACAACTATTCTGATGTATGTCATCAATTTAATTTGATAATTAGGATCAACTGGAATGTATGCGGTTAATTTTTTTTTGTAAAGTGTCTCAAAACTACATTTGTTGCGAACTGGTGCCATGTAAATAATTTCGATTTAATTTTTATTGATTACAACTCTGGAAAAAAAAATTGAAACAGATCAAACCAGAGAGACAGAACATGTTAGTAGATATTAGCTTCCCATCTTCTGTTATTCTGTTTAGGCAAATATCTTTCTTATTTCTATGCAGAGTGATGTTGATTGATTATACCTCCATCAGTGAAATGTGAATAATTTTCCAGGAACTACAGGAACCTACACACCAGAATTCAGCTCAGATAGTCACAGAAAGGTTTGTTATTCTGTCAACCGTGGCAAAGAAGGCATAAGCATTGTTGATGGTCTTGCTAGAGATTTCAGAAAAGGATTTGCTTGCATGATTTAGTTGCAAATTATATCTGTGAAGTCTCTTTATGGATATCACAGATAACCTGGAGTGTTATTTCTTGCCATTTTTTCCCCCCCTGGAGCATCTCTTCCTTCCAGAGATGAACTTAACCTTAGTGGGGACAATGACATCAATGATAACTGAAATTTTACAATACCTACCAACTCATTTACTAAATAATAGAATAGAGTGGAAGTGGAGCAGTAAGTTTAAGTAAAGGTTTCAACTGAGTTGTCCTTAAAAAGGCTTTTGTTATTTTCCTGGCTAAGTGAGACAACAGAGATGATGCTTTCAAAGACAACTGAAAAGTTGTCAAATGCAGTGACATCAATTACCGCGATTGATGAAGACACTTATCCTAAGCAACAATAAAACACCCATTGACAAACAAAGGTGGTGCAGGTTTAGACATAGATGGTTACATTACATAAGGTTTATTTTTTTTCTAAGTTTTATTGCAAAAATATAGAATTTGATAGGACACTACAAAAACATCAACACAAATGTAATACACAATACAATTTCCAAGACAAACCAATAGCACATCAATAGCCAAGAATTTTTTTTTACTGTGCTTTCAATGAAACACAACAGTTAATGAGTTTTTCAAAACCATAATGCGCGAGTTACTGATAATAACTGATGATCTGCAATAACATCAGCGCAAACCTGTTTTTTGTACACTTTGATAGAAAGCTGCACATTACTCCCCATTGACCACACAGAACATTTCCACTTCCTGAGAGCAATAAGCAAAGCGGGAGCTGCTTCTAACACAATTTTTTTTATTTGCAGACTTGGAACTTAAATGTTACCTTTCCAAAAAAAAAGGAGAAAAAAAAACAAGCTGCCGGAATTTTAGCACACAATACGTTTTTTTTTTTTTTGTTCATCCACACTATGTCTTTATATGGCACAGACCACTATAATAGCCACCCACCTCATTAGCATTTGACGAGATGAAGTTGGCCACTGGAAAGATCAATCAAGTTCCAGTTTATTACAAACATTCTTGCAAATGGAAGCAAGTTTCAGCCTTTAACTTGATTCACTATCTTAATGTAAATATCTTGTTCAAAGAAATGTTATAAATTGGAGGTCTGAAACAGAAAACAATGTGTGCACTACTATTACAACACATTTTTTATCTTACAGGTTTTCAGATGTCTTGTTCAGGTTGTTTAACGATTAAAACTTTTCAGATGCAAGTGCAATCTTGTTCCCTATGTGTCTCTGTATACACAACATTTTTCCTGTAATGGGTCATTATTATTGCTTCTTCTACACTACCACAAGTTTTTCACACCTTGCATTTGCATCCAGAGATTTTATTTGAAGAAAAAGAGCACTCCACCAAAACCATATTTGTATATTAAAAATAATCTGCTATTTTGACTAAAATTACATTGTGAAATTTAAATTTGGCTCCAAATTTGGTTTCATAATTTGATGTTAAATAATTGACTATTGCCTGATCCTTCAGCAATTTGTGGATTTTTCTTTTGGCTCCCAGCAAATGTAGAACTACAGCAGAATACTGCAGAGAAAAAATACAAACAAAACACTTGCGGACCATCATCTTTAACAGTGTAGTTATGCCCAATTTCACACTTTCTTCACTTTACGTGGGTGGAATAATTCTAATGCAATTCTACAACGGTGAGATTTAATGTCTGGAAGAAGTTTGTTGACATCAAGAACTTGTGGTAATGATCTTTTATAAAAAGTCATGATCCACATACTGTCCAAATAGGGTTTTGTAAAACCTTGTGCTTGTACCTAGAAGGTGTGACGTGTCGTACACAAGAAAACGGTGCTCTATATGTCAACAGTTCCATAACTTTAATTTCTTTGAAAAATATTACCAACTCTTTGTGCTTAGCTGTCAACTTTTATGTCCAGGGAAGCATCGACAGTATGAAGTGATGTCATCATCATCATCATCATCATCATCATCAGGAAATGGATTACAAAGTAAATAATTAAAAACTAAAAGTTAAGTCCTATATAGACGTTACAGTCAAAGAAAAAAAAATAATTTCCCATAAAGTGCAAATTAAATTAGTTCCAACATACATGTTGTTTGACATTCTTCTTATTGCCTGTAGACATTGTTGGCAAAGAATGAATATTGTACAAAGTTGGGGCACAGTTAGGACAAAATATTTTTGACAGGAGAGGAAACAACAGTGCTTAGAAGATGCGAGGCACTTATATGGCTGCATTATTCACCAGTTGTTCATGCACCACGCGTGGAATTTAACATTAAGCCAGAAAGAGTGGTTGTACAACAGCTGAAAACGTTACATTTTGATTTAAGTTATTCAACACTCCTGGATATACTATTGATGCATTATAACAAACAAATCTGCATAGCCACAGTAGTCTACAAGTGTTTACTGCATTTCTTGTGTTCTCTTAAAATATATTTTTTAACTGCCTTATTTAAAAAAAAAAAAGTTTAAAAATGTTACAAAATAATAGCTTGAAAAATTATAGTAAAATTAAAAGACTTTGAATCTACAAGACAAAAGCTACACAACTAATGAGAAGACTAAAGAGACTATGCAGATGCTATGCTTCCTGGAAGAAAACGTTCACTTGGACCATTTTTACTCTTAGAAACACCATCAACCCTTGGAGAACTTAAAAAAAAAAAACCATCTTACATTCAATCAACCGAGACTTTTACAGCAGGAAGTTATCCATTTTCCACAATCAACACTTGAACTGTTGATCTGTAAGCACGAATTTATGCGTTCAAAAGCTAAACATGCTCTTCAAAAAAGTGGAACAACCCTTTACAACCTTACATTCTTGTAGTGTGCTTTCATATGGTCAAGTAAAACCATCTCTAAACAGAAAGAAATATTCATTCCCAACTTTATGCCAAAGCTTTACATTAAATGGACAAAGACATATAGAAGCAAGTCATCTGCAAACATGGATCTAGTGTGAATACTTCTCATTGTCATGGACACTGTAGTCAAAGGGGTCAAGATTTAGTAATAATTCACAATGAAATTATTCTATACTGAAGTTTAAGTAAAGCACAGACTTGACCAATTACTGACATCATTTACTTTTAAACCATAAAATAGGGGGGCGGGAGGAAATCTATCAGTTCAAGCAAAAATATGGTTCCTGTAATATATTCCTTCGCTTTTCACTGGAACTTTAAATAAAATGCAACCACCACAAACAAAACAAACAAACAAAAAAAAAAGATAAATCTGCTCTTTCTGCACATCCTTTTTAAAACGGTCGGTAGGAGATAAATGTGCCGTCAGCCCCCACCAGGACATTCAAGCAGAAATGCAGCTTCATAGCGTCAGTCACCACTGACCTACTCTGAGATGTATAATCAATGTCAAGTTGTCCACATGACGGTAAACAAAGGAACAATGCTCCCTGCTTTAAATGTATAGTACATTATTTACATAAAAAGACATGTAGGGAGCTGCTCAGTAGTCCATGAGAAAGCACAATAACAAAACTGTCCACACAATTTTTTTTTAAACAAGTACAAATAAATAAATGATTATCAAGTTTATCAATATTGCGTTCTTTTTGTTGTTTTTTTTTCTTTTCCCTTTGTTTTTATTTATTTATTTTTTTTTAAATTACAGCAGTCCTGTCAGAGTGAGGTTTATTGCGGTGTGGCACACAAGCGTGGAAGAGATACTCTGCGGCGCGGTGAACTAAACAGATTACCGAGGGTTTTCTGTGGTACCTGAAAGTTACGGTTTCTAAGTGAAGGCTTGGTAAAGACCGCTGAATGCACTCCTGACCAGAGAAAGCTGCTTTGGGATCCCGTAAAAGGTCTCAAACCAGAACACCATTAAACGATCCCGTTAGATTCATCAGGCTCCCTTGGGGGGGAAAAAAAAGTCACACAGATTATGACAGGCAGGGCCAACACAAAAATATTCAATATTTCCATGAAGATTTTCTCAACTTTCCATAAAACTCCTAAAAGGAATGATAAATCACTCCAGTCGAGTTTCACTGGCGGAGAGATTCGTCTGTTAATTCTGAGCAAACAATGAAAGAATAAGCAAAGGTTCTTGCTTATGTGTGAAATGTTCCACAGCATGGGTTGAAAATATGCAAATTTTGTATGCTGTTACGGCAAGGGCTCGCAAAATCTGTAATATTTTATTAAAACATGCATCTATCAAGTGTCTGATTTTCGAAATAAATCAACTGGAGTTTAGAGTAATTTTCTGGATTTGAATAAATAGAGGATTTTAAAAGGACATTTTAAGTCTTTAAAGACTTTCAGGCTTGTTAGCTAAGTGTTTTACAATCTCTGGTATTATTCAGAAGCTGGGTTTAAAGACTAGATAGATTATTGCCATATTCTACCAATGTTCACATTCAGGCAAAGGAACATTCCCAAATCAACCAAAGAAGGCTCATTTGTTGTCTTACATCAACCTTATTCCTAAAGTCTATCATCTTTATTCAATGACGCATTTCTTTCATGACTTGTTTTACGCTGGAGAATCACATTTAAAAGTAAATGGATTATGCAGCAAGACTGTTGGTGATGTTTTGTGGCATTACGACCTCCCAGAGACAGAAAAACAACAAAAACAAAAAAATAGATCAATATGCTAAACCAGCAACTCACACTTAATAATTATGCTCTTGGTCCACCATTTTTGCCCTGCCGGAGATTTTCTTTTCAACTCCGTGACTTGTAAAAGGTAGTGTACGTCCAAAGCTATGGCTAGTGGATAAGTTCTGTTCCGATCAGGTGGGCTCGTCTCACCTGAGACGGATTAGAAAAGTTCCATTTTGAGCCCACTTTATGAAAACTCCAATGTGATACAGCCAAAAAGGGGCCAAATCTTTGTTTCTACTTTGATCTGAGAGAATCCAAACAGTGCAAATCATGTACGAATCCGGAAATTCCAGAAAATTGGGAAAAGTCAAATGAAAAACATCCCATAGACCCAGCTTTGTTTGCCTTCCTTAGTCCTTCGCATAGCACCGTTCAGTCCACTTCAGTTTGGTTTTAGCTCTTATCTCCACGAGCTCCACACATAAAACTCACCAGATTCGCAGATCATCAAGTGTAGATCCATAGAACATAGGGTTTCCTTATCTCCACAAAGTGCTAAGCCGTTCTAGGTCCAACAGTTCTTTGATTTCATGCTAGGTCCAAAATATCGGTTTTAACTCGTGTGCGCATATGGATGTCTGATTTGTGTGCATGCCTGTACATATGCATCAGATGTTTACGGTAGAGTTGGTGCTGTTCATATGGACTCTCATCTCCTGAATACTTGTGATAATTTTCTTCTGGTGTCCGGCCAGGTTGACTCCTACTCTCCGGAGATCTCTGCAACACAGTGAGCAAACGATGGAATGGTATTTGCAATGCGATCTGACGACATAAAACTTTAAAACATGAGTCATCTATTTTTTAAATTAACATACGTCTTATTTAAATCATCCCAAAAGAAAGTGGTCTTACTCTGATGTCATTTGAGCAACTGTTTCGAGCGAAGAGTAGCCACCCTCCATGAAGAGCTCTGTGTACCGGCCCATCTTGATGGAGTCGAGCCACTCTCCTATAGTCTTGCTTCGAGTGCCGCAGTCTCCCTCTACACTGGCATGCTCCACTAACAAGTTGGAGACCCTAGCACACGGATGGAGATTATGAGAAAAAAAAACAATTCCAGAAACATAATTTATCCACTACAAACGGCATTTCTGTGGCGAATCAGTGTGTGGCCTCCTCTAAACAGATTACTGTCAAACAAAGAGAAATTCTTCAAATAATTTTAAGCACATGTGGTCCAAGTAGACAAAAGGATGCGTTTCATAACGTTATTATAAATTGTAAGACCTAGATGTGCGCAGAGTTACACACACTGATTTTATAGCCCGTAGCTCAACCCATCAGTCCCAAGAGTTACCTGTGAGGCTTCACAGATAATGCAAGCTATGCACCACCACACAAAGCTGCAAATGCTTTCCCCCCTCAAAAGTCTTTATCATTCAGCTCACTCTTGGTGCTGACAAATAGAGCTCCCCATGCTATCAAATGAAACATTCACAGTAGGTAACAACATTTTCCATGCTACAGCAGGAACGGGAGGCTGCTGTAGAAAAAGGTCTGGGCTTATAGGCAGGCCTTTAATCTCGACAGCTGTCACATGTCATTGTATATTAGACACGGCACTAATTTAATTTATTAAGCATGCTTCAATATGTATGCATGTAGAAGTTCACTTTAAAGCTTTACAAAGAAAAAAAAAAAGGCCATTAGGTGTCTAAATGGCATTCATAAGCGACTTTATGCAATTGGACAGAGATGAACTATACATAATGGGAAATTCTAAACATTAAACTGAAGCAATGCTTTTTAATTGACTTTTCTAATGTTTTTACTGAAGTGTACAAAATGTCAAAGCTGATTTAATTAGGAGTTTTTGTTAAAAATAACTTGTGGTTGTGGATCGTCCTGCCATACCTGTGTGAGGAATTGACCAACTTTTTTAATGAACATGGGTTGCGAATAAACTTGTCAAGTAGACAAACTATTTCATCAAACTTAGGCCGACTGCTGCGCTCCCGCTGCCAGCAGTCCATCATCAGGTGGTACAGGGCCTCGGGGCAGTCCATCGGGCCAGGCAACCTGTAGCTCTCCTCTACTGCTTTTATAACCTGCCAGCAAATCAAAGAGACAGAGACACATGAGGGCGACTTGCTACGAGAAAGATTTCCTATCAATCCAAGCCACAAAAGATTGGTTGTGTTCTAGTATCAAGTATTTTAAGTTGCATACTTAAAATTAACACAATCAATGGCATTCGAATGCTTGAACATATGTTTGCTTTGAAGTTCAGTGAAATATTGCACTATATTTCATCAGTATTACAATGCCTCGGTTTCCCTCATCTACTTTTTTAACACAGCAATAGCTATAACACAGGCTAAGTTACAACTGACTCTACATAAACAGCAGCAATCTCAAACTCCTGTCTCCAGCTGACGATCTGTTCATGCACCGCACTTTGATGAAGAGCTTCGCTAATGCTAGCATGCTGATTCTGTTTCGTTAACACTCGTCTATAATTCTGTCTGTAATATGTTTCATCTGGCTCCAGGTATTGATGGCCAAACAAAACTTGCAAAAATGGTTTCATGCACTTTATTGGACATCAAAAGATTCTTCTTCAGAAAAGACAAGTTGACATTGTTTGCATGTTGTATTTGTTCTTTTATTTATTTTTTATTGTCTGATGTGGTTTTTAAACTTGTGATTGACTTAGAAGATTACAAAAAGTTACACTAAAATATGAAAATGCAATAAATTTGGCCACAAAGAAGTGCACACATTGCACCTGTAGTGGGTGAGTGAGTGTGGTTGAAGGGATCAACTGGAATGATTTACATTATTTCTGTTTGTTGTTATAGTCAAAGAAAATACCACTGGTTTTATATTTATTGCATGATTCATTTGCTGCTGAGATACATGCATAAACATCTCCTTCACTAACTGCATCTGGGACAAACTACACGGAGTGGGTTATCTATAAGTGCTGTAGATAGCACAAGTGGATTATATCCACATTTGCTCCTCATTAAGAGTAAGAAAAATGCTTTCTTTCACCTGACCAAAATCCTAACTACAGGCACTCCATGATTTGGCATCTTTGAGAAGAGCGGGTAGGGCAGGTCAACAGACAGACCGAGAGCTGCAGGGGCCAATACAGTTTCTCTTTTTTAGCATTTTTCATTCAAGACACTGATAGCGGTCCATTGAAAACATCTTACATGCTTAGAAGATGTGCAATACCTTACGACAATCATAAGGACTTTCCTGAATTTTTACTGATGAATTTATTTATAATTACAAATTACAGCTCAAGTCAGTATACATCTATTACAGTTAATGAGATTATGGCAGATGCATCTTATCTTGGCATGTGGGCATTTGTACTAGCAAGGACTTTGGATTCAAAATTGTCCACACCTCTTTATTTTGAGGCATAAATATCAAGAGCAAAACATGATGTAGCACTCAACAAGTACTAACTTTTCCACAGTAGGACTGTGACACACTTCATCAATGCAATGTTATTTTGAAATAGATTTCCATCCCGCAACATCTTATATCTTAATACTTGCTCCAAGGATGTCTCTGTGCTCTTTATCTGACCTTACTTTAAACTCCATGAAGCAGCAACCGGACCCCCGTTCAGCATAGAGTAACAGGACATTGAATTACTTGTTTACTTGTGCCGCATAGCCCAGTTACTCATTTTTGCAACTAAGAAGATGCAGTACTAAATCATTTTTTTTATATAAAGGGAAACGGAGTTGAATGAATAATAAATAAACTCCATCTCCTTCCGTTGGAGCCTGCAGTGGAGAGCAGGCAGGAGTTTTCAGCTGAGATCCACCAGTGCAAGACGCTGCAGGGAATTGATTTGTTGAGTTCATGACAGCCTTTACTTTGGTTAAATTCCCACAAAAGACTCGTACGATAACACTCCAATACACACAGATGCGTTGAAGTGCATGCATACACTTCAGCTAAAGTGCAAGAAAAAAAAAAAAAAAGCACCGCATCAGACATCACTGCTGGCTGAGAGGGAGAACGACTGCACTTCACACTAGCAGGGTGCAAAGATCAGAGACCGAAGAGGGAAGAAGAAGGAGCGGGTGGACGAAAGGCAAAAGAAAAAGAACAGAGACAAAAACTGCATTTTAGAGAGACAAGAGAGGACGAGAAACTGAAAGGGAGAGGGAGAGAATGGGAGACAGAAGGAAACAGCTTAGAGAACGAACATTCGAGCCTACACTTTCTTGTGCAGATCAGAGAAAATCCCGCATAACGCTTTCAATTAAACATCAAACGTCTTCTCCTCTCCTTCCCACTCATCCTCATCTTCCCTCCTCTCCTACCCTTCTCTAGTCTTTGAGATAGACAGCCTAATACCCAAAAGGAGGGAGGAGTCTAGAAAGGTCACTAAGGGGCTGTGTGCACATATGTTGCCCGTGTAAATGAGTGGGTGGCTGGGTAGTGAGTACATATGAGGAAACACTACGTATCCAAGCATATACTCTGTTGTTGTTAAAACATGCATCCGTAAGACGATTACTTTTCACAAAACTTACGTCTTGATTGGACATATCCCAGTAGGGCCTCTCTCCATATGACATAACTTCCCACATGACAATCCCGTAACTCCACACGTCGCTAGCGGAGGTGAACTTCCTGTATGCAATCGCCTCAGGAGCTGTCCAGCGAATAGGAATCTTCCCTCCCTGCAACAAAAGATGATATTCAATAATGATTTAGATATCTCTGTCTATTTGAAAACCCAATTGTTTTACACTGAAGCAGCCATATGCACATGTCCTAACAAGAGTTTGTGAACATGATACAATAAAGGACAAAAAAACAAACAAAAAAAAAAACAAACAGACTACAGCAGAACAGGAAAAATGTGAATGCAAAGTAGGGCTCATCACCAAATCAGTCGCAGTAATTAGCCAGTTAAGAAACATGAGGTGTTTGTAAATGCCCTACAGTCCCAACTGGCTGATTTCTCATCACTATCATACGTGCTGCAAATAGCAAATCACAGCATTTATTAATACCACATGCCAATGTTCAAAAGAAAAAAAAAAACTGTGCTAAATAACTGAATAGGAAATGTCGCAAGCAGATTCAGCTGAAAATAGTGGCTGTAAGTGCAGCTCTATGCGGCACACTGACCTACTTAACACCACGGGTGATACTGGAGTAAACAGCAGTAAGAAGAGAGACAGTCAGGGATTCCACTTCTACAGCCTTCCTCCTGGCATGTGAACCACCACCTCGGGCATCACTTTGGGGAAAATGTGTTCAGGGTGTTGTGTTTTGTATGATGATACATAAAAAGTTACATTTTAATCTCATCTGACCGAAGCAACTTCTTAAAAATATTTGCTCCATCTCCTACATGGCATGCATTTTATTGAGAGAGTTGAGAAGAAGATAAGATAATTTTATTAGTCCCCCATAGGAGAAATTTATCTTGGAAGCAGTGACAAAACCACGTTACAAAAATGAAACAAAATTTCAGGACTCTAAGCCCAAAAAGTATCAATCTCACCATGTTAACAATCCGATACCGATAGTGACTTGGCATCGATATTGTCGATATTTTGGATCGATCCACCCACCTCTAACATAATTGCAAAGGTCTGCTTGGACCCAACATATGCCATTACATTCCAAATGTCGGTGATTCACAGTTGGCATGTTGGTAATATATTTAACTAGCTTAATGGACTCCAAACGCCCTTAAATACCACACTTGATATATTTTTATTGGTTGAAATGCTGAAGCTCATCCCAAGCAGTGAACACATTGTACATTGGTATTACAAAAACACAAAATAGCCATAAAAATGTTACCAAATCGTTCATTCATCACCACTATTTTTTTTTTTAGCAATAGTATTACTATTACGTGTTTTCAACATCTTGTGCAACCATGTCTTTGTAGGTTGTCAGTTTTAACTTTATGGCCAACCTGACCTGCCTTTTGTGTTTCTTAACTGTAATAAAAAAGTATACTTTTTAGATTTTTACTTTTTTAGTTTGAGTTTCCTAGCTCTAATAAAACAAAAGGCAAACATTTCAAGAAGTGGGAATTGTTATGCAGTTTAAGACACTGCATAAATTGTAAGTTTTAATCCTGTGATTACCATTTACAGCGGAAGAAGCCGGTGTTGTCAATACACGGTACAGAGTACAAGCTCTGCTGAAAAGAAGCACAGATTAGACCACGCAATCTCATTCTATCATCTATTGCTTTGTAGTTGTTTGAATAATTCCTTAATGTTAGATAAATCCATTCCACACCCTGTGGTTCCAAATAATCATTTGATAAGTACAGCTGCAGACTGAGAAAAAGAAAATATTTTCGTTGCATTCAGACAGCAACCAAGAACAAACTGTAATTGAGACACTTCCTATGCTAATGAACACAGATTTAGGAACGCCATTGCAGGGACAACTTTCCCCCACTTGCATGAAATCCTGATCCAAACTGTCGGGGGCCTGAGATTGCTCTACTCATGTTCCCTCATCTTCATTATAATGCTTCCTTAGTAAAGATATAAAAAAAAGGGTTCAGAGGGACACTGCTGAGTTCCACAGGAAAAATGTGTTTTCAGCTGATGAGTAGTGAAATTAACTTGATGCAGTATTGATGAATACAGCAGCAGGATATCTCGGGGTCTGATTATTTCAAGGATGTGAATCATGTTATTCTCACTTGTAGGGGAACGAGGAGCTTGATAGCGATAGAAAGAAAGAGACCGAGAAGGGATGCGGCCTGGCAGTGAGAAGTGAGTGACAGGATATTTGGCGCCAAGGCAGAAAGACTTGGTGCTAATTGAGTGTTGTGGAGCCCGAGTCGAGTACTAATTGGTCCTCCACTTGCAGCAAGCCGCCTGTCTCTGGCTAGCAAGACGACATTCAGCCGAGGATGTACGGCTCAATTTAAAGCCGGCTGCTGTCAGCTGTGTGAGTGCGTGAATATACACATGCATATTTTAGCTGTGTTGTGTCTGAGTTTCTTTATTTATTCCAAAGTTTGACACACTAGAGATGCACACAAATTGTATGATTCATTTGGACTTTTCTCTTTCCACGGTAGGGGGAAGTTATGACATAAATCTTCAGTGATTTCAGGAAACAACTGCCTGCGCAAGTTTGAATTTACTGTGAATTTTTCCACAAATCCACACATTTACCAAATCAGACATACATGTTATTGGCACATAGTTGGCTTTAAAACATTGTGGATAGATTTTTTTTTAAAATGGTTGAAGTGAGTGTAGAAGGTTTATTCCTGCTTGCGTTGCTACAAAACTAGCTCCAAAGTGTGTTAATTGACCTTTGGACATTAGTTTTTCCAGATACCACATTATGCAAGGATTCAACCTTCTTGATTTCCAGATATATATAAAAAAAAAAAAGAGTACAATCATTCAAAAACAACTCAAGAACCACCGAGTTTATCACCGACTTGAAAAGTGTGAGAGAAGGCGCAGGCCAAAGAAAGCATTTGTTCCAATACCGACATCTTTAATCAAAACTGGAATTTGCAGATGACTTACTGTAAGTCATAATACATAGAGTCATAATATAAAACATTAAAATCTTATAAACACAAAGTAGCGTGTTAAGCCTCACCCGTGTGGTGTATGCTGCCTCTGCATCATCTTCCAGGACTCGGGAAAGACCAAAATCAGACACTTTGCACACGAGGTTGCTATTGACAAGGATGTTACGCGCTGCCAGATCCCGATGGACATAACCCATGTCTGACAGGTATCTGAAATGATTCGACACAATGGTTAGAATAAAAAATAAGCATTGTCCGTGGTTAGCAAGTTCCCTCAAGATGTGTTTGTGTCAAAACAATATTTACCTCATGCCAGATGCGATGCCCCGCAGCATACCAACCAGCTGGATAACCGTGAACTGACCATCGTTTTTCTAGAGTGAACAAAAATTCAGGACACAGGAAGGTATAAGCTTGAAGACATCCAGATCCAAAACTCATAAATCTATTGAATACATCAAACTGATTTCATATAATGTTAAAATACAGAGGATAAAGGAGAAGAAATAAAAACGTTTCTATGATGTTCTTGTTTTTCAATCAAAGAATTCTTAGTTTGGCTCATCTCCGTGGCTTTGTGATGAAACTCTCTTGAAGAAATCTGGTTGAATCTAATTGCATGTCTTTTGTTCTGTAAGTCCAAAGGTCAGCAGTTTGTAGAAGTGAATCCGTAAAACAAAAACACAAAGAAAGACTGGCAGACATGGGATGGCAATGCTACTGAAAGATCCGCTGTTTTTTTCCAGGCTGCCCTAACCGCAAAGTTAATTAACCTACAGTGTAGAATCAATAGCAAACACTTCTCTGCATACCCAGCTTTAACCTGTACAACTCAACTTTGGTAAGGAAGCATTCAGGACTACTAATGAAATGCACATTGACCTCTGTGCATGTGGCAGCATTTTCCATCCTTAAGAGACTTAAATTTCTCTCAAGTAAAGTCAGTTTAAATATGAGATGTACAACATAAATGCTTCAGAAAATTATGAAATCAATGGGAATGCACAAATGCACATCCATCATGGTATCTTAAATAAATAAATAAATAAAACAAAAGGACACTTCAAATGGGGTTTAGCTTTATCAGCATCTTGCCAAAGCCAGTTCTCTGTGGATGTACAGACTTGTGTCGTTGAAAATGTGCCCTTCTTTAGAGACACGCCAACTAAGAAGAGATTTAAGTGCTTACATGCGTTGCCCTACTGACATGGGTTTTCTAATTTCTAACATTGTCATACAGGACAGTGTGCTGGTTCCAAATCCAAAATAAGGAATCTCAATATACGATAGCCTAGGTCTGAAAAGACCTCGGCTATCCTAAATGTGACCAACAGACCAAGCAGCTGCCTGTTCCAGGATGAACTCAACTTCCACCGACGGAGATGAACAGCAGCACTTTTTGGAGCAAAAGAACGATTTCCTTTACTAAGCGCAATTGGTGGTAGTCTGTTACCAAAAGCTGGCCGATTATTTTTCATTGATTTTTTTATTGCGTTTCCCCCCAGTTTGACTCTTGCTTCTTTGATATAAAAAAAAAAAAAAAAAATGGACCAAAACCCAGAAATGTGCTTTAAAACAACTTTCCTTTACAATGCAGTGAAACTGACAGATTTTTGGCTGCTTTTAGTTTCCAAATCAGCTTCAACGGTTTAAGCTTAATTACTATGTTAGATACAATGACCAATGCATTGAGTCGTCGTCTAGAAGTTAAATAATTAATTACGACTGTTAGTTAAGTGGTTAATTTTTGATTAACCTTTTTGTAACATAAATATTAATTCTGGGAAAATGGTCATTTTCTCAACTTCTTTTAACTGCCGTGTCAAGTCAGCCGAGAGGTAAAGAAGTAATCTTTCACACTAGTTTGAGACTTACGTATTCAAGCAAAAGAATATAGTTTAGCTCATCAGTGCTACACTGAGATCCCACAATGTCATTTTACCTAAGCTGGCCCCCATATGTATGACTTACTTTAGTTGTTCAGTAAAAAGGGATTTACTGCGCTGTATTTGTATTTAGCCCAAGAAGAAATAACTTATTTTCACTTCACCCGGGAACACTGTCAAAACCGTCATGAATGTGTGTGAGGTTGAGCCACAGCAGAGTCTACGACTCTATTAAAGCCCTTCGGGCATCACAGTTTTCTCACAACAGTAAGCCACATCACAAAAACTCTTTATGCCAGCCAAACAAGCAAACAGTTGTGGCGTTAGACAAAATAAAGGGGGAGAGAAGCAGGGTAAAAATAGCACCTATAACATGTTTATACCGCTCAAGCAGGTGGTGTGATATGGGACTCCTCGTGGTTTCCAACTCATTAGGGCTTTATTGCACTATCAATAATGCAGAATGCTGTCAGGAACTGAAACGGTGGTTCTACTTTTGTCATAGTGAAAACTATGAAGTCGGGAAGTTTACAAGGCGTCATATGGGTACTCAGAGGCTGATGATGTGCTAAACTAGATCTGACCCAGGACTGTCATTGCCGATTGCTTTGGAAAAGCACCGGGACGCTCATTCAGACAAAGCTGACACTTTGAGTTCCTGCCAGATTAATGGAAAGCAGCAAGTGCCTGAAAAGGAGCTTTGGTTTACTCAACCCAATGACAGCTTTCACTGTTAGTTTAAGCTTCAGCTCCTTCCAATCCAAATGTAAACTCTCCAACCTTCCTCTCATCCAATCTCCGTGTTTCCACAGCAGGTTTCCAGCTGAACCACAACACTCCTTTTCCCCCAAGATGGTTTCCAACTTTAGTTTTCCTTTAGTACTACAACTTTTCCCATCCATCCACAGCATAGCATCCCACTTACATGTGAAATGAGAGGTTAAGCCAAAGATGTGAGTTATCAGGGGTACAATGTATTGTCCAAAGCTCTGACAGCTAATCCAAGACTGGGCCCAGTCACTGGTTTTCTCCTGACTGTGTCATTTACACCAGCCTCAGTACACCAGCCATCCATGTAATTACCTCACGGGGTTTTCTGTGGCCCTTCAACTGCTGGTTCCCAATATCCCAGGCTTTTCTTTTGCCATAAAAGTTTATAGCCAAAGGCACACCATACAGTCCTGTCAGCAGTTTCCACTGACCACAGCTCTGTCTCTGAATATCGCCTCGCAGCATCCCCCTTTTCCATACAGTCACACTAAGAACATCATGTTTGGCTCTGATCTACTTTGCCGTTGCAGCACAACTACACTTCAAGGCGCCAATATCACCCAAATCACATGACCTCATTTTGCACACTGCTCTATTTAGCCACCCACCTCAGAAATATACCCTTTTCAGGCAGAATTTAGTCCTCTGCGCCACCTGAGAATTTTTGGTATTGTAATCACTGAATAGACTGGAGACGGCTCATTGCATTCAGAGCTATGCCAGCCTGCTTCTTAATTACAGTTCATTTTCTGCTCTCAGTAAAGTCTAGTCTTCACAGCCCAGATACTATTCTGGAGTTGAGTGCTCAGATGACTTTCAAATTTTCTGGTAAAGTGATCTGCAACACATTTAAGGTGAGATATGATGCTAAAATAGGTAGACTGTGTTGAAAATGTATTCAAAGCACATTCCCTCCGCACCTTCTTGGAATATTTAATATCACTGGATGTTATATCAAGATTTCTCAACTGTTCCACCAGCAGAGAAGTGGGACTGCTATTGAAAAATGCACAAAGACAAACACATCAGTGTCAATTACGCTTAGAATATATCAAAATAAGAGTGTCTGGATCATTTTCTCAATAACTGGTAAATATACTGCAGCGTGTTTGGCAGAGAGATCATCTCTTGAACAAACACTGAGTGAATGCATTTTCTTTATAAAGTCCATCATTGATGTGCGTGTGAATGACTTGTTTTATGCAAAAACAAAACAATTATATGTACCAGCTATTCACTTCTCTTAAAATGTGAAGAATAATTGATTTAACTTCAGTTGGTGACAAACTTGCTTGGCATATCAAAATTAGATGATCTTCTGTGATTGTATTTTTTTATTGTAAGTTCACAAGTTTGATTACTATTGTTGTGGTAGCCTGATTTTACAAATCCAAACTCTAAACACTACATAAAAACTACAAGCTGGAAAAATAGCAAGAGCAGCAGATCCCCCCCCCAACAAACGTTTTCCCTATTAATCCACGGTCTGAATCTGATGCTTCAACTCTCTTTCAAAACGACATGATGTTCAAAATCAGTATGTTTTAGAGCTTGACTATCATTCAACTGCCAGATTCTTAAAAAAAGATAGACACCTACACAAATAATGAGTTTGTGATGTCACGGTTTTGATCATTTTTTTGTTAGGCTTACTGGAGGTAGTTCATTTTTTGTTTTCTTTTGTTCAATTTAACTGTTATTCCCCACTCATTCTCAGTCCAATCTCTAAAGCAGTTTTGAAAAAATATTGCTTTTTTGTTGGACCACTTTACTCTCACCTATGAATCACTGAGCCATAAAAATAGGTTTCTTAACACACTAGTGTGTGTACACATTGTCCTACGGTGAGCAACACAAATGACAAGGTACTTATGACTCCAATTATTATCCGAATCAGCTCTCTTCACACTTTTTTTTTTTTTTTATCCATCATCAGTTCCCCATGAACCTGCCTTTTGTGAATTCTGATCTTTTCCCACACCTACCTTTAGAAAGGTATCCAGTGAGCCGTTCTCCATGTACTCAGTGATGATCATCACAGGCTTGCCTGAGAGGTATGAAAAACACATTTTACTAAGATTATGCAATTATGTATAGTAGATTATGTAAGATATAAAGGTGTGAGGAGAAATTATAAATGCTCTAACAACATAAAATAAAATAGCATACTGACAAAAAAAACAAAACATGTTTATCAGTTAGGAATTACTTTCAATTAAAGCAACTCTTATCACAATTGCTCTAAACGTTAATGATGCACATCATAAAGCCGCAGCAGCTAATCAATTACAAAAAAAAATGTTCACTCTGATGGCTGACAGAAACTCCAAACAAGAGTGGAGGCTTCATAACCAACAAGAAAGTCTCAGGAGTAATGGAAAACCTCTAGTCTTCAATAATACCTTTTCTTCTGTTTGTCTTTTTGGCACTGAATTACACAGGTTCAGGGTGGGATTTAAAAAAAAAATCAGCTTTGGAAATCATTCAGGTGGACTTACTCTTGGTGACGACTCCCTCCAGGCGGATGATGTTTGGATGGTTAAACTGGCCCATGATCGATGCCTCCCACAGGAAGTCCCGCCTCTGCTGCTCCGTGTAGCCTGCTTTCAAGGTCTTAATGGCAACCTGGATCTCTCTTTTGCCAGGCAGCCTCAGGGGTCCGCTGCACACCTCACCAAACTCCCCTGCGGTGAAAGAAGAGACATCCTTGCAGGCCTCAAAAATGATCTTGTTTGGAAATGGAAAAATAAGAAAAGAAAGGTGAAATAAATCCCTAAATAGATGCAATACTTGACCTATGTCTGAAACTGGTATAATATTAACATATGGAAGCTAATTAGTAGTGCCAATCTATTGTTCTTATTTTAAAAGTAACAGCAATTCAGATTCAATTCTTTTAGTTTCTGAAATATGTTGCAGCCATCCAGACGAGCTGCTTTGTTGCGTTAAAAGATCCATCAATATGTTGGGTAAATCTGACTGCAAATGCGACGTACAGATTTACGAGACAGAGGAAAACATGGTGTATAAAAGTTTAGGTCAATCCATCAAGGGAAATAAGGCTGGCTCTTTTCATTCCATGCAACTTTAAGCACTCTAGTGAATTTAGTGACTCTGAATATATAAATAAAGCAGTCTATTCATTTTTATACCTAGATCAGCTTCCTTCTCTGAATAAGAATCCATTTATCCGCAAGGTATGAACAAACTGAGGCAGGCATGCTGATTTCACTCACCAGCACCGATGATCCTTTCAATAGAGATGCATGAGACGTCAATCTCCTGTGCAAACTCATGCACTGCCTGGTTGGGGTCCTCATAAGTGAGGGGGTCAATGTAAGTACGGACACCAGGGAATTTTACTGCAGAAAAAAAACAAAAAAACAGCACAATTTCTGTTTAGCACTCTGGGTCATCCACTGAAAATGCATCTGACATATTACAAAATGTTGCCACCTTCTCTTTTTTATAGTCATTTAGACAATTACCATTTACCGGTACATCTGATCACAAAGTATTCAGGACTTTTATAATAAAGTTCTGCTAAAACCTCAAAATCATTTACTAGATTTTGAGCAGTAGAAATCTCTCGTATAGTAAATTCAGAGTGTTGGGTGCTGAAGCTAGAATATTGCCTGAGTGGGGCCAAGACCAAAAGGAGCCGCCTTAAAACAACTCCAGTCTCAAAAACATCATAGGATTTTATGTAAATGTTACTTTAGGAACCTTGAAACTACAGCTATGTTTATATTGGGCAGTTGTGTACCAAGAAGCTGATGAATATTTAAATGGGAAATGGAGCTTTGAAGCGGTGTGCACCCAATGACCTTTCTGTATAAAACACGTTCTGTGAACAAAATATGTAAACAAAAAGTAAGGCTGTGTAAACAAAAAGCAACAAAAATTGTGCTCGCCATATTACTTCTTTCTTTTTAAAACCACTTTTATTTTGCCTCAAGCAATTGCTATTATTGGAAATGATTTACAAACTTAGTGCTTTATATGTTAAGGAATTAATCACTCTGAGCCTTTGAAAAGGACTTCAGCTAAAAAAATCTGAGCATTTAGATTTCTCTTTACTTTCTTGCAACTAATGTCAACAAAAGTCTACTTGAAGATGACTGGTAATTCCAGTTTTAAAAAGAGGGAAAATGCATACTGATTAAGTCATTAATAACTTAAGAGACGTCTCAGTCAATTTCATAATTTTACTCTTTTGCAGATTTGATGATTATTTCTTCGAATGTAAAAACTTTGTACCCTATGCATATTCACCAACAGTTCTTCATTATCTTTCCCCAATTAGAGAAGCTCATCAAAACAAAACAAACAAAAAAATATTCTAATCCTATTCTGAGGATTTGACAAACTGCAGACAGATATAAGCCAAGCTATGCTGAAAACTGGTCTGACTGCATCCTTTACTGGTTCCTTGATGTTCTCTGTTGTAGCTGTTATATCCATTACAGCTGGTTCAGGAATTGACAGATGGATAGCAGGGAACAACGCCAAAAATATGGACAAATATATTAAGCTGCCACAACCTATAATGCATCAGAGCATTATGTGTCCTCTACTAACATGGATGTCATTCAGAAAATAGCTCTTGGCACACAGCAGTGACATGTGCACTGCCAGCAGACATTCGGGCTTACAGAGATAAACAGAGACATGACCACTGTCTGACCCCGCCGTTAAACATGTTTAGTGGTGGAAACCTCAGATGAACTTGGATTTGTGCGTACACTGATATTATTGGTGTACCTTACATTTTAGGCTGATTTGGACTTACTGTGACCATTGTGAAAATGCATCTTTTCCTCTTCAGGATCCTGCTTTGCTTTGCTGTAGCCACATCGCCTAATGAACGAAAGACAACATTGAGACAAACTTGTCAGGAAATTTTTTTAAGGAAATACTTTTGTAATTTATAAGGCAGTAATTAATTGAATTTTATCTAATTTTAATGTGCATGATTTCCATTGTAGAAACCAGGAAGCGCACAGAGACATAAAAGGAATAAAGTATAAAACGCAGGAGTTGAATTCAGACATTATAGCCAATGACTGAATCCCAAGTGAACACAGAAAAGCAGAAAATCCTTTCTACATTTTCAGCTATAAATCTAACCCACATTTCAAACTGCTCAAGGTTATTGCTGAAAATGCTGAAAAGCACCACGCTTTGAACACAAACGTGCAGTTTTCCTATATTACAGCTGTCCAAAAAAGCTTCCTTCAACAAAACCAACACTGACTTTTTGTTCACTAGAAAAAGGCCCATTACTTTCCAACAAAAGGTCACATGTTAAAAAAAAACAAAAAAAAAAAAAAACGGATCAAGTGGACCAGCAGTACATTTTTTGTAACCACTTACTCTTCTCCTGTAGTGTTCATGTGAGAAGGGTCGTCTGAGCAACCTTAACTGTCAAAGCCTGAATTAATTTGTATGCTGCTTCCATGTTTACATCCGCGCGTGTTTGTGCTCAGACGGCTCCCGTATGTTGATATTTAGACAAATGGCATCAGAGATAATCGCCGATATTCCAGATTAAACGGGTTGATGGGTTTTTAATGTGATCCTACAAGCAAACACAAACACTGCACGTGTCAATAGAGATAAATAAGTACAATAAACAGGCATGTCTCTTGTGTATTTGCAGAGTTGATTGAATAACAGCCTCATATGGGTTAAAAAAGTCAACCAACTGTTTTGGATGAAGGTGATTAACTATTTTTTTTGTACTTAAATGCAATGGAGCACAATGACACATAAGCACACACATATTGGAATAATGTCCAAATGTGTTGGCCAGCCAGGCAAGAAAAGACTGCTGGGTTTACTGAAGAAGGGCTGTCTGCAGTGTCTGGTGGAGAGTGCTCTATTAGGTGGATGAGTAAAGAGGTATGAGCACCTTTAATGCCTGGGCAGCCTTCCAAGTACATACATATAGTGCTCTCCACGCTTTTATTAAGATTTGTAAAAGGAAGATGTAAAAAAATAAAATAAACCCTCTGCATAAATTTTATGGCAGGAGCATATTCTAACAGCAAACAAGGCTGAAAAATACATCTGGTACTTTGTGTACTTTTATTTAGTGCAGGGAAATAAATCCATACTAAAAAAAATAATTGTTTTGATTAAATCAGGTGGAATAATTATGTGCATCTTAAATCATTATTTAAGATAAATGCAACTAAAGCATTTCTTTAATTTACATGTGATGATTTTTAGGTGATCAGAGTTTCTAGGAATATTTTATTACTAATGGATTCTGTTTCATTTGGGTAAACAAAAATGATCCGACAAAAACGCAAATTTCTCTTAGCCAAAAGCAATCAGAGTAAATGGGGATTCGTATTTATGTTCCCATCACAGACAGTGAGCAGGATAGCAAGGCGGGTTAAAAAAAAAAAAATCTCTAAAGCTAATTTCTTTACAAACCTTATTTGATGTTATCTATATGCTGATGCGAGAAAACAGCATTTTCTGTCCAACCATCACCGAGGCAAATGTGTTTCAGTTTGTGAATCTCTACTGGGACTTAAACTAGAACTGTGAGCTTTGGTTAGATGAGACTAAATTACAGCAAATGCTCCAGGGGCATTTGGCATAAAACACAGAAATAACATGTGGAAAAGAAACTCACTCCCACTTTTCTGTGTGGTTTAGGGTCCTTGATGCTGTGAGCTTAACTTTCTTACAAATGCTCAGGGAACCTTAACAGAAGGCTATTAGAAATACAAAGACATTTTAAGCAAAAAATATGGTGAACTTATTTCTATTAAAAAAATTATGTAGAACAAGTAACCAAAATACATGACCAAATTAAAACCAATAGTCCAGGAGGCACAAAATCAAACTTTGACCATCATGGACACAGGATCCACACAGGAGGAGATTGTGCAAACAGACAAATGCTCAATTAAAGGTGTTTTTAAGTTAAAAAGGGAGTTTTACATACTGTTGACCACAAAGGTACCAATCATTGTGCAATCTTCTTTTTTTTTTACTTTTAAAAACATCATAGCTTTAAGATTATTGCTGAAAATTCTGAACAGCTTTAAAATTGTAGTTTCGTCAGATTTTCATAGACTTTACATAATTATAGGATCAGGCAACATTGATTTATCTCTCATCTCCATTTTTTTTAAGTAGCCCTTTATTTCGAAGACTCCTTCAATCAACTCCAGTCCCAAAAGTTAGATTTACAATCCTCTATAAGCTCTGTCCTCATAACTGCTAGCAGTGATCAATTTAACCATTAAAAGTAAAATTCTTCCTAAGAATCTTTCCGTTTGGTACCGAAGAACTCAGCGAAGCGTTTGTGTCTGCACATATTGCGGTGAAGGAGTTGCACCGTCAAAATAAAGCAAAGAGTGACATTACATCTGCAAAAAAAGATCAGTGGCTGGCCCTTTGCCCACCTGACTGTCTCAGGAGAGTAAAAAAAAAACAACAAAAAAAAACCTTTATAAAGACATTGTTGAACTGTTGTCCCTGACAAATGCTATAAAGACCACGCAACATGAACCAACACAGAGAGGTTTTTCCGAGCACACAAAATAAAACTATAATCAAACAATGCCAGTAATGCTGCAAGTTAAAATAGCATTGTTGGGCACATTTATTATATATTATTGCAAATGCTAATTAATGTCTAGCTCCCCCACCCCCCTACCCTCCAAACGTTTAATGCTTCATTTCTTTTCCTTCATATCTATTTATGCCTCACCGTCCGCTGAGCAAGAATCCAGCAACAACCGCCAGCAGAACCAGCGCCAACGTGATGGCCACCGCTATTATGGAAGCCTGAGCACGCTCGCTGGTGGCAGTTACTGCCAAAAGAAAAAGATGTGAGATTAGACACACGCGGTAAGCACACAAAGCTGCACCTGGCACCTATTGTTGATTGCGTTGTCGCGCTCCCATCTCTGATGTACTCACAGTAAGGGCTCGTCTGGAATTCAAAACGTCGGCTAAATGCGCCGTAGCCTGCTGAGGTCCTGGCTCGTACCTGCGACGCATCATCAAGAATCATTTGCATCATTGTAAACATTTCCATATTCATGTTTGCTTTACTTATTTTGAATTTGATCCTGTGTAGGCTATTTAAATTAGGTGCTACTTTTTGCAATCTATCCCTTTAACAACATCTGTTTTGTTGTCATTACATTGCTTTGCAAAACTATTCATATAGCTTTTACTTTAAAAACTCTAAAATTACAACCACAAACTGTAATGTATTTTATCTGGATTTTAAGATATTTATAGCTCAGGTGCAAACATCAGTTGAATGGACAACTCTTCATAGTCGTATCTAACAATCTGGCCTTTAAGGAATGAAGACACTGCATTTAGTCACTTCTGTTGTGTAATACAGACAAGATGCACAGCAAAAAGTTCCTATAAAATTAGCCCAAAAACAAAATTTTACAATTTGCAGGCAAAATTCCAAGCATAATAATGTCTGAGAATGGTCCTGTTTAAGTCCAGACCTAAATCAAATTGAGAACCAAAGCAACACGCTCAATATGACTGATAATGAGCTACTTTTCTCAGGAGAAAATGGGCTAAAATTTGAACTTTTTTATGTGCATAAAGTATATTTAAGCTTGTGGTTCCAACATGACAAAATGCAGAGAAGGTCAAGTGGTAATTGTACAAATTATCTTACTAATTGTCTTTTTTTATTGTTATTATTTGAAGGTATTACCTGAAAGATGTAGACTGACGAAGGTTTCAGGCCTTCCACCACCATTTCTGTTTCTTTTGACTTTATTATGGTATAACTGGAGTCCTGCTCCTGTAGCAGCGGCAGAGAAAAGAAATTAAATCCACCTCATTAGCTTTTAATCTCTCAGCATGGTGGGCAGAATGACATTCATCTACAAGCATTTGTTTTTCCAATCAGATTTTTGATAATGTATGTACTTAGGACACCTGTGATGTGTGTGTGTCTGTGTGTGTGTGTATGGTAAATGTGTTTTAATCCCTGTGTGCAAGCATCGGTTTCCAAGCTGAAACCACATCAGGTTTAAACACAACTAAATGCTCCTTCCATTAAGCCCGAGGCCATTAGCCGACCACTGACCACAAACTGCACTGTGTTCTCATGTGAACCTTTAGTCTGACCTTCCATAAAAGAAGACATTAGAGCCAGGCAGAGGGAAAAGAGGAAGGGCACAAGAGAAACAGTGATACGGATGAAAGCATCGTATTGCTGTGCTGACCTTAATCCAGTGGAAAAAAAACATATGCATCATCAAAAAAGTCAAACTAGTCAAGAAAACCTTAATACTAAGCTACTGTATTGGTTAACTCATGGCATATCAATGGACAAAAAACACATTTTGATATAAACTGTTATTTTAGCAAATATGCTTTGCTGTTCCAAAAGCCAGTTTCTGAAGTCCATTTTCGTGGAAATGCTTGAGAATTCTGTTTTTTAAACAAGAAATTCTGTTTTTTAAACAAGGAATTCACATTCAGTCAGAAATCTTCAACTGAAAAAGCAAAAGCAAAAAGGGAATCAAATGTTTACAATTTGACCGTAGCAATGTGCAGGGTCTCTTTGTGCTTTTAAATCATAAGAGAAAGGCATGAAATAGAAAAAAAAAATGCAGCTATTTCCAAGAATAAAACACATTTCACGACACCAGCAAACTTATATTTGTACTTTGCAATGATTTCAGTGACATGATTGACATATTTATGCAACTGACATCATTAAACTAAACACCAACCCAAAAGTCTTCCACTCTACTAAAGTTTCAATCTCAGAAAAGAGAAGCCAAGGAATAAATAAATTGTTCACCCTTACCTTTTCAAAATATTTGATCTCGTACTCGAGGATGATGCCGTTGGGCCGGTCAGGTTCTGCCCATGAAAGGGCGATGCTGCTCTTTCCTGTGTGGCCTTTTCTCACTACACTTACCGGGGATGGTGCTGCAAACACAGAAATATACTGTTACGTTATATTACAACAGTTCGCAAATATTATATCGTCTTTCATTATTTGCAACCCACTATAGCAGATTGATGACAGGCAATGCAAAAAAAAAAAAAGATCGTTTCGTGGCCTGGCTTTGACGTAACTGAAAGCAACTCAAGCCTCCATAAATTTCAAACAAGAACTGAGCAAAGTTGCCAAGACATTAAGTAGAAAAAACTAAAACATTTTACAGAATTCAAAATTTCATTACTACTTAAAACAGGAGGATTCTGCTTTATGTTGTTCCTGCAGGTTTCTTACCAAAAAGCCTCCTGGAATCCAGAATTGTTTGAGGTTTTCCTCCTCGGTCCACTGAGTTCTAATTTAACCAGAGATATTGGTTCTGAAGGCAGATTTAGTGCTTAAGGATATTTACAAGCTGAGAACACCTGTCTCTAATTATATACCCCCTTTATATCTTGAAATGGAGCAGGTGCATTTTGATGAGGCCAGAAAGTCAATTCGGCTCCTGCTCACGTCTAGGTGAGACCGTCTCCTGAAGCTACAAAACCTGGCAACCCCTAGAATTTATTGGATGCTGTCAAACTTTCAAGACGGAAACTTAAACAACCCCCCCCCCCCAAAAAAAAAAACAACAAACAAAAATCGATTATTGCTTTCGAGTACAGGTATTGTTTCTATTTTGAGGCAAAGTGAGCCAAGTTGTGTGAGTTTCCATCAATCTTGGAGCCATCCGGTTGTAACCTGAGCTGTTCGGCCATCTCTCAGAGGGACAGTTGGAGAGTTTCTGACACATAAAGAGCTTTTAACCAGGCAAAATGCTCCCTCAGGCAACATCTTGGTGGCGTCCGAGTGTGAGCGTACGTGCATGCTCCCGTGCGCGTGCATTGCCCGTCTTCTGCACAAATGCTAAACAGCGTTTGGATTTCAATAGCCTCAGCAGAACTCCGCAGGGAATAAATCATTGCTACAAACACAGTAACTAAATCCTGAGTGGATGGTTGCACAGAAGTGTTATCTGCAACATCTTAAAAGCCTGAAACTAGAGACCACATAACACACACGCACACACCCACACACCCACACCCACTTTCACTGCTTAAATGGAATAAAGGCAGGGATTCAGTAATGACAGAAGGATTATTTTCCCAGAAGCATCATGATCAACACTGTTCCAAAAAAGTTTAAATCCTTAAAATGGATGCAGTGTTCAGTGCTGTCATAATTGATTACATTTGATTATAATCAACAATTAAATGTACAATCCTTTATTCAGGACTGAATAAAGGATTTAGTTTTCTAACTTATTACTGGTGATTCTAGCAGAATTAAAGATTTTGGCAGTGGTTGCCTCTAGTCAATAGTAGCTGGACAGGAAGCAGTGCAAAGAGAAAAGGGGAAGATGTGCAGTAAGATACCGGGGGCTGGGAACTGAACTGAACGTGCAGCATCTACGTCGAGGAGTGTAGCCTGAGCATACGGTGTGGCTCTCTACTGCTGAGCCATGTCATGCTGCAGCATGGACAGATTTAAAAAAATAAAAATAAAATATGTTTTTCAGTATGCCACATTAATTACTCCAAGGTTCATATCTATTACTGCATTTATTGCAGAATAGATCAAATATTGGAGTATTTGATCAAATACTTGCATAATGCTTGAAGCAGACGCCAGACGTTTGCAACTTTAAGTCATACTTCTGGTTGTTTTTTATGCTGGGGAGTTTGTGTTTGCTGGAAAAAGAAATGTTTTACACTAAGACAAAACATTATACCAGCGAATCTCAAACTGCATATAAACAGATGCAATCATCAAATTTACCAGAACAACTCAAGTTTATACATTTGGCTAAAGCTTGTTTTGGAAACCAGCTGCTATTGTCGTCTGCCGTGGCAAGTGAGCAGTGCACTTACTCTGTGGCGATATTCTAGAGCCAAATACAGGAAAATAGAAAACATGCATACATTTAGAGCAACTATCTTTATGATGCACTGCATTCATAGGGAGTTAATTGTGCAGCAATCTTTGGTACTTAAAAAGGATTCAACCATCAAATGTTATCGACTAAGTATACTTAACTCCTCTTTTGTTATTTATCTTAGTCTTGCACACACACACACAAACCAAATGAAAAAAAAAAATGTTTGTTTGACACTAGAAGACATCAAAGTTGGTGCAGTCTGTTTTTGTGAACATCAACCGTCACGTTCTGAAGGTTAATGTGCCCTCTTCATATGCATCAGCAATTTATTTAGCAGCTCTGGATTTAGCAACAAACAGATGACATTTACCTCCATCTTGTTACAGTTTGTGTACATGTTTCAAAAGAGTGAGAGTGGAAAGGAGGTTGGACAATGAGCATTTTGTTAGGCCATGTGGCAGTGAGTAAGCAGGAAAGTAATGTAGTGATTATTTCATAGTGTCACAAGGGGAAGGAAATGTATACAATACAGGTAAATATTGGTTTTTGGCCAAAACAGCAAAATTGATATCTAAAATTGGCCCAGACTTTCATTTGGGTGCATCCTAATTTAAACATTTGCTAAATTAATTTGCATAAACTGTAAAGTACTTTAATTAGAGATGCATACAGAAATAGACCGGAAATCAGAATCAATTGATTTTAAGCTGAATCCAATCTTTTCCACCGAGTCATCACTTCTTATTTACAGGCTGCAGGACAAGAAAACTGGTTGTGGAAGTCATTACTCAACTCTAAAAACAGCTAAAATCAGTCTTGGCAGGTCAGAGTTTTACAAATATGCTCGTCAGAAATCACACTCACCAAACCTCTGATCGTTGCAGTAATTTTAATATGGGTTTTTAGTAGGAACTGCAGAAGAGTAACAGGCGAGAGAAGATTTGGACAGTTTTGAAAATTATATTGAGGGAAGTGGGAAAAAAAAATACTGAGAAGCAAAATATTAGTGAGAAGATGAGGAGGAGACCTGCTGAAAAAGTGTTGGCAGGGCCCAAGCAACACATTTATTTTAGCAGCAGAGAAGACAGCGTGGAGAAGCGTCTTTGCTTAAACACTTCCACTCCCCGTTAAACCTGCTAATGAGCAACTTCAGAACAGTAACGCAGAACACGAACATGCTTCAGCAACTGGCGTGATGTCATAAGACTAGTTTTCTCTTTGTCCTAAGCCTCGTGGCGATAATAATTTTTTTTTTTTACTTAAAGAGAGATGTTAGAAGCGAGTGAGAAACCACTTCAGAGGACGAGTACATGCCCTTCTCCGGATAAGCACATTATTACATTGCCGAACGAAACCCTGTCAGACTTCTATCTGTCTGCACCATCGCAAAAAATCAATGCGGGCCTTAGACTAACTGGTTTATTATTTTTTAATGATTCTTGGAGAATGTCAGAAAGATAGGGGCACAATAAATCAGAGAGGAGGGAGGGGGGAAGCCTTTATTAGAAATCATGATTTAACCTTATCCCTGCCTGCTCCATGGTGACAATCTCAAGCTAGTAGTGTACAGCAGCTACATGGCCACCATTTAATGTGTTTGTCAATTAAATGCATGTTGGAGTTGTTAAGGGAAGATTTACATGGAAGAATTTTTTTTTTTTAAAGTACCAATAAAATACTCACGTATATCCTCCAGCTACTGCTGTATGTTTTGTCTGCAATGCTATTTCAACAGTGAAGATACTCATGTTTTTATATCTGTAGTTATATACAGATAAAACATATTTACTTGAACTATAAAACATTTTTTTTTTACGGCAATAAGCTCAAACATGACCACATTTCCCATTTTAAGACCAGTTAGTCTTGTCAATTTCTTCTTAAATGTTGACAAAAATATGTTCAAACATTCTTCAAATTGATAAGTTTACCCAGATTTTCTTAGGTTTGGTAGAATTGACTCTGTAGTAGAAATGCATTTTAAACGTTATGACTTTGACCAAACGTTTCGGGTATTTTTCCACAAGCTTCTCAATCATTAGTAGATTTTTGGGTCGTTCCATCAGATGGAATTAGTGTGCAACAGGGTTAGATTGGTAAGGAATGATGCTTGCACACACGTTTACAATCCACAAACTAGTGTAAAGGATTGAGATCAGGGCTTTGTATTGTTCTGAAATCCCTGCATCTCTGGCTCTGGCTTTGCATACGAACTAAATAAAGCAGTGGTAGACATTGTGTCACCAACTTCAGCCTCGCAACTAAAAATCTAATTATTTCTTCGACATTCACCTGTACCCGCGTTCCAAAATGATAGAAAGACCCCCTTAACATTGTTATCGCACAGAGCAAGGCTGTGTGAGACAGCTTTGCATGGGTAAAGCAGTGCACAGAACATTACACACACCTCTGCCATCAGGTGATTTGGGTAACAGACACAGGAGAAACAGAGGAAACAACACATGTAGCGCACAGTGTAGCTCACAACAAAAGCCTGGATTGCAAGAGGCTCCCAGCAGTCTGGCTCACGCACTGCATTTTGCAGTTGCTAATGACGACCTACACAAAATCCTAATTGTGGCCGTCATGCTCCATTTGCCCTTATAAAGAAATATATTAAGATCTGTACAAATTTATACGTTTCAGATCAGATAAAATTTAACTCAGATTCTGCCTTTCCAAATTGTTTAAAGGCAGTAATGGGAAATGAATGTGAATTTGAAGGTACAGTTGCACTGCAAAAGAAAGGTCTCTTTAAACAATGTATGCATATATCTGGTTTCAATCGTTTATTTCTCTCTGCCAGCTCACTAAAGTCGAAGAAACGAGGCAGCACTGAAACTGCAACCAAGGCCAAAATAAGATGATTGCTCATCTAAAAGGCTTAAGGCTTAACTGGGTTGTCAACCTTTCCTTTGCTCCAAGAAACGCCAAGTAAAAAAAAGACACACACAGGCAGCAGCAACTTTATCTACTAACAAAAATTTGCCCTCTTACATATGTTTTGATTTTTTACAGTCTCCCATCCAATACACTGGATTCCAGCAATCCCTCGACGCATTCTGTATGGAAGCCAACAACAAACACGCAGCTACAGCAGGAGGAAATGCACCGTCAACAAGCAGAGGCAATGCGTCACAATTCATGTGATGAATAGCCAGCAACAGCTTAACTCATGTACAAATACATTTTTACACAATGGCCCTACATTTTATGAACATTACGCAAATAACCCAAAATAAAGTCGGCAAATTAGAAGGATTTTTTGTGTAATTATCTCACATAATTCAGAATAATTACAACTGTGGGTTGTGGGAGATAAATAACAATTTCAAAGAGGCTATGTGAAATTTAAAATTATTTCACTTACATTCCAAAGCCAGTTTTGGGCCATACATTTGGATTAAACCAGCAGGTTTTGCTCACGTGGAGATTTTTTTCTTTTTAATGGGTCAGCAGGGATCTAATCACTTTGGCACATCATTACCAGAGTACCAAATACACATGGGCTGGTATGAGACTCTCACAGGAAAATAGCATAGTACCAAAATATGTAGGTTTTCACTGATTTTTAAAACAAAAAACATAAGGTGTGAAATTACTAAAACTGTGGGAACTTCCTCAACCGAGTAATGTTTGTTTTATTTATTAAAAACTGGATACAAAATAAATCCAAGTTCAATACTAAAGAGCAAGTTGTTTCTAAAGCAGATTCCAAAAGCAACAAGACACTTTTTTCTTATTTGTTCTTTGTTTTGTGACCTTTCCTTCTATCAAAGTCCTCCACATCAATTCTCCAATTTGTCCCCTTTGCCTCTACCTCGTCATGTCTCTCTCTTCCCTCCCCAACTTTTCACATTCCTCAATCACCTCCTCGCGACAACACTTTATTATGCAGCAAGACTTCAGAGATGCTGTGAAATCGGCTATTTCATGGTTTTCTTATCACATGTGACACTGTGCACACATCAAACAGCAGGTCCTCCAAGTCTTCCCAGCAGCCGGAGTGTTTCTCGCTCCTATGTCCCTCAGGAGTTCTGTCTCGCTTGCTTTCTACCACCACCAAAAACACAACAAGCACAAAGCCTGAACGCAAAATTGTTGCCATGCGCTCAGTGCAGTGATCAAGGCGCTCACAAGGTAATTACTCTCGAGTCAAAGGCTGGTAGATCAGAGGCAGTTAAACCTCTCATTACGAACGTCGCTACAGGTGTGATGTTATATTTAATAGGACGGGTTTTAGTGGCATCAGAATGACAGCAGTAATCAATGTTTCTCCATCATGGTGCTGCAACGATTTTGTAGTTTCAAAGATGCAGAGATACAGACAAACTACAACCACCAACTCAACCCCGTTTTTGGGGGATTTTTTATCTGATTCACCCACATAAAGAACGGCAGAATTTCGAAACGCAAAAGTAACGATTACAAATTTTTGTTACATAATTTTTTACAAACAAAATTCTGAAAAACGATTAATGTTCTCCTCCTCCGTCTTCCCAGTCTTCAGAAGTGTGTCTCTACCAGCTTTGGATATTTAGAACTGAAATTTGTGGCTAGTATTATTAAATATTAAATTAAAAAAAAATCTCAAATATTCTGAACTAAGACATTTCATTGCAACTCTGACAACTTGAATCGTTCTTGTCCTGCTGTTTGGTGAACCTCCAGTAAACTCTCACTTTTTGTAGTCTTTTGAATCCGTCCGTCTTCCCATCATTCTGACCAGATAGATTTTTTTATATGAAAAAAAAAAAAAAATCTTCCCACAGCATGAAGCCACTCCCACCATGTTCTACAGTTAGGATGAATTGAAGGTTGTGTGCAACGTTTTATTTTTCGCTGTAAGCATGACAAAATGCTTGTCAAGTTCAAGTAGTGTCAACGCTTCAGCAAGGTGACACATTTTACACCAAGAAAATAATGTACGCTTCCAACACAGTAACATAACATAATGAGGGGGAAAAAAGATAGCAGGAAGCGGTCGTAGCATTAGTGAATTTAGCTGATTGTTGCACTTTTTTCTACAAGCAGTTGCCTCACAACTGGCTGTGCAGACAATTTTATTTTCCAGCTCACACAGCATAGTTTGTTTTGATTAAAACTGACTTGAGGGGATTACCTTGTGTTATTGAGCCCAAAGTGAGAATCTGCTCACTTTACTGATCCTGATTGTTTTTTGCCCTTCAACAAAAATATTAAAGTCCAGTTTGGTGTAGTTTGCACACTGCCGCCCTGCCCCCATATGTGCATAGTACTGTTTTATTTGTTGCAAAAATATTTGGTGCAACTTCAAAACTTAGTTGCAATATTGAACACATGTGCAATGCAGATGGTTAATAAGTATACATGTATTCAATGAAAATTAAGGTATGTATTTTGGCAACGTTGTAACCTTTTTCATTTTCTATACAACAACTAACAAACCTGCAGCATCAACACATGTGGTCTGTTGATGTTGAAGGTGGCGTTTGATGAAATGTAATGATTGTGGCTTGTTTCACAATTGGTGCCTCTGTAATGTTTTTATGGTGTAAAGCACAATGAACTGTCGTGTTGCTGAAATGTGCTATACAAATAAACTGGACTTTTTCTTTTATGGTCAATCTAGTTGCTGAAAAAAAACAAAAAAAAAAACAATAACAAAACACAGATGACTGAATACTATTTTTCCATGAAATAAGACTGACTAAACAGGCTAATCTTCAAGGAAGATACCTTTTAATTTAAAGTAGTCAGCGGTCAGAGTTGGACAATTTTCACTCAATCAGCTTTGATCAGCGATTAGTCGGTCAAGTCCTAAACAAAAACATGTGCTTTTTTCTTCCATCTGTTAAATTATATTATCTGGATCAAAACTGACCATAAGACTATGAATTATATTGCACTTTTTTGAGGAAAAAACTGGTAAAAAGATTTTTAAAAAGTTTGGTTCATGTGCTTTGATGCATATCTAGGGTTTATCTCAAGTTCATTTAAGCAATCTGAATGTTTTAAACACAACTGTTCTGACTTTAATAGCTCGTGATTTTAAAACAATTCAGCGCCATATCAGGTTACTAACCGCAGCTCTAGCCTAACCCACCCATTGCCAAAGAGCCGCACAACTTATCTGCCTGCGTCTCCTGAGTGTAATCTAACTTAATCCCAAATCTCCATTTGGTCGTGTGACTGGCTAATCCAGCTACAACTTCAATAACCTGAAATTGAGTTTTATAGCCTGGTGTAATCCACTCAGTTCGCTGACAGCCGTAGTGACAAGACATTTAGAGGACTGTCAGCGGCCTTGACTGTTAGACAGCCATCTGCCTCCGTCTCTATCTGTAGGCATCCGCCTTCAACACATACCATATCTGCTATCTGCCCTTTTACAACCACTACGACTCCTACTGAGGCTGCTAGTAATACTACCTACTGTTCTTTGAATCCCAGCATGCCATCTGTTCAGCAAAACGCAGCAAACCCTATCCTTCAACACAGTTTGTTTGTTTTTTTTTCTTCCGCTTTTCCTCCAGATGGAAGCCTAGGGGAGGAGAACTGTAATCTCGTGTCTCTCTCATTTCATTACGATGTGAGCTAACCAGATCATTATAAGCAAATAAAAGCTACACAAGTGCATACCTGCTATAAATATGATAATGTGTTACGGAAGCAAATGTGAGCTCTGTTTTTCATTTTAAAAAAAGGAGCCCTAGAGCAGCTATGACACAATATAAACATACATTTATATGCACTGGAACAAAAACAACCTCAACCTGTTTTTGCCGAGTCTGACATTAAATCACACTAAACTTCCTTGGGCCTGCTAGCATTACCAAAAATAACTTATATTTGCTAAATGCCAAAGCAATGAGAGATGCAACGGGATAAAGACAGAGTTTTTGCAACCTTTCTCAAATTCAGATGTTAATGACATTTCCTCATTTATTTGTTTTTATTTTATTTAAAGTTATGGTTTGGGTAAATCTTTTGGTTCTTTCTCCTTATTGCCATTTACTTTGGGAAGTATATGATACTGCCACCACTGTACTTTAAAGGTGGGGTAGTGTTGGAAGGGTTGGAAGCCTCCTCCTTTCTCATTTAAATACAAAAACAGTGATTAGGGCCAAACAAATCTTTGACCCTAACCAAGTCTGGCTATACTTTAATCAGACCACTGAAAACTATAGTCAGACTTTTATTTTACTTTTAAGTTTTTGGAGAAATTGCTTTTCCACTATTTGACCCTCTCAGCCATTCTCCTGATGTCTTGGTGTCACACAAGGAAGCATGTTTACGGTTATCACCTAAGTACACCTAAAAGTGTAATGTTTTGAATTAACTTTAAATTAGAAGCATACAAAATCCATAAAATCATTCTTTAAGGTTCTCTATATTGTTCAAAGGCATAAAAAATAGCAAATACATAAATAAATAAATAAATAAAATTCTGTCTCGTTATTCTTGCATTTAAACATAAATCCTTTCGGCAATGCTAACTGACACTAAGCAAAAAAAAAAAGTGTAACCTGGGTAAGTGCGTAAGCAAATGTCATGTCAATGCAATGCTTCTTTCCATTGTCCAACATCAGGGTGGTCTATTGGGTTTAGCCACTTTACTAGACATTTGGTCAGGAGTGTGTACATAAAGTATTTCTCTTCCTGCGGTTAACAAACTGCTTTATCACAATGATTTATCACTGCTGGCATAAAAGAGGCATAACACCTGCTACCGCACACAGAACCATACACACAACAGCTTGCAAATCAGGAACATTCATTATGCCACAGATTTCTGTGAATCTTGTTTATGGAATGTTTCCCCCCCAAATGAAGGTACCAAGCTGCTTTTTTGATGACATATCGGACAGCAAAGCATTTTGTTTTTTCTGTTGTTGTTGATAACAGGGACAGTACATAAGCGAAAATTAATACAGCGACAGATCTGTTGGACAAATACTGTGATAATTTGATCATCTGGAGTCTTTGTTTTCACACTCGGCTATTTGTTCCTGGAAGCAGACATGCTGATCTGCGTTGGCTGATTAGACGGAAGATTTAAAAAAATGCTTGGCAACAAGCAATAATGTTCTATTCTGCAGGAAAAACTATCATCACGGCTAATGTTCTTTCAATAACTGTACGTGTATGAAAAAGGCGATTGTACCAGACGAACTGGAACGTAAACTGCACATGTACACTCTGACAATGCTCAGTAATCACGACAGAAATGACGTGCAACATACCTGCCTGATTGGTTGTCACATTAAGTGTCACATACTGCTTTGCATGGTCTTTGGCAAGCTCAGACACCCCATTGATGGCCTCCAACAGGAAGCTGTAGTTGGTGTGCGACTGGAGGTCAGCCACCATCACCGAGGTGTTCGAGAGGCCAAGTCTGCGTGGCAGAAACCGCACGTTGGGGCCGCACTCCTCCAGTCCTCTGCCGTCTGGTAAAACACGTCTGCACAGGATGTTGTAGCGGATGTCCTTCCTGCCACCAGTCTCCACTGGAATGGACCACTCCAAAAAGACACTGGTTTCATTGACGTTGGAAATTGCATTCCGTGGTGCAGAGGGAGGACCTAAAAAAAAAAGACAATTTAAATACATCATCACGAAAAAAACAATTAGTTATCTATCAGATGGCTATTATGAGTTAGCCATCGGATTAACTAAAAACTGCAGGAAAGAGTATCAAATATAAAGTATCAATATATTGTATGCTAACGATTAAATGTCAAAATACACCATCTTGCAGATGGAGTATTTGTCAAAAAATGTTTCTCGAAATTAAATAGTGTGGAACCGTAGTATTTTTTTGCTTCACGTTATTTTAAGAACATCGGATAGCAGTCCACACATGGCGTCACCACATTACAAGTAAATTTGTGGAAACAAAATAGGTGTTAAATCCTTACGTGTGCAGGCCATACTAGGAGGGTCAGAGTCGATCTTATAATATCCATCTTCACAGCTACAGGCCGTGGCCCCCATCTGTCTGGCCACACTGTGGGGTGGACATTTACTGCAGGCTGAAGACTCCAGCTGTGAGCGGTAAAACCCCATTTTGCACACTGAAAGACAGAAAAGGTTTTGCATGAGAAGTTCAGTGAAGGAAAAATGAGACGAGGAGGAGACTTCAAAACAGTAAAGAGTAGGCAGGCCCAGGGAGAGACGCGAGATTAAAAGAAGAGTACAAATGTAAAACAGTCTGTTTTTACCCCTTAAGTTTTTTAGTTGAATTTTAAGGTTTTTTTTTTCATTAGAGATAACAAGGGTAGAGTCTGAAAAGGAAACAAGGATTTGTCTCACTTCTACCTCTGTTTCTTTTGAAGTCAGATTTCTTCTCATGTTTCTCTTGGGATTATTGTTTTAGTGAACCCACACAGTCTTGTCACACTATTCCTGTTATATTGTCTTCATCAAAAAAGTAAGGCATTTCCCTTACAGTTGTTTTTTTTTTCCCACCCCATTTCAAAGGCTTCAGTTCGGCGATATACAAGTTGCACCTGTCAAATTGTTTGCACTTACATCTGCTGCACAATTATGGGTCCCTGTGTGAAGCACACACAGAACAAACATAAACAACAAGCAAAGAAATGGCATACTGCTCGCCTTAAAAAAAAACACACACCCAATGGCTGATCTAAGTGGGGCAGATAGACAGGAGGACTATGCAGTTAGAATTGCAACGCCCAGGAATACATCAACAATCTGTTGCCATGGCTTCAACCTCAGGTCCATCAATCACTGACTTTTTAGCTTCTTCCTGATATTGGAGGCTTACCCAGACAGACGTAAAAAAACAAAAATAACTAGACAGGAAAAGGTTGTCCACAGATATTTTATAGTTTAGAAATGAATTCAAAGTGAAAGCAAGACAAAGTGTTGCACAATATGCTAACTGAATTAATTCATATTGGAGGGCAATAGATTAACTTCAAAATCTATTTTTTTTAACCATTCATAAACTGACTTAAACTGGCTCTGACTGTAGTTTACGGAAATCTAAAATGTTTTAAATGACTTTAATGACTTTCAGTTTCCGTGCTGAAAGATGCCAATGACTTTGTTGCTAATCCTAATCTTAAACTTCAGATCAGGCCTTAGCATTTTGTTTTTGATACCTTTTCGTATTTTCACATCGTTTTACAGGTCTAACTGAAATTAAATTTAAGAGAAATTGATTTGGCTAGTGGTTATTGAGTCATTGTTGAGGCTGGCTTGGATAGCTTTTTTTTACCCTTAGCAAATGAAGTTATTAAAAATATATACATTTGGTATTTAGTCTGCTTATTTTTGTCTGAAATTCACCATTACTTATTGGGACATTTGAGTTAGACACAAAAGCTAAAAGTTGAAGAAATCTGTACCGGCGGACATATTTTTTTCATAGCATTGTAGTAAGTATCATAGAGGTGAAAGTAAGTGGTGAGCTATGCGTTTTCTTTCTTTGTCCACAGAATTAAAGACTTGTTTGACCATTGTTGGCTTTGTGTAGCTGTTATGAAGCAGACAGCACCTACATAATATAATGTCTGGTTTGAAGACAGCAAAATAAAGACAAGGAGAAGAAAAACACAATGTTAAAAGTGAAATGGGACAGGAAGAGATAGAGGCCAGGTTTATAAGAATGAGACATGAGGGACACAAAAGAAGGGGGAAAAAAGGAGACAATGGAGGATTGGTGGGATTGTGGGTGGGTGTGTGTGTGTGTGTGTGTAAGTCGTTAGGTAGCAGTGCCTCTGATTCACCTTGACGGAACCTTGGTCTGTTGTCATGGAACATTACTCTTGAAAAATTCTCCCTCTGCCCTGGATCACTCCGAGTCTCACCTCAAAATCTCTCTCCAACACACACACACACACACACACCCACACACACACCTACACAGACACTGGAGAACAAGGCTTTCATAGGAAAAATTGTTTGATATTTGGCAAAGCCAACAAACCCTGATGGACAATGATGATAAAACTAGAACAACTGAATGAATGTTATAGTGATGGTTAAATTCAATTTGAACTTGGCATTTCATAAAGCCATATGTATTTCAATATCACTTTAAGATGTTCATGTCCATTTTAGAGTAGTGGGACTCCAATGTCAAATAATAACCATAAACAAGTTGGTACTTCTGTCTTTTTCAGGACAGAAAAATACTTTTTTTGTTCATTTTGGAAAACCTGATTTTCGCCCAACATTATACACATTCCACAACGTGTACAATACACACACACAAACACACACTAATGTATAACTTAACTGCATATTAACCCCCCCTAACCCCTACAAACTCCCATTGTACTCCTCATTGAAAGCTGCCTCGATTCATGAAAATAAATGTATATGCCAGTAAGGTCCAGGTTCACACCATCCACAGTCTGAAGCAAATAAAAAACACGGCCATTTATGGCTTCAAAGAATGGGGACATTTATTATTATTGTAAAACTCACTTCGACCATTTTAAAATCCCCAGAGGCCAGTCAATAAAAATGGGTTGTCAGGTCCTCCCACATAAACAAACAAATCAGATTCTATACAATGCAGTCTTTTGATACAGTGTCATATCAATATATAAATCTTTTTTCACTTATTTCTAATGCACACCTACTATTGTCTGGCTTGCTATAGTTATCCAAACAGCGGTAAAGATTACATTCAGCTGTCTCTTGTAACAGCAGTGATTATTGTTCAGATTAGGAATATATGACATACTAGTGTCCGCCATTGTAATATAAGCAGCGGAAGAGCTACATTTTTTTTTTTTTTTATTGTGTTGACATTTACTTCGTTCTACTTTACCCAAAAACTAAGATCTGTATTTCTAACAAGATCGACTGAAAGAAGCAAAAAAACGTAATAGACTTCTAGTTTGATTTAACTAATGCATTGAAATGCTTTCCTTCTAGAAGCTGTACATAATTATAAGAAGAAAAAAGAAATCTAATTACAATGTGCAACATAGTGTTAAGAAAAATCAATTACATGCCACTAATCTCACAATTTTTAAGGTATTTCACATCACTGAGGCTAATTTTTACGCAGGATAAATAGACTCTTCATGCTCAACAACACAACATTTGTGACGACGTGATATGGCATGTCATACTGACATGAGATGAAATGACTACATTTGCAAGGTGTCATGCAGTAATTTGACTGTCTTCTTTTAATTACGCTCTGAAACATTTTGGGGGTAAACCATTAAGAGAAGCCCATAAAATAACCTAGTGGGTGAAGATGTTTAAAAGCTATTTTCTTTCCATGTCTAAGTCAAATCTAATGCATGCCATCTGTATGAGATCGCATTGTTATAGGCTATAAATTACAATACTTATCTGTTTTGTACTTAATATATTTAAATAATTTTCTCTTTCAGAAAAAAAAAACCTCATTCACCACACAAGACTTAATTATTATTTATTAAATTAATAAAGCTTAAAGGTCATGTTCAAAGAAAAAAAATGTGCAAACACCTTACCCCCGTTAATTTTATACTGCTGAATTTAACATTAAATTCAGCAAAACAAACGTATATAAAGAATTTTTTTTTTCTTTTTTTTTGGTTTTTTGAAAACCAGAAATGTCTTTGAATCAATGACTGGGTGGAAACCTATCAGCCATTTCCTTTGATTGAATTCAACAACTGAACTGTGTAGTGCAATACTCGGAGTCTAAAGTCTATTCTTATTTCTACTCAGAAAATAGGTACTTTAAAAATGGCTATATGAGGTGTAATTTAGTGAGCAATATATTTTTATTTTATTTTGAAAAGCTTACAGTAGTATTGTAGTTCTTGAGGCAAGTCTTCATGTCAAACCCATATTTTAAACCTCGGTTTTATACAGAATCAACTATATTTTTACGAGTGCTCATCTTTTTCTCAGTTGTGCTGGATACAAGAAGTCAAGATTGGGGCCAATATTAATATTGATGAGTTGACTTCAAACCCCGATTTTGTCAGAACAATTAATATGACAGAAAAGCATAAAGAACATGAGTAAATCACAAGTTTATCTTAAAAGAAATGAATCCTTTACAAGTCACTGAAGTCCTAAACATAACGTCTGAGATCAGCACAGTCCATCTACAGTCACTACATTCCTGACTCGAACCACTGAGCCCATCAGGGGGTGCGACTATCACAAAAAGATACATGAAGGGCATCGATGCCACCTCCTTCGCTAAGAATACTTATTTGGATACGCAATTTATTTACCTAAGACTATTTCATGTTAAAATAAATTGTATTAAACAGATTGTTAGATTAGAATGGGCATCTTAAATCATTTGATTACTTTAAAATCACATAAATGGATTTATATTTATACCTGAAAACACAGACACACTTCCTGTGGTGTAGTTTGTTATGGTCATGGATGGATTCCTGAAATGGCTCACTCCTCATTGTGAATGCAACCTGTGAAGACAGTTTATAGTAGTAACGCGTGTGCATGTGCGTGTGTCTGCATGTTGCCCTTGGGCAGGCTGTCTTTCTAATGCCACGCAGCTCTTAATGCACGGTGCAAAGGCTAATGGGTAATTAATATGCAATACACACTAATGCGTCTGTATGGATTTGAGAATGCATGTGTGTGTATGTGTACCATTTGAGAATGAGAGGTTAATACGTAATTAATATGCATCACGCACTGGCATCCCAGACAATTAGGGATCCAGCGGTGTCCGTGAATGCTTCTTAACAAACGTCCTGTTTAATTGGAAACATTTCACACTAAACATGTTGATTTATTTGCCCGGCTGTCATTTGAAGGGATTAGGAAGGAAGCTATTAGGGCTGAGTCAGAAAGACGTATTAAGGCTGAGCAGTGGGGTGTGGAAATTAAAAGGTAGATGTAAAGACCACCTACCACGCATCAACATTGGATTTAAAATCATTTGTCTCAGCATTGGCAAGCTGAGGATGCAAATATTGGCTTAGTACTCTGCGCATTGCAATATGAATGCAGCAAAGCTGGTTTAAGTGGAGCCACTTAAACTCTATGCAACTTATCTCAAGGATGTGACTCCGACATTAAGCCATAAGAAGATCGAAGGGTAGCAAGTTAATAAATCAACTTCAGAGGACATCTAGACATTTTCACCTTGCAATATGTATCAAGTGCGTTAATATTCAAAGCATAAGTTGTGAAAGTGCAGCAATTTCAAAATATATTATCACTTTTTGTCACCATACAAATGCAAACTTCAATTTATTTTAAGATTTTATGCGTATAACATATTGTGTTGCTTAATTTTGCAATACTTTGTGTGTGCTCATCTAAAATCCCAATAATCTACAGTTTGTTTATACCATGACAAATGCTAAAAACTGCTTATGAATATGTTTGCGAGGCACTTTATATTTTGGGTATGTGCCAGTCCTGAAGTTAAGTAAAATGATTGACATAAATGAGAATAAAATGAAATGGCTTAAATTGCATTCGCTGCACATTACAACTAATCACAACCTTCATTTCTGATCATAAATATTGATGTGAAAGTAAAAATTCAACAAAAGAAACAAAAAATAGCACGGCTGTGTTTCACTGTGATGCTTATATTGTTAGCCGATAGGATTGTGAAATAATAAACCAGCAGAAGAAACAGTAAATATCCTCTTCCTGTGTTTGTTCAACAGTAAACTACTGGTCTAAGAAACGTAAGCAAAGTGTGTGCTGGACTTTTCTGAGGTTGTGCATACATGAGGGTTTCATACCTTTATGCATCATTGTTGTCATTCTCTGTTTAGGTGCAGGCCCCTGCATGTGTCCGTGTGTTTTTGCCAATGCATGCACATATTTGTGCATGTCACTGTGTGAACACTAACAAAGACGGATGATAATACAATAATAATACACAATCAAGTCAATGGGGATTTCCTGTCCGTGAAATAACACAGCGGGACATTGTTCAGCACTCATTCATTCTCACAATCAGACATTACGCACAGACAAGGAGGTCAAGTTCCTAGTAGTTTTTGAATTTAAAACAATTTAGTAGCTTTATTAAGGTCTAGGCTGAAAGATTAATTATCATCAATAAATGATTATACCAAATCAGGAGTCTCCATTCCCTTAGATCACGCTTAATGCAGCTGAACGCCTGGCCTCTCCAGCAGCCCAAGTCTCCCCTGATAAAAGCAATAAATCTAAAGTTGCTTCTAATGGCAGATGGGCAACTTCACCAACAGCTGTCACAGTTTGTGTTGGTGAATATGAGAAGCTGAATGGGAGACTCGTAAGCCCCGAGGAGGAAGATGCAACATCAAACTGTCACTCAGGTTTTGATGTTATTCCTGCAGCTTCATCTGGACTGTTCACTACTGTTAGTTCTGCAAAATTGAAAAATAGCAACCATACTAAAGTGCTTGGGTTAATAAATTTGATTAATTGAATGGACACCCTCTGCACTAGAGGCAGATTACCAAAACCATCACAATTTTTTGCTCCCACAATACAGTGCAAGCCCACTTGAAATCCCTCAGCAGAGGTTACCATGTCTCACACACCAGGCAGTTAGAAATATTCGAATCGTCGTTGATAATCCAGCTGTGACATCTTTTAATTCTCAGACGGATCATCCAAACAGTATGTTGTAGATCTGAAGACTGTTTCTAACGCTTCATCTGCTTCCTCTAAGCCCTTCGATTTTATCTGCAGCATTATTGCCACCACTTACACTGCCTGTTCAGCTAACGACAGAGGAAGGAGTGCATGAATCAGAGAAGAAATAAAGGTGTCCGTGGTAACTCTGGAGCACCTGTAGAGACCCACTGTTCAAGTAAAAGACTGTCGGCAGGATAACTATTAGTCATACACATTTCAAATATCTAAACTTTATAGAGTAGCGGCAAAGGAATAAGTAGTTCCGACTGAAGTCAGAGTCATGTAGGCGACAAGAAGGTGCTCTCAATAAAATGTAACTTTAGGCTACATTGCAATAGGTTGTAGCAGGAAACTGAGGTCAGACATTAACCATCACACAGTCTCGATAATCAAACTTAATAGTGGCAGTATTTTGCGATGGTGACATATTTCTTCAGTCAGGCTATGTTTTTGCTACAGGTTTTTGTATCAAGACATTAACACTGTTGATCAATATGTCTTCATTCAGTAGAGAAAAATTGACAAAACTTTCAATTTGAAGATATGTAAAACAGGTAGACACCCTCTGATGTGGAGTTATATTTGCAGCAAATGATTGTTGAAGGCATCAACTCAATACAAAACACTAGGTGCATTTGTTGTGAAATAAGCAAACAAAAGGAAAAAAAAAATATATATATATATATATAATTCAACCAACACTTTTAAAATTACATACCATTTGTTTGGTCAAATCTATAACATGCCATTAAAAAATGTGACAAAACTGAAGAAATAAATTGTAAGGATAGTTTTACAGAGTATTGGATATGAGCAATTTGACCAAAACAAATGTGTGATTAGATACTTTTGGATTTTATTAAGCCTATATGTGATCTTAAAGCACAAGATGAGTTTCTATTTCCCAGTTCACCCAGTCATAGCTACTGAGTGGGACTCTGGGGAGCTTTCATGGAAATAACTGGCTGTGCCGAAAGATTTTATTAATAATTTACAAACTTCAGATTTATAGGTCTCCGTCTTTGAGCTCATCGCCATGTTTTTTTGAGCAGATTGACAATGTTGTAAACTCCTCTTGAAGGTGTCGTATTCGAGATTTGTAACAGGGTAACCAAGGTGACCAGATAGAGTTTGACATATGTTGTCATGTTTATTAAGGCCTAATAGGATTACTTCACATAAGGTCATCAGTAGTAGCCTATAAGGGGGGGGGGAGTGCAGATCTGAAGGTTGGGGGTAGGGGGCAAAATGGGAGAAGTCAGTTTAACCAACAAGCACTCAGGAAGCACTTTAGTTGTCATGGCAGCATTACCGGGTTCAGATGATGGGATGATGAAGTGGGGGTTGAGAAAAGACCGACCAGAATGCAGGAGCAAAGCAGGAAAAGGTTGATTTACAAAATAAGTTACTCAGTTTCAATTTCATGAAATGCCACTAAATTGTTTGGGAGTTTAATAAATTGTGTGTTGTGGGTGGGGGAGTACTAATGATTCCTAAAGCGTTAAAAGTCCTTTTGGAAATGACAGATGTCAATATAACAAATGTGTCTCTATGTTATGCAAGTGACTGTAACAACAGTGTTACCACAACAACCACAAAACTCACACTGCTGGTGTGAACTCCTTCCTAGCTCCCCTATAATTCCCAGTGGACAGAAGCAAGAACGCTTCCTCGGGTTACCACTCCGCTGAGACAGTTAGTGATGGCAGCCCCACCGACGTGACCAGATAGAGCTTGACATATGTCACAGTGACATCTGACAGGCAGGCAAACAGCTGAACACCATGGGAGTCCCCGGCAGTGAAACAAAGTGTCGCTGAGGGACGCCCAGCTCCATCCATGAGGCATTTCATGACCACCTCTGAACAAACTGCCTATTTATTAGTGAGATTTTTTTATATTTTAGTCTCAATAATTATGCTTACTGATACCAACTGTTCTCCACATTTTCAGCAGTAAACCTATAGATTTCCTTACATCCCCCACCATGATGTACTGTCTAGCCCAGACATTACTGCCCACACTATCAAAGTCTCTTTTTTTTTTTCCTCTTTTGTGTCAGAAATTCAGTGCAGCTTGAATTTCAACACCAGAAAGCTGCCAATCCCAGGATTCCTTTCTGTCCCTTTTTTGTCTTCAAAGTAAAGCATTCAGCCCATTCAGCCCTTATTCTGTCATTCCAACAATTTGGTCAGTCTTTATTTACCGTTTATAACCTGAACCCAGCCGTTTTGCAATCCCTGCACACTCCTTAAAAGCCCTATTCCATTCATCCATTGTGTCATTTATCTCTTTTTACACCGTTTCACTTAGCTAATGTGCCGTTATTCCATCATTCAGCGAATAACTGGGGGCATGGTTTTATTCAGCATTTGTTATGACAGAAATGTGACTTCATTCTAAACATTTATTTTAGGGTTTGCTGTGTGTTTTATTTGTCGTTTTCAGCCTCAGTGGTACGCACTTATACGCAGCACTTTGTGTCAGTCATGGTGGCTGTTTGAATAACGGTGGTGTTGCATGGTCATTTTACAACCAGCAGGACAAAAACCGTAGCAGAATGTGACTTTTTGAAAACTCTAACGTGCATGAAGTGTTCATTGTGTGCTCATGGTTAAATATACTGCTTTTATTTTTTTTAAAATTGCCTCCATTTTGACATTTTTGGATCTTAGGAAAAAACGTCCAGAGGTGTGACATTGTAAGCAGACTGCACAGATAATCTAGGCCAGTTTGCTACCATTGCAATTGTCTTCTGAATTTTAATCTTTCCCCCCTGTTGAAATTAGATTTTTTTTAAAACTTATTGTTTTAACGGACAATTGTGCATGAAAATTGCAAAAAAAACAAAAAAAAAACCAGAAATCTATACAGCACTTAGGAAATAATCAAAAAAAAAAAACAAAAAAAAAACCAGAAATCTATACAGCACTTAGGAAATAATCAAAATAGCCAATTGTTTCATAAGTTGATTGCATAATTAATGTTTGATATTTATTATAATGTCATTAAAATGTGCTTAATAAAGAAAACAAAAAACCCAACTGCAGAAATTAACTTTTACAGAGCATTTTGTGGCTAACTCTCTCCATAAAAATATACTGATTCTTTTACAGACCACTGTTTTTCTGCATTTGGATTAGAGTAGGACGATGGCTTTGTTAAAGGAGAAAAAGAGACAGAGCTTGAAAGGAGGGATGAAAAGACGAGTGAAGTGAGAGGCTGTGGCAAGTGTGAAAGACCGAATGGCAGACATGTAGACGGCAGAAACAGAGAAAGTGAGAAAATAATGGATGATAGACTGTCAGTGGCCAAGAAAGTGAGACAAAGACAAGCATACAAAACAGCAGTGAAACAAAAGAGCAAGAAAGACCACTAATGGATAAGTGTTAGAAAACTACAAAATGGCCAAAAAGTGAAAAAAGGGACAAAAACAAAGGACATTAAGAACCACCAAGACGGAAAGAAAAAAATACCAAGTATCAGAAATTTACAGCAGATTCTGTCCAACACAATAGAGTATAACACAAGTGCTAAAAAAAATGTAAATCTTTCACATCTGGCATACGCAAAATTATAATTAATTTTGAAATACAGTCAACAATAAGAATAAGAAGACTAATTGATAGTGGGGGGGAAAAACAGATGTACTATAATAAAGTGTGCTATTTTTAAATTATTTTGTATTGTTTTCTATGTTCTTCACTTAATATTTACTGGAAGTCAATTCTTCTGATGAAAGTTTCAGATAGAGCTGTCTAAATCTAACATTCATATCCTCTTTCATGCTGTGTCCAGCAGCAGATGGGTGCTGCTAGAGAGAATTTGAATGACTGGGCTAATTGTTCACTTGAAAACATGAAGATGACTCCAATAACTATCTGGAAACACACTTACCCTTTCTGTTTCTCTCTTTAATAATTGAAAACGTCCATTAAACATGCAACAGATCTTAAGAACTTATCTCATATCCCTGTTAACACAGAGAGTAAAATATATGCATATTGTGGAGTTTATATATCATTTCAGTAACTCAAAAGCTGAGTCAAGACTTCACAGGCCATTTTTCCAGTCCGTTTCTTATTGTTGAATTCTTGAAAAGTTCAACACGTTTCCCCGTTTTCAAAAAAATTGTGAATATTCACAGTTAGTCATTTAATAAGGGTGGTTGTGACACACACTGATGTTTAATAGTTTCTTGTGCCACTTTATAAAATTTAGAAATTATCAATCAGTATGAAGGAATTTTATACTGCAGCTTTGAAAATTAATGCCACTTCCTGCACAATGGCATAATGCTGAAGCTGTCTGAAAGTTGCGTGGAGTGACAACATATCCGATACACAACATATTGGAGATGTTGCCACTAGCAAGAATGACAGGTGTTGCACAGTCACAGTTTTATCCAATGTAAATGTTTAAAATAAACATTACTGAGGCATGCTGCAGATAGGACACCATATGTGATAGAGGCTTTGCGTTGCCATAGCAACTTGTTAATTAAATGGAGAGTGATAGCTTAAATATAACTGAAATCTCATTTACCCTAATGGTCTACACCACTTTCTTGCCGCCATGTTGAATTCGGTTCCACCTAATTCAACATGTTTCTACACAACACCGACAATCTTTTTTTTTGGAAACTAAAAGGATCCACACATTCTACAGAACCATGAAAACAAAAATGTTTGGATTTATTATTTTCTTCTTTAACTCATCCGTGCCCCTTAAATCTACAGAAAGCCTAAAATGTCTTCCTGGAAGAAAAGGGGGATTTCCACTCCTATAGCTGCAGTGACCCATTTTCATTAAACTACAAGCGTGGAAGTAACTACCAACTCTAGTAAATATAAAGCAAAAAGAATTGTGCATGCTTGTGGGGTTCAATAAAAAGCTCTAAAGTAATACTGTATGGTACAGCCTTATCCTAAATCTCTTCAAGCAGACTTAAGTTCACACAAACTAATCTAGTGGAATGGTGGTAGTCTGGCATACACAATTATTATAATCTATAAACTGTTCCAAGTAGAAAAACTAAAAAATAATAATAATAATAAAAAAAAACTAAATTACAGAGCAGATAGGAAGGAAAATAAAGGAAGAGGGGAGGAGAACATGTAGGAAAAAAGGAGACAGAATACATCATCAATCATGTCTTGAAAATGGTAATTGGTGCTTTACTTTCTACTAGTTAGATAATGTGATGACTTAGAATTGTGTCTAAGAAGGTCTTTCAGCTGGCCAGAATAAGTGTATTTATTTGTACACGTCTCAGTCTTTTTTCATTGTGATTTTCTTTTATGCACATTATGCACAGTTTCGACCTTGGATTGACCAGCTTTGGAGAACGCCTTCAGCATGACGGTCAATGCTTGGGTTAGTTCAGCTTTCCCCTCAAAGAAACATATATATGTTAATCGTGCTTTATAGTGCAACACCAAGGAAATATGAAATCATCCTGATCTTCATTTCCCATAAAAAGCAACATGGAAAATGTTGCCTGATGGAATCTGAGTAAAATGCTGCTACCCATAATGACAAACACCACTTTCATGGCAATTTCTAAATTAAAGTAGAAATCAGATAACTTGGAGGGCTAGGAGGGCAATTGATGAGGTATTAATCAAGATATTACTCTTTTTTAAAAGTTGCATTTTGCAGCTAGAGATCCAAAAGCAATCATTTAGGTCATCACATAAAACTGATTCTTCAAAAGCTCACTGCAATTTATGTTTCACACAGCTTTTAGTTGGTGCAAAAAGATTTCTCTGGAATATAAATTTCTCCATGGCATTCAGACCTTCCACGAGTTGCATAAGAAGAGTGACTGCAAATCACAACACTGAGTAATTCGAAGAAAGAGAAGAAGACAACTACAGAGGATGGATAGAGAAAACAAATAACAGCAGCCAGGGAAACCCATGGAAATGGCAGTTAAGGATGGAGCAGGGAATGCTTGGGCACAAGTCAAGGCAGAACAGTGGCTTTATGAGAACAGCAAAGTGCTGCAGGGCTCAAGGGAATGCCCTGCACTAAGCGAAGGAGAAACACAGACACTCTCTCACACACACACACACACATAAAGTAAGAACACACTTACTAAAAGAACAAGCTGATCTGTGCACACGCTTGAGCACATAGCACTAAAAATAAACATGACAGTGGATATGAAAATAAAACAGGATGGAGACAGCCATGAAAACAAACACTGGAAGGTAGAACAGTGATGGAGAAAAAATAAAAAAAACTAAACTAAAATTTAATGAAAATCTTCAAAAGTGACTCCAACATTTTTAGTTATTTTTTTTAGGATTCACCTATTGAGCAAAATGACAATTTTAGCAATTAACTGACGTATTTTACCTTGACAAGAACCGCTGATTTCCTCAAACCCTGGTTTGCAGACACACTTCCCAATGGGCACCAGCCATTCCCCTTCTGTGCTGCAGTGCATCCGTGGCGGCTCATATAAGGGCACCGAGTTATTGACGCAGCGGCCCACCACCTCAACCAACTGCGACGCCTCCGATGCCGGGATGGTGTCCGGAAATTCTGCCAGGCTCTTCACCAAGAACGGGCAGCGTTTGTAGAAAACCCGCACCGATACCAACGCAATGCAGGCCCCCAAATCCTGAAAGGCCAAATAGAAGCCTTTCCGGGACAAAGGACCTAAATCCCGGACTTCAGTGTTGAGCTTCATGACGCGGTCCCCCAGGTCCAGCTCGGTAAAACTCTCGTCAGCTGCTATGGTGTCAATTTTGATGTATCTGCTCTCTTTCAACACCCTGTCTTCCTCTTCAGTTATGCCAACACCGTCCCTCATCCTGCCGTCCTCCATGTCATCCTCATCGCCATCCGTTTCATAGTAGTACATGTTAAAAGTCTCCTTGCAGGTCCCGACCCCACCAGGCAGGCTGTTGCAGTCTCTTAGCGTAAACTTGAGTTCGATGTACACTCGCTGGGCACCCTCAGTCAGGATCCAGTTGGTGTGGAGCCAGTTGTTCTGGTTCTGCTCCATCACTCGGCAAACTTGGTAGGTATGGATGGGGGCATAGTCTTCGTCTACTTCCCCGATCTCTTCCCACTGAAAGATAAAAACAAAACAAAGCAGAATATTAAGGAAACACATGAAAACTCCTTGAAGTCAACCAAATTTTGACAAGCCGCCCCAAGATTTCCTGATATTTCAGGGTCAGAATTTATAGTTATTTTGGAAGTAAACGTACAGTTGTGACTTTTAAATACACCCAGTCCTAGTACTGTCAGCACCAAGAACAAATAAAAACATTACACAGTCATAGATGTAACATGTTTTGTTTCACTTTTTAAATCAAATATAAGTGATGATTGTTGGAACTTCACATTTAATCTACATGTACAGTTATAAGTACTAAAAGTGTTTATAACTCCATTTCAGAATATATTTGCCTATATTCCTACAT